>NW_017728931.1:93948137-93965301 GCF_001723895.1 Crocodylus porosus | reverse complement strand
TTCCTGCTTCTGCACACGTGCTCAGGAGAGAGGGGATAAAGCCTGCTGAGAAGTGTTCCCCACGGGCAGAGAGTGTGGTCTTTTGTCTTCTCTCTCTGACCCTATTTGCAAATATATACCTTTTGTGTTACCAACAATGTGTGCCTAATGGATTCTTATTCATGAGCCTCCAAAGAAACGAACCGTGATTTTTACATCACAGCCTTACTGGCCATGCCATCCAGATGTCAGACTCCAGAGTCCTAAAGCAAGTTTTGTTCTTCCAGCTCAGTCCACGTGTACACTCAAGAAGAGGGCAGATAAAGCACTTCAGGAACATCTTCAATGCCAACATTAAAATAATGCAACATAAATACCAACTCATGGGAGACTATCACCCAGGAGCCCCCCAAATGGAGGAAGAGTCTGGTGCAGGGATCTCAGTACTTTGAAAACCCATGACAACAACAGGAGATGGAAAAGTAACAGTAGGAGAAACAGGGTGTTGCAGACCAAAGAAAAAAAATGCACCACCACCCACCCTACAGAAACGCATGTCCGAGCTGTAGTTGAGCCTGTTGATCCTGAATAGGCCTCATCAGCCATCTTTGGACACACAGATAAGAAAATCATGGAAGACAATCGATTTAGACTGCTTTCTATGATTCATTGATTTTCATGACTGTTTGGTAGCTCAACCTACTGTCATTCTTACTTTGTGTGATGTTACAATATCATTACTTCTCTTGACAGCAGGGCTTAAGATCAGATACTTAAAGATGATTATGATAATTCTGATCTCTGAAAAAGACACTACTAATCTGGCAATAGCTTGGGTGCCATATCTTGTGCTTTTAACTTTTCTGCTAAGACTAAAAATACCTTGGAAGCTATAATTCGCTATTTTCAACTCTGGATTCTTTGCATAAAGCAAAATACAGTAGTATATTGAAAATAGAATTAAACAGTTAATAAGAATACCAGGTTATAAACAGGGTTGGGAAAAAAAAACTAATTACATTAGTTTCTACAACCTTATAGAAACTTCTGGCTATTTTGTAAAGTATATGGAACTTCATGGAGGAAAACTGTGGTTTTACAAGAAATTAGTCACCCCTAACAGGCAATTAAAACTAGATTTACTAAGGAAATAAAATTGCCTTATGGAAAATCCACATAAAAGACTCTGACAGATGGTGCTTTTTCATGGATAGTTCTTGCACTGGACTTTCTGTTATAATTCTATGTCCTTCATAGGTTACAGATATTCTGTCCATGTGAATAATTAATTTGTAAATTTTCTGCTCTTAACATTGTTCTTCAAATATTTGCCATTTCTATGATATTTACCTATTCAGGTGCAATTTAAAAAGTAGTTGTGCATTCCTTATGCATGCAAAACTCGCACTGAAATCAGTATCTTTTGAATATACAAACATGCAAAATATGAACTTTTGTGAGTAATAAAGCAAGAAAAGAGATATTAAAATGCATTTTGCATAAAGGAAAGCATGATAGGGTAGAGTCTGATCAATGTCTAAACTGGATTGTATAGGTGCCACCAGACATGCGTGCATGTGCCTCTTGTAGCATCTCAAAGCCCTTTGAGATGCTGCACTAGGCACATGTGGAAACTAAAACACATTCCCCGTGCTGCAAATTTGCAACACAGAGGCAAAATTAGACCCCTGGATACCCAGGGGTAAAAAAAATACCCCAGGCAAAAGAACCGGGACAGGGTATGGTCCCTGACTGTGCCCTGAGGGAATGGAGGATCAAGTCCTCCACAGAGCAGCTTTGGCAGCCAGCCAGAGTATCTCTATAGCTGGCCTTCACCCCAGTCCTGAAGCATGTTGAAGGCCATTGCAGGGCAGGGAGCATGCCAGCCACAGGGAGCTGGACCCAGGCTCCATGCTAGTAAGTAGGGGATGAAGGAGGGCTGAAGAAGGGGGGAGAGGACCATGAGGGGATCCTCACTGGCCTCCTCCCCCACCCACTCCCCCAGCCTTCCCGATGGCTGCCCCACCTAGCCCCAGCATCCCAGCAGACTGCACCCCCTCTGCAGAGCCACCGCCTCCCCCACAGCAGTAGCAGCCATCAGAAACTCAGGGCCCACTGCTTCCAGAGCCCCCCTGTGGTGCAGCATGGCCCTGGCTGCCTCAGACCCACTGCTGGCTGTGCTACTTGTTGTAGGCTCAGCCCAGCCCAGCCCAGCCCAGTGCAAGGCTGTGTGCCTTCAGGCAGCACAGGGCTACTTGGGATGTCACCCAGGGGCCTGGCAGCATTCACAGGGGCAGCACATCATGCCAGGCCAAGTGCTGGCTCCATGAAGATGGCCCTGGCCCAGTTCGATGTGTGGCCCTTCTAGTGGTGCCAGGCCCCTGGACAACAGCCCGAGAGACCCAACGCTGCTCAAAGGTGCATGGCCCTGAGCTGGGCCATGTTACCTGTCAGCCCTGTCTTCCTGAGGGAGGCCTGGCACCCAGCTTGCTGGACTTACAAAGGACTTTTTCTATTTTCCCATGCTCCCCACCCCCACACACATACCTCATCTAACCAGAACTAAGCAAAGAAAGTTTACTAGGCATCTTGGGTCATACATTTCCCAGTCCCACTATAGGAAACCTATTTAAACTTGATTGACTAAAACTCGGTTGCCGGGTTAGGGAATGCTGAGGCAAGAAATTGAGTCAGAGGGGGTCTGAGCAACATTTGAACAATGGTTAGGGGTTCATTACAACATCCAGCTCATTGGAGCCCTGACCATAAATGCTGTCATACTTTTCCCGGGACAACTGGTGGAAGTCCTCCCCACAAAGTTCATGAACACTCCAAGTAATCCCCTTAAGTCTGTTAAAAGACTACAGTAAAATCTGAGAGTTATGATAAACTGAGGCTTATTCACAACAGGTAAAATACAAAACCCTGACGCTACAAGCATAGCTAAGGCATCTGAGAAGAAACAATGTGGTATCCCATCCAGTATATATTCTATTCATAATAATTTCAAGCTGGCTCCTAGGTGTTTGGCTACTCCTTAAAACTTAATGTTTTTCCTGGTTGTTAATCAGTTTCTTGAGATGTTCCAAACCAGATAACCACTTGTCACTGAAAAAGCTAATTCATTTAAATTTAAACTGTTTATATAACAGGATTTTCCCTGTCAGTTATGACTTGGGACCCTCTTGATTTACACAATTAAAAGAATGCTTTGAAGAGGCTATAGGTATAAGCCTCTAAAGGTATAAGAAAGCTGTAAAGCAGCAAACAGTGTGCTTCAAGAGAGAGACATCTCCCTGACACCATCCGCTGTTGTTCTCAAGAAGCTGGGAGAAACAGATCGTCTCTCTTCAAGGATCGTGCTGGGAACTTTGCTTGTCAACAAATCACCCGAGTGCCTTGGAGTGGTGAGATCCCAGCTCTGAATCTCTTTCTCTCTTTTTCTTTTTCTCTCTAGGCATAGCTTTCTGAATCTGAATTTTATTAGTTAAGCTTGCACTAGGTCTCCCCAAATACTCAGTGAAACCAGGGTAATATTGTAATTGCTTTGTTTGTTTTTCCTCGCATGTCTATTACTACTAGTACCATTATATATATATTTCATATACTTAGCAATAAATAACTTTTATGGTCAAACTGGTGGTAACCAGGTGTCTTTTTCCTTCTCTGCTTCTCCTTCCCCATTTACTCTGCAGCAACACTTCTATTACCTAAGCCAAAGATCCCTGTGAAACCCATAAATACTGTGGGGTCTACTCATCAAGAGGCTACCACTACTAGGACATTTAACACAAAAGATTGGGACGTGCTGAATTTGAGACACATAAGGGGATCAGCTTGTACAGGCTGATTGACCCAGTTTGGCTCACACGTGCCCTAATGAACTGAATGCTGACCCATGAGGGTGTGAGCTAGACACCCAGCTGGATTCAGAGATATTCTGTTTATCTGTGTGCTTGTGTCTGACTGCATCTTGTTACCTTAATGAGCTGATTCCTGGCATATGAGGGTATCAGCTTATCCATGCTGATCAACCCAGCCGGGTCAGGCATGTCACATTAATCTGTGTGTGTGTATTTGACTTATTTGGTGACTAGAGGAACCCAGACCCATTGAAACGGAGTCCTGCAAGATAGCTCCATTGGGGGTGAAGACTTGCAGAAGGGAAAGATACAGCTCCGTATAGAAACACAAGTACACAAGCAGCACATTCATATAATTACAAAGACCATAGAAATGTATCCCTAATAAATGAGCATACCCCAAAGTGATGGGCAAATCTGGTAACAGCCAGGTTGGTCCTGCATGATGTGGCACAAGTGGTGCTGGGTGCCAGGTGGCTGGGGCCACACCAGGCTTCCCTGTGTTGTGTGGGAGGCTGCGCTAGGAGGGCCCTGAGTGCCCTGATGGTGGCTGATGCTGTGGGGAAGCTACGGGCTCTATAGAAGGCAGGTGGGGGACCCACCCCTCCCAAGCAGCCCTCCCCCGCTCCCATACAGCCCCCTGCTCCAGACCCCTTTGCCCCCCAGTCCCTACTTACCTGGCATGGAGCCTGAGTCCAGGGCACTGCAGCCTGCACTGCTCTTTGCCCTGCACAGGGAGGCAGCGTGCTGAAGCACCGGATCAAGAAGCAGCCAAAGAGACACTTTGATCAGCTACCAGAGCATCTCTTTGGAGGACCCCTGCCTCCAGCTACTTCAGGGTATGCTACAGAAGCGTGCCTTGCCCCACTTTTTTCCATGGTTTTGGGGGTTGGGGTTTTTTGGATACCTGGATTTCTTGGTTTCAAATTTAGATATGCAGCATGGAGAACATTTTTTTGTTACAGTATGCCTCTTGCATACTCAAACTCATCTCAAACTGCTGTGAGAAGCTACAAGAGGCACATGCGTGCTTGTGTGAAAGCACCCCATGAGTGTCTTCATGTGCACATGCATGCATGAAAATATGACTTAAAGAACATTGAAACTTAGGCCTCACTATACTGACCACAAATATCCTACATGTACCATTTTAATAGTTGGGGATTGCTATAGTATAAGGCCACCTAACCTACATTTTCCACTCTCACTGTCTAGTAGAGGTTTTATGTTGGAATTTCTTCAAAGGCCCTTTGCCGTCTGAAAATTCATTGATCCTAGGAAGGGGTATTCATCTTTATGCCAGTTTTATGGATGTTTTGTGCCTTGAGTATCTGGTATATGGAGGCTGTAAATACTGTGCACAGGATGAATTATTCAAGCTAGCACAGGCTGGTATAACTAAGAGAAATTGGATGAATTCAAGAAAGCAAAAATTTAGTATGAGTGTCATGAAAAGCTTCCCAATAATGAGCTTCAGTAAAGGTGAGGGATTTTCCCTCTTACCCATGTTGATTTCTTATTTCTGGCATGTCTCTTTCTGTCAATAATATAGCCTTCTTCCTTCATGTGAGGATTGACTGACTGTATACACATTTATTAATTAGATAATTTGCTAAATAGTTTAAAATATTTTTTTATACTCTAGTTACTCCTAAACACTTAACTTCAGGAGTTTGTCATGTTATGCGGCACAGTTTTGGTCCTTCTTGATATTTTAAACAAAATAACAGTATCCAACAAATAAAAAGTAAAAATCACCACCACAAAAAACCCATGGAATTTAATATAGCTCTACTCCAAATATATATCAATGACATCCCTGATATTCAGTATTT
This sequence comes from Crocodylus porosus, assembly GCF_001723895.1. Classification (NCBI taxonomy): domain Eukaryota; kingdom Metazoa; phylum Chordata; order Crocodylia; family Crocodylidae; genus Crocodylus; species Crocodylus porosus. Next base: position 93,959,624 of record NW_017728931.1, on the reverse strand, counting down.
ATCATCAATAGCCTTATCATATTTCAGAAATCTATTCCCTGAAAGTCAGCTATTATATTTAATGTATGCCCAATAGCAGGATGTAGGTAAACAAGGCTTAGTATGTCATCACAACCTATACAGACATTGGATGAGCTGGGTCCAACTATCTCAATGCCTCTTCTGTACATGTACTGGGTTTAGTGCGAGAGCACGCTTCGTTTAAAGTATCATCTGGGGTTTTTTTTTAATGTTTGCAAGCAGCCTTTGGTTAAAAGGCATGGCTGCTGAGGTTGCATTGTGTCTTCTGGGCATGAGTAGTTTTGACTGGGTACGTGAGCCACCTGCAGAAAAGCAAACAAGCTTCTGGTGGTGGACAAGGGGCCCAAAAAGCAAAGAATGAGTAAGTCTGCTAGGCACCAAGGATCCCACTCCAGGACTCAGGGGCAGCCTCCGACTCCATAAAAAGGGAACATCAAGATATCACAGGTGAGACAGAAAGTGGGGTTGTACAGAGGACCGGGAACAGGAGCAGGAGTAGGGTGGTTAACAGTGGATGTCTTGGTACCCCTCAGGGCATATCCTATTGCACACCTCTATGTGACATGGGTTAAGCATAGGCAGGGGTTTCAGGCTGTAAACCCCAGTTTCACACAGACATGTAATGCAGGGCCCCAGACACCAAACTGCATTGCGAGTCTGGAAGAAACGCAGGATACTAGACACACTGTCTCTTTAACATTTCATGGCGGTTGGCTAAGTGTCTTTTCACTCAACTTGCTGAATGTTGTTCATCCAGTCCTAGACACCCAGATCTACTATTCTAAATATAAAGAATTTAGGTTTGTGGCTCCCATTTTGGGATCTTGGCACATAGTGATCAGTATTCCACACTGAAGTCCAATTTTTAATCTTGCCCCATCTCATTGTAAGGTTATTAATGAGGAAAATAACATCTTAAATAAGGAGGAAATGTTCAAGAATTTAAGCAATACAGAAAACTTAGTCATGGATAAAGTAAGACAGGATATCATTGCTGTTTTAGAAAAAAAAAAGTTACGATAGCAAAATTAAAAGAGACAAAACGCTCTTCAACACCAAGGAAATTATTTCAAGAATTTTCTAGAAGACTGGCAGAAGTGGACCCTAGCTTCCAGACTCAAAATAGATTACTAAAGTTCTGGAGAAAAATTGCCAACTCAGACAGTGACAGCAGTCCATGAGGTTGTGATATAAATTAATAATTTCTGGCTCTCACACTGCAGCATTTCCAATAAAAAATTCTCAGTTATGTCATGCTAAAACATGTTTTAGATTGTGAACACTTTCATCACTACCTAGCATTATCTACATATTTGCAAACTACAAATACGGCATCACAAATCATAGCAAACTGAATTTTATATTTTAATTTGAAAAAAAAGGCATTTCCTCTTTTATTTGACTGGTATTTGACTGCCTGCAGTCACTGGCCTTTGACTTACATTACCAAGGTCTACAATTTGAAGTGAGTTGAATTTCAGTCTGTATGTTTTTTGCTACTGAACCATTTTTAGTCTGTTTACAATTATCTGAAGAATGATATTCTGTTGGAGAAGCATTTCCAGAAAATCTTCTGGTACTAGTCAAATTCTTGTCAATCCTCAGCAATTTATTTTCCAGGAAGATAACACATAGATTATAGCTTTTTTCTAGGGTTTTGATATATCATGCAATAGGCCCCAGTTTGGGTGGCTGTGAAGAATTCATAACTGCTCTCAAGATGATAATGAAGGCCTTGTAAGTCAGTAAATAGAAAGAAGGAAACAGAGCGGCTCCTTCTATGGTTCTTCTTTATTGAAATTCTCACTGATAATCGAGCCTGGTGTCTGTCTCCTCTGCCCTAGCTCTGTTTCTTACTACAGCTTCTTGCTCCATCAAGTCAGGGTCAACAGAAAAGGATGAGTTGGCAATCATTATATTTCTGAGGGTGGAAAAGGTTTGGTATGGATATAAATAGAAGTGAAATGGGATAGGTAAGGGAGGTTGAGAGAAGCAAGACTGACTGAAACAATTAGTGGTCCAGGGCAGAAGTGGGTTCTATTTTTATACCAGGCAAAGTATTGCAGGACTAGAAGGAGAGCACACAGAACAGGAAATAGTGGGTGCATCTATATGTACAATTAATGCAACACAAGTGCAGTTAAGTACTTCCAACAGTGCTATCTTGTGGCAGAGTTAATTAATGTACTGCACCCTAATAGAAGCACGCATGTAGACTATGACACCTTACTACAGAGCTAATTAGTCTACTCTACAGTAAACTGTATGTATTGATGTATCCAGTAAGTTTAAAACAAGTAAGAAAGTCAACATACAAGAAATAGAAGTTAATTGCACTCAATAAATTACAATAGTAGTAGAAAGAAAAACTACTCATCTCCAGTACCATGCAAGTTAGAATAAAACAAATCAAATTACATATTCTAACCTATAGGGATTTTCTATGGAAGTCAAGTGTTAAAACTCCATTTCTACAGGAAAAATGGTTTATGGACTTTGACTGATACATACTGGGTGCATCTATATGTGAAGTTAGTCTGGCACAGTTCATGCTGCAGTTTATTGCTCCTGGGCATGGCATCTTCACATGTGACTGGGACCACAGCACAGTGAGCTGGGTTGGAGCAGCCCCAGCAGGCAGGCGGCCCCTGGGGTCCACTTGCCAGCCCAGGGCTGCTCCATCTTGGCTCAACATGCTTTACAGGTGCTGGCTGGGGCACTACAGTGCTTAAGTATGGGGCTAGCTGGCGGGCAGCACTTGCATTGAAGCACCCTCATGTCCCAGCCAGCCTTGTCAGGGTTTACACATTGAATGTGGTGCACTAAATAATGCTGCCACAGGATAGTACTTGTGTTTACACAAGTACTAACCTATGGTGACGTTAGTGCCATGCTACATAATAGGGCCACATGTATAGATGCTGAGACTTTCCTGAATAGCTAATTAGGCAATTGCAGTAAAGTCTCATGTAGATATGCCCACTTAGAGTAAGTTCTAAGGATGAATGTTAAATAGTGTTAGCATCCAATACCAACAGTATTTAGCTGAATGAGACTGGGATTGTCCTCCTTGGTATTAATATTCCACTTTCAAAGGATATCCTAAGATAAGACTGCTTTCTTGTAGCTTCCAAATATATTCAAGTTCAGTAGTGTAGAAACCTCATTTACTAATAATACACATTGTCAATAAACAATGTAATATCTTGGCTGAAAAATACACCTGTGGAAAACTCAGCTTTAAAGGCAGTAATTGTCTACCAGTTGTAGTACATCACTTACCAAGGCTGAACCTGCACTGCTGTTGGAATGAACCACTTAGACACACAGGTCACCTGAAGATGTGCTGGGAGGCTGCTCTGATGCACTGTAATTACAGCACTTTGGAGCAGACTCAATTCATACTAATTAATGCACCTCCAGTAGCCGCCATGTAGCCGCCGTGCTTCAAAATGGTGGTGGGGGCACTTTCACTGAAGCACATTCAATAAGCTTTAGTTAAAGTGCCACCATTTTAAAGAGTAGTAATGCTGATACACAGGATGCTGAGGGCACTTTAATTACAGCACTCTAATTAAAGCACCCCTGCCCACCCCCAGACCACATGTAAAAACACCCATATTGTTAGCCCTTCACTTACAACTCATATCGAAGTGCATTGTAATTTACTTTCTATTCTATCCTTCCAGCTTTATTTGGAAATGTTATGAGTCATCTGTTGTTTGTTACGATTTCACAAAATCCAAGAGATTTAAATTATCACTTTTAACTGATATTTCTCAGCAACAAATTATCACTGTATTCATCAGTGATGAATCACAGAATTAAAAAAAAAATACTCCTCTAAGTTAGTTCAACCAAAACAGTGATAAAATATTTTGAATTTAACTGGAAGTTTGCCAGAGGCAGTACTGATACAGAACACGTTTCTGCAGCTGTCAAAATTCTTTACATTTTGTTGCAACTTGCCTGCTCTCACTTCACTTACTAGAAAGTTATAAGGAATCTACACTAATGCTAAAGAAAATTTAGGATCAGATTTTTTTAATGTTATATATGCACAATTTTACATGTTCATTTGCTTGACACAACTTATGCATGCAATTACTTAGTCTACCTGCATAAATCAGATCATGGTGCCTGATTAGCCATGTATGTACACAAAAATAACTAATTTTCACTAATGCATTATGGATTAGTATTTGCATGATCTTGCTTTTAATACTCTGGCCTTTTTTATCCCAAAATACTAAGTGCATGCTCACAGGAAAATTGCCTAATCATACCTTACTACTCATTCATCAGGGTATAAATCCTAACAATTTCATTTTAATACTAGAAGACTTACAGCCAATATTTTCAAGAATAACTAGTGATTTTGGCTGCTCAATTTAAGATTCTTTAAATCCAGAATTCCATAGTATGGACAGTCAACACTTTTTGAAAATATATTCCTTAAGGTTTATTTGTTTTTTAAAAACTGAGGAACTAGTCACTTGGTCTATGCCAAAACAGTAGATGTAATAACACTTTTGTTACTATAAGAAGAAACCTGTGTTAGGGTCTGACTCGGAAGCGTAATGAAAATTTCATTTGCCTTGATGAGTTTTGGTTCAGAACTTCATCCAGCTATAGTACATTCTCAGTGAGTTAATTTTTCTGAATTCATTGATCTACTACATCTGTCAAGTTTAGGCCAGTTTCATAACATAGACAGTTTATATAATTTTGAGAAACTAGCAAATGTTGACACACAACTCTTCTCAGTTAACCTATGAACATCAATTTTACGTTTTTATTATGGTGCTAAGAGTTATGCAGCATGCAAATAAAAACGTATTTGTATAGCTGTTTACAAATACAAGTAAACTCAAAAGTAGATATATATGGAATTCATATATTGTAGAAAGGTATGAATTATCTACCAATATATTGAATCTTTATTTTCTCTTTAATTGCTTGCAAAGGACGCTGTAAACGTTCTGCCACTGTAAGTGTTCTAAAATATTGGACATTTCTCAGAAGCTTAAGGAGTTCTTTATCCTTTGGCACTGGAAATTATACAGTCAAACACTTGGAAAATAAAGTTTCCTTGCCTAATCCTCAACATTTATTAGGAAGGATGTGTATAATGTTCGATTTCTATTAGAATTTTGCCTAGAACTAGGAACATATTTTAGATTTTATCACATTGCTGGTGAAGTCAATAAATATTTTGCCTTGACAATATATCAAATATCTGTACAGCATAAACACTTTCTCAGGGTTGTAATTTTAAGGATTTACAAGGAAAGGTGCCTTATTTATTTATTTTTTAAATTGAAGAGAATGTACTGTATTTTAGTGCTTGCAGAAGTGAAGGATTGATGAAACAGAGTGGAGCCAGGCATATTTGAATAGATACTGTATAAATATTTCTGCATAGTAATGTCAGTGCATCTCTTCGCTGTTATTATTGCTCTTGGTAGCTGAGTAGGGACTGCCAATTTAGCCAGACTAGTTTTATACCATGGATAAATATTCTAAAGGAGTATATAGTAAAGCCCATTTTACTTTTATTAATTTAAATTTGAACCCACACCTGCAGAAATAAAAGTCTGGTGGATTTGGCTTATGCTCACAATAAATACTTTATTTTTGCAACATTACTGTAGTGATTAGTATTTTAATACGAACTGTTAATAATTTGGTCATGTAGCATACTCATTGCAATTAACCTTTAAATACGTTGATGAGCAACACTCCTCTTTAAACTTTAATTAATATGCCCTTTCACCTTTTAAATGTAACCACACTTTCACTTATAAACTAAAGCATTAAACTGAACTGTATTTTATAATCTTGTTAGTATTCATGCTTTGTTTAATGAAATTTGATTGGCCTATTAAAAATGTTGAGTTTTTTGTAGGTAGCTCACATCTGTTGTCAGAAATAATTAGATCAGGTGGCAACTGATGGTGCCTTTCCTGACAGAGGCTTTAACATTTGGAGTAACCATGCCCTAAGTGTCCCTTTGAATAATGGTAAGCTTTTTAGCTAGGAGTTTATTTGCCTTGAGGTTTCAGAGTAGAAATCTAGTAGTAATCTGACATAGTACCAGACTGGGCTATGCATGACTTTCCCTTCTGATTTGATAGAAGAGGAAAAATTCAGTTCAAGATTTTTCAAAATAAAGCTCTTTCTAGAAAATATGGGATATAATTATATTCCTTCACTTCAGTATGGCTCTCTCTAACATATATTCTCATTTTGCTGTTAGCCCACAAAAGACATTACACATTTGTAATTAATTATTCCTTAAACCAATGATTCTGTTTTTCAAATAGGTATGCTGCACACTGGGAGATAAATCATTTTGCACCAAAGTTTTCAGCAAACAGATGGAAAATAATGGAAGACGTAGTACATATTGAAGTTTTAGAATATATCCTACTCAGGATTCTGAAAACTTACTCTTACAGTGACTTTAATACTTATGTAAACATTATATACTATAAAATACGAAAACAACTAAAATATAATCCTATATTTCTCCACACTATGGGTAGAGAAATATAGGATTATATTTAATTTACTTTATATATATATACATAAAACAATAGAAGTACGTGTCTCTCCTCAGCGTTCCATAAGTATACCTCAATGTTAACTAACCCTATGGATGCAAAATAATATTTAAATATTGAATATTTCTCTATAGTTATTCTCTTCTATTGGTGTTTGTGAGGGCTAGCTGCTACCATCCTTGCCACTTTGTCATCCAACCCTGTTCAAAAGATGTCTTAGAAGAACATGGTGAAACAAAGCTGGCAGACAGTATATGACAGCAATCTCACATTCATGGCACCCAGTGCAATGGTGTGACATATATCAAACATTCTGAGTATAGTCAAAACCTTGAAAGAGAAGCGAGTTCATTCTTTATGCACATTCTATCCATGGTCCCTTTTGTGTGTCAACCAAAAAATGCCAATAAACACCTTTTTTTCCACCAAAGAAAATAGAAAATATTCTGGAAAATATTCTTAAGTTGTCTGCATGCAATTAAAATGTACCCATTAAAATTCATTCATAAAAAAGAAACCCAATTAAATAACTTCATTACACTGCCTAACAAACTGATCAACTAATCATCTAGAATTAAATGATGAAGCTGCATACACACACATACCTCACTTGACATAAAATATTTCTGGTCTTGCGACACTACATCTACCTCAAACATTTTTTTGGCATAATTTGTAGTGGAAGCATGCTACACTACCTAACATAAGCCTTTATGTGTTACCACAGAATATGAACATCTCACAATCTTTTTCTAAAAAATGCATGTTCTGTCCCCACATGTCTGCAAGTACAGAAATGCTATTACCTGTGTTTTATGGATAGGAAATGAAGCACAGGGGGCATGTCTATATGTGCATTAATGTATGTTGTTACCGTGCATTAAGTTTAGTACCTGTAAAAACAGGTACTAACTCAATGCGCAATAATGGCAGTACTGTGCATTAGTGCCAGCGCATGGTCTTTTAGTGACACTAATGCTCAGTACAGTAATTCTATTGCATATTAGCACATTAGCATGGCTTTTGCCATGATGCAGTAATGTGCAGTAGAATTAGTGTGCTGTGCATTTAGTATCTCATGTACATGTGCCCAGGAAGACTAAGGAGAAGATCACAAATTAATTTAGAATTCTAAGTCCAAGAGCAAAATTCACAGAAATCCTATCTTGTAGGATAATAGGAATTTGCTTGTCTGAAAAATTGCCTCTCCCTATGTTATGCTTACATTCTTAAGATCAGTATGATTATTCATCTTGGAGCTTCCTCAGCATAAATAGGATCATAGGAAAGTATGGCTGGAAGAGACCTTGTAGGCGTGTCCAGACAAGCACACACATGCCCATTGCCCCACCTCAAACCCATTTAAGGCAGGGCAACAGGAACGTGCAGGAATGAAAAAATGTTCCCCATGCTGCAAACTTGATATCCAGGGGTCTAAAAAAACCACTCTGCAATAGAGCAGAGCAAGGCAGAGTTCAAGACCATGCCTGGAGCCAGTTCTCCAAAAGAGATGCTCTGGTTTTAGCTGAAGCATCTCTTTTGTGTTTCTGCTGCCCCCAGTGCTGTCCAAGGTATGTTGGGGGGTGGTTTCATGAGTGTCGGGGGGGTGAGAGGTGATAGGGGGATGTGGGAGAGGTGGAGAGTGGTGGTGGGGGGGATGTCCCTGGGGCTGCGGGGGTTGAGGACCTGGGCCAGTTCCCTGAGGCTCGCTAGTCTGGCTGAAGTGGGTCACACGGCTCCAGGAGGCACACACAGTTGCTGCACCTCCTGGAACCTTGTGACCTGCTCCAGTGCAAGGCCGGACTAGTGAGCCACATGAGGCTGGGCCAGGTCTTCATGAGGCTGGGCCAGGTCAGCCCATACTGACAGGACCTGGTGTGGCATGCAGTTCCCACATACCGTGATGGGTCCTGCTGTAGCCGGGCCCTTCCTATAGCTGCAGGACCTGGCCCAGTGCACAGGGACCACGTGGAACCAAGCCGGGTCCTGCTGGCCCTGGGGCTGCTCATGCCACCTAGCTATAAAGTAGGGCATTGAACTTTTCTGTTACTATCTGCTGGGCTGACAGTTTACATGACTGACAGATCGTGCCCCTTTAGAGTAGTTGCAAAAGGCTAAGAAGGCCATTCCCAAATCATGCTGTGGTCATTAGCCTTGGAACCCTTTTGTTTTGCAGTAGAGCATCAACCAGGGAAGAGGCACATGGTTGCGAATTTCTTTTCCTGTTGGTACAAAACTAAGACAGAGACAAAACCACGAAGGGTATTCACCCAATATGAGAAACCTGAGTTGAAAAGACGTGTAGTCAGATTCAATCAGTTTAGGTTCGACTAGTCTATTAAACTTCTGTCACAGATCCCCTCCTGAATCAAGTTACCTTGGAGTCCCCCAGCATCCCAAGATGTTTGGTGCCCCCCTTGCAGGGTGAGCGGGTTAGCCTTAGCCATTCTGTCTGTTCCTTCCAAGCTCTGGGCTGTCATAGATCTCAGGCAGGAAAACCTCTGCTACCTAGCCTGCATCCTGCCTGTACCTGTCAGCCCAGCAGGGCAGGGGGGGAGGGGTTGGGAGCAGAGCCCCCTCCCCCGGGGGTGCGCATGCTACAGGGATTTCTCCCCACCCAGCCAGGCCAGGCTGCTCAGCCTTGCCCACAGTAAGTTGCTGCCTGTGACCCAAGGGGAGGGGGGGAATCCTACTTGTATACAGAAGTACTAAATGACTGCGCATTAACAACTACACAGCCAACACCTTGTGTAGACACAGCCACTCTTCTGTTCCTAGTGACATGAACACCATTTCTGGTTTGTGGTTAGGTTACTGAAACAATTCATTATCCTGGTCTACAGTCAGTGTATAGAAATAGATGTCGTCAAATGAAGTGGATCAACTGTGCTGCAATGTGTCATGGAAAAATGGGGGTTTTCCTGCCTGACCTGACCTGTGCCCCACGTCTGGCTGAGCAGGGAAGTGCCACAGAGGTAACAGGCACTAAAATAGCAATAAAGCAGCGAAATCTATTACCACCTTTTGTTACACCACTGATTTTCCTTTCATGTGGCATAACAAAGAGTATGGACATCTATTTGCTCAGCATTTGTGCTGCCATACAAAACTTGATGGCAGCAAAAATGAGATGTCAGGTGATGTCTGTTTCTGCCCTGTGCAATCTGCACTTTAACTAATGGTTCTGTTTTATGGCATACTACAGTTGCTGCTAATGATTTTTCTATGATCCTAACTTCTCAGTCATTTTAGCTTTTCTGCTAGATTAGCCTAAAACTGAAAACTACAAAATGTGCTAAAAAACTTTGAAGTAATTATGAAAAATACTTTGTAGTGAACCAAATTCCTACTTCAGTAGTCAGTTTATTATCATGTGCAGCATTTACCAACAGCTGTTCATGTTCAAGATTTTACTTCCCATAATTTAATGGGACGAAATCCAGTTTCTACAAAAGAAAGCTAATACTGGATACTGGCCTATAATTTAGATATAATAGTAATGGCCCACCCACATCTTAATATATTAAAATGATGTTATAACTAAGTTTGGAGGTTTTTTTCTATATTATTTTTCTTTGAAAGCAGACTGCAATTTGACTCTTCAATGTCGTTCTTTTGTAAAATATTAGTTTCCCAATGGTAGTCATTTTCATGCATGAAAAATACTATACCATTTAATTTTTCTCCTTTTAGAAGCACAGAATCCAATGTATGCCAGTATTCTTTCTTTCCCAAGAGCTATAAATCATTCAATTACTAAAGCTTGAAGTCAGATGAGTTATGCAGAAGTACTTTATGCAGTCAGTATGATAAACTCCAAGCTATACCAATAAAGCTATATGAATAATGGAACAATTATTCACAAATACTTTATTCTAAAACTGTACAGAAATTATATATAACCACTGTAAATGATAAATATTTGGTGAATACTTTATTCAAATCATCAAGGGAACTGTATAGAGGCTTGAATCCAGTGATTCATAACCAGGGTGCTGCAAGATCCTGTGAAGGGTGCTGTGAGGTGTGAGAAGATAAGCAGAAATATGAAAGGACAAGCAAATAAGTGCAAACTTTGGCTTCTCATTGCCTAGCTGCTGCATCCAGCAAGCACTGCATTTAGCACCACATTTTCCTCCAAGATTTAATCCATATCATACTTTTCTTTAAGTCTGACTTCATAGTAACCTATGTTCTCTTTTCTTTTTATTTCAGCATCAATTTCAATTTTCCTGCTTCAAAGACTTTACAACTTAAAATATTTGCTAGACAATAGTTGTAAGCAACACATAGTGTAATTCTTTAGAGAAAAACTCAACAGAACTTTGAACATACTATTTCACAAAAATAATTGGCAGGTAGGGCTCAGAATCAGCTCTATCATCAACCTATTACTCTCCCAAGAAAAGTCTGGCTTTAGACCCCATCATAGCTGCTGAGAACAAGTCCTTGCCATCACTACAAACATCGAGGCTGGTTTTCACTGCAAGCTAAACACCAGGGGTGCCTTCATGAATCTTCCCTCAGCCTACTATGTGGAAATACAGACTGATGCTTTAACTGTCCCTGTTGCTGCCATGTGCAAAACTACTTCAGCTGCCCTGGACTTTGATGAGCAACAGAAGGATGAAGGTCTACTTATAGGAAGGATGAAGTCTACTAGACAGTGTCGGTGGAAGGGTCATTTTCGACCTAGAAGGATGTGGGCAGTGGGGTCCCACAGGGCTCAGTCCTCAGGCCTGCACTGTTCAACATCTTCATCAGTGACTTGGACGAAGGGTAAAAAGCACCCTGTTAAAATCTGATGATGACACTAAGATGTGGGGGGATGTGGACACACTAGAAGGGAGGAATAGGCTGCAATCAGACCTAGACAGGTTACAGGGGTGGGCGGATGAGA
>NW_017728931.1:93909898-93947747 GCF_001723895.1 Crocodylus porosus | reverse complement strand
GCATTGAGGGAGTCCCTGTTCCCCCGAGCACTACCAGGAGTGACTAGAAATAATGGTCACAAGCTGGCAGAGGGTAGATTTAGGCTAGATACCAGGAGGCACTGCTTCACTGTCAGGGTGGCTAGGATCTGGAACCAACTTCCAAGAGAAGTGCTGCTGGCTCCTTAAGAGGAGGCTAGATGAACACCTTGGTGGGGTTGTTTGACCCCAGTACTCTTTCCTGCCATGGTAGGGGGGTCAGACTCAATAATCTCCTCAGGTCCCTTCCGACCCTACAAACTATGAAACTATAACACAAAGTCAGCACTCCAAAGATAATCAACAGACTCCCACCAGGTAGTGCTCTGGCACCGACACTTTTTAGCATCTACATATGTAATATGCCTTACACATCATCACAGAAATTTATCTATGACAGTGATATCACTTCGACCACACAAGCCAAATCTTTTCAGGATATTGAAGCCACACTGAACTCTGATTTATCAATAGTGGTTGAATATTTCCATACATGGAGACTACGACCAAATGCAACCAGGTACATCATCTCCGCATTCCATCTTAACAATTGCAAGGCACATAACACCCTCAACATCACCTTTAGTGGAGAAAAAGTGTGTCATAACCCAACTTCTACCTACCTTGGGGTAACCCTTGATCACTCGCTAACCTACCATTATCACCTCTGAAAGACTGCTATGAAAAGAAAGACATGACTGAACATCACTGGAAAGCTTGCCAACACAAGCTGGGGTGCAAAAGCTTCCATCTTCCACACTTCTGCCATAGCTCAGGTCTTCTCAATGGCACCTGTCTGGGCCTCAAGTGAACATACCAAATTCATTGATACACAACTCTACTTAATAATGAGGACTGTCTCTTGAACTTTGATATCAACTGCAGTGCAGTGGCTACCAGTACTTTCAAACATGACTCCTTCCTCTATTCAACAGGATGTAGCAACATATAGGTAAATAAGTTGTATCAGTAATAATCCAGACCTTCCCATCCACAAAGATCTTCAAGATCTCCCAACTCATCACATGATTTCATGAAAACCTTTTTGGATTTGAACTGAACACCTCCTATACCACAACACTGATGAATTTTGGAGGAAAGCTTGGGCAGAAAACACTTCCCCAAATTAACACCTTCTCTTCAACCCAACAATGCAACAACCAGGCTTCAACCTTCTACAGAGCAAGTAGACAACCCTTAATAGGTTACTTACTGGACATGGCTGGTTCAGCCACCCGAGTACAAGTGGTGCTTTAAAAAGTCATCTGGTTGTGACTATGTAAACCCTGACCAAACCATGCAGCACATAATAACATCCTGCCCCAGATATAAGTTTGAGGGCAATATTCTGAAGTTACACTTGCTTTCCAGCAGGGAATTAGTCTTGTTGGGGAATTTGGAATTAAAATTGTGATGATAGCTCTTGCTTCTAAAGCCATACAAAAGAAAGAAAGAAGATTGGCAGATAGATCTTAAAGGAATGATGATGACTGACTATAATTACTTTTTTAAAAGTATCTCCTATGCCCATACATCAGTAATGTAACTAAAGTAACTTCCTTGTGTAGGCCAGTCTATTCTCTTTTTCCACATGGCAATAACTTAAATTTGCTCCTATGTGTAAAATCAGTGATGATGCAGTGGGTACATCTACACAAGATGCTTTACTGTGCACTGCATTAATCTACTATGTAGTAAAGCATCACTGTCCACACATGCCGGGCATTTACTGTGCAGTGAATTAGGCTGCTGTGCAGTAAGATAGTACCTGTGAACACTCAGTAGTTAGTGCACAGTGGCTGCATCTATGTGAGATGCTGACTTCGCAGTAGCCCATGACTGTTGCATGGCAGGAACCGCGATGTGCTTCTGCACAGTAGTCATTAGCTACTGTGCAGCCAGCATCATGGAAAAGCTGTTCCTCAATGTGACTGCACGGTAACTCCCATTACTGTGGATCTGTTTAGTACTTGGTTGTACAAGTACTAAATGACTGTGCAGTCAGTGTCTCATGTAGGGATAGCCAGTAGCATTCATATAGAAGCTGACAGGGAGTAAATTTGCAGCTTGGGGCCACAGCAGACAGTCTCTGTCCCTGGCCCTGGCACTGCTCAGCTCCTGGCTTCCTCCGGGAGCTGAGCAGTGCTAGGACTGGGGAGTTTTCTGCCCCCTGTCCAAGCCCCTGGCTCCTAGTGCAGAGCTGGCAGCTGTGGAGGACAAGTGGGTCTGGGAACCCAGCCCCCACCTACCCCCTAGAGCAGCTCCATATGGTGTGGAGCTAGCTGCTCCTGCAAGTGGGTCTACACAGAGCTCCTCCAGGATCAGCCAGCTCCATGCTGTGAAGTGCTGCTTCAGGAGGCGGGGAGGGGGGGTGCTAAGTTCCTAGACCCTTTCTCCCTCCACCCCACTGCCGGGAGCAGCCATCTCTGTGCCAAGCAGGGCACCTGTTGGAGAGCCCTGTGCTCCCACCCCCACCCAGCAGGCAGCTTGCCAGCAGCTGCCCCATGCCCAGGACAGCTGCCAGGAAAACTCCTCCTGGGCAGAACCCCACCCAGCAGAAGGCAAGCTGGCAGCTGTGTATCCCAATGGGCATGGGGTCAGGAGAGCTCTGCCTGTTGAAGGGGCAGCTGTCTCCTGGTCTGGTGCCCATCAGGCTTAATCAACAGGCCATTAACTACTCTCTTCTGGGGCTTTCACCATTTGGAACTTTTCTTTTTTGTGCAAGCAAACTTCCATTGGACCAGGGATTTAATTATGTTTCTTTCACATCCCAGATGAATGTACCTAAGTGACTATGCCCTGGTGAGTATTTCTCTCTGAAGCCCCCCCCACCCACCAGAAAAAAAATATAACAAAGGTTTTTGTTTGAGAAATGTTGAGAGCTGTCACAGTGGGGAAACTATAGCTGTTGTCATAAATATATAAATAAATAAATTCAGACCTATTCCTGCTGGGTCTAGAATGTATATAAAGAGGCTTTCAGTATGTTTCAGGATCAGAGCATTTTATAAACTTGAACTTGAAATGATGTGTAATCCATTTGCAAGCAGACATTCAGGTGCCACTTATCTGATAAGGACCTCATCTCATTTTCAGTTCAGGCATGGGAACCATTCAGCTCTGCAGTTCTCCTGGCTAAGTTACTCGCTAGATGATATTCTTTTTCAGATAAGATGCACTAAAGTTCTATGTTTAAAATTATTCAAGATTACTATGGTAATTCCCTTCCTATTTTTTTTTCCATTTCTCATAATCCCTTTAGTTTAAAATTTTTCAATATATGAAACTCAGTATTGCAGGTAATGGAAATGTCATTTTAAATCTTTTTTTTTTAATTGCTATTGCCAGTTATTTGCAATTAGGCCTAAAGAGAGAAAACATTCATATCGATAATTCATATTGATTCATTAAGATAACTGATTACAATTTGATAGTAATTAGGATGTTGAGACACCCCATGCAGTAAAGTGAAAGGATTTTATTTTTGCTGAGCTACTCGGGATTTGCAGATTAACTTTCAGAATACCGTTAAAAACTGGTTAATGTAGGGTTTCTGGTAAGAGAAGTTTTGAGAGCTTTAGGCCTGTAACTTCTTTGAAACATTCCCATTTTATGGCATTTTCCTTTCTAGTATGTGGCATATTTTAGATGTTGCTGAGTGTTTTTATCTAACTTATCCAGGCTTAGGCCTTGGTTAGGTGACTAATCCTGACTTCATTCTTTCAGCCAGGATAAATAGGCAGAGTTTCAATGAATCCATGGAAGAATATGAGGATCTAGCTCATATCATGTTGCCAAAAAAACAAAAACCAAAAAAGCTCTGCTTTATTTTTCCAGAATTCTCTTGATATACATCCCTTGCACCCATATAAAGGAGCTCATTGAGTTTTTTATAGATTAATATCTATATTTGGGAGTGCTTCTTAGATTACAAACTTTACAGGCAGATGCACATATATTTTCATCAGTGTCCAAGGTTGGTCATGTAGAGGGTAGATATTATGGCCTCTTTCTTCTTGGTATTAATGGAGGCAGAAAAGATAGAATAAAGGCAAAAAAAATGACTCACTTTTGTAATAGGTAGTACTTTTTAGTAACACTGAATCTACTATTGGGCCTTCTGTTGGAGATGCATCTTCATTCGCAAAGGATTGCTAGACAGGAAAGACAGTATAATGACTACTCTATTTTATATGGACTTAGCTACCGATTGCACAGAAGATTCACATCTTAGAGTTGTGATGCAAAATCAGGAAATCAGCTTAGATCTTTCAAATTCCCATATGCATTACTTCCTCTAAAAGTAAATAAACAAGCTTTTAGAAATTACAGAGTCAGGACTGAGGATTTCCTTCTCATAAGAAACAAAGCCAAGGCAGTAGCTAGAATTCTGTAGCTCCCACTGGGCATTGAAAATTCCTGTTCTGAGCTCCACAGGCCTTTGACATTTTAAATTATGGCAATGTACATACAGCTTTCCATAACCTTGGTTTCATGGTTCAGTATTCCTGCAATTAATATTTGCAGCAAAAGTTGTTCAGCAGCAAGTTTTGAGGGAGATGGGAGTGAAAATGTAGGATAAATTCAGACACAGTGGGGTGTAGAGAAATTCTTACTAACTGAATATCCTTTCCTGGAAGTCCATATGAAGCATGGGAAGATGCAAAAAAAAAAATTCCAACAAAGTTTTAGAAACATGTGATAAGCAGCTGTACAAGCCTCTTTTACCTTCCAAAGTTTTGAAAATAAGGCACTTTATGATGTTATTTTGGAAGCTGTTGTGCATTTTGAGGCAGGAATTTATAGATTCAATTATACACTAATGAAAAATGCAGCGTTCAAAAACCACTTCACTATGAAGCTTTTTTAAAGCTGAAGCCTATTATACAGTGTGATCTCAGTCCAATTAACATTGAAAAAGTTACTCCATTTTAATCAGCAGATTCCATCTGTTTGTCCAAAATGGTAAAATCTTATCTATCAAACAGACACTTCTACTTTGCAATGGCTTTTGTTAGAAAATATATTCACAAAGCATTACACATTTCATAATAAGTCTAGAACAAGGATAAAAGGTAGCAATGCTGTCAAGCATGACAGAATTCATTATTTGTATCAGAACCTAGATGCAACCTGCTTTTGTTGTTGACTGTCATGTTCCAGTCCAAGCAAAACTCCTCACCTACTCAATTAAAATAAATGTGTGTTTTTAATGTGCTAACAATATAAGAAAGCAAAAATAGCAAACACAAAGAACCAAACTAATTTTCTATGGAATATACTTTTGTGTATGTGTGTGGTAGCATCCAAAGGCCCAAACTTTGCATGTATGATAGAACATAATTTGACCCTGGGCAATTTTTGCATAAATATTTATTTTCAGCATCCTAACATAATATCATTTTTATATATGAAGTATATACGTCAGCTTTCACACCAAAAATTTCCACACAGAAAATGGATCCCTCCATTTGAAGCCCAAAAGCTTGTGCAACAGCTCTCCCAACTATAGGGTTGGCTTAATAAAAGCTATCACAGAAAAGCATGCCTCTCATGAATTATTATAGGAAGTTAAGTAACACATCTGCAAGAACATTGCCTCTCATTTTTTAGCCTGATACCATACATATTTTTATAAATTCTATAAGAAAATTCCTTAGACTGTTTTTTCCAGAATACCAAATAAATTGTTACTGGAACGGAACATCTGCTTCATACTTTTTAGTGTAACACATTAGGAAGTCAAGTTAGCAAACAAGTTGGCTTTCTGAGGGTGGAGACAAATATAACAATTGTAGTGATACCAAAGGGCAGTGGTACAATATGTTACTTTCCAGCTGCTACATCTGCATGTTTCTCTAGTGATGCAAGTGTAACAAAACTGCTTCAACATTCATCCAGCTTTATTTGAGGTCAAGGCTAGGATTTTGCTAGCTTGTATCACCACAGCATCATGCATATGTAATGCCGGTCTTAACAGCTGTTTCATGCTCCCAAGCAGCAGTTCCTCCTCTCCTTTTAAAGCAATTAAAACGTATATTTGTCCATACCCTAATACACCACCATTTTTTCTAATATACTGTAGAGCTCAGAAAAAAATAAACAAGGCAAACTTAAAAATTGATTTATAATTCCCAGTTAAAATCTTTATGGTGACTGTTGAAAAACACAAAAAAGCAGATTGAATTATCACTTTTGATTAGAGGTTTGCTACATTCTGGGTGCATCAATAAACTGCAGAGCTTATTGCTCCCCAGTTTATTGCTCCCAGGAAATTCCCAGGCACATGGTTTACATATGCGCCTGGATTGCAGCACACTGAGCCAAATTGCAGCAGCCCCGGCTAGCAGGGGGACCAGGGGTCAGCCTTCCAACCTGGGCTACTCCAACCCAGCTCAATGTGCTGCAGATTCACAGATTCACAGAAGTTTAGGTCTGGAAGGGACCTTGCAAGACTACCGGATCCAGCCCCCCTGCTCTAGGCAGGAAGGACTGCTGGGGTAAAATAACATCAGCAAGATGCACATCCAGTCTCCTTTTCAAGAACTCCATGGTGCCTGCACCACCCCTGCTGGGAGTCTATTTCAGAGTCTGGTCACATGAACCATAAAGAAGTTTTTCCTTATATCCAGTCTGAAACCTCCTTTTAGGAATTTATGAGGGCTGTGTGAAATTTTGCCGGCAGTTTCATTTTGAGGCTGTTTCAATTCATTTTGAGCTTGAAACAGCAAAATCGAAATGAAACAGAGGGCTTTGAAACTGCTTCGAAATGAAACGAGGCTAGTAAAAATGTTTTGAAACTTTCTAAACATTTCGAGTTTTGAAGCTGAACCTGGGCTTGCCTGCAGAGAAACAGAAAGTAAGGAGAGAGAGGGGGAAGAGAGGGGAAGAGGGGAGAAGGACTGTTCTCATTTTTGACCATGTAGCTGGCCAGTGACTGTCATCCTTCCCTGAAGTCCCTTCCAATCCCAGTGATCTGGGGGGAGGGGGAGATGCAAAAACAGCATAAAAGGCAGCATTTTTTGAACTGCCCTTTGTTTTCTGTCTTGGTGTACTGAGCTTGGTGTCACTGACTTTCTGTCTTGGTGTCACCTAGGAAATAACCTGCTTGGTAGCACGGCAGCAGAAAGGGATCTCGGAGTCCTAGTGGACTCCAAGATGAACATGAGTCGTCAGTGTGATGAAGTCATCAGAAAAGCTAACTGCACTTTATCATGCATCAGCTGATGCATGACAAACAGAACCAAGGAAGTGATACTTCCCCTCTATCGGGCACTGGTCAAACTGCAATTGGAATATTGCGTGCAGTTTTCGGCGCCACACTTCAAGAGGGATGTGAATAACCTGGAGAGGGTCCAGAGAAGGGCCACTCATATGCTTAAGGGTTTGCAGGCCAAGCCCTACGAGGAGAGACTAGGGCACCTGGACCTCTTCAGCCTCCGCAAGAGAAGGTTGAGAGGCGACCTTGTGGCTGCCTACAAATTCATCATGGGAGTGCAGAAGGGAATTGGTGAGGCTCTCCAAGGCACCCCTGGGGGTCACAAGAAATAATGGCCATAAACTAGCAGAGAGCAGATTTAGATTGGACACTAAGAGGAACTTCTTCACAGTTAGAGTGGTCAAGGTCTGGTGGTGCTCTCCCCTACCCTGGGGGTCTTCAAGAGGCAGTTGGATGGGCATCTGGCTGGGGTCATCTGAACCCACGGACTCGATGATCTATTGAGGTCCCTTCCAACCCTAACATCTGTGAATCTATGAGCTGTGTGTTCCAGCAGCTCACTGTTAGACAACTACGACCAGCAGTACTGATCTTCTAAAGGATTCTCTGCTTGCTAGCAAGAGGGATTTCAGATTCAGAATATCATTTTTTTCTAGGGTCTTTCATTTTATTTTTATGTTCATTGATTTATTCTTTTGAATTCTATAATTTTATTGGATAGGATTACTATAGAATTTAATTTATATAGGAAGGGAAATACATTTATATTTATTTCTATACATTTAAAGCTTTGCATCATGCATTATAGTATTTATATAGGGACAAAGCCAATTTCTATCTGCTTTTATACATTTCATATTTGCACCAAACACCTACAATTTGCACCTATGGTTTTGAATTTATATAGGAACAAAGCCATACTTGTATTTGCTTTTATACATTTCTTATTTGCACCACACACCTACACTCTTGCACCTATGGTCTTGAATTTATACAGCGACAAAGCCATATTTGTATTTGCTTTTATATATTTCTTCATTGAACCACATACCTACATTTTTTGAATTTATAGAAGAATGCGAATACATTTATATATTTGTAGGAAAGGAAGACATTAAACATACCATGAAGTGTGGTGGAAAGGGAGGTGCCCACACTGGCCAGCCTTCAGGGAGGAGCAGAAGAGGGGGTAGAGGGAAAGCTCTAAGTTCCCCCGCACCAACCAAACTGAGATGCAGCCTCTTTCCTCCAGTTAAAAGGGATGAAGCTGCTACAAACAGCAAGGAGAGGGGAGCAGCACTAGTGCCTCTGCCTGTGCCCGAGACTGCATCTTCTCCACAAGCACCAGCCATAACGCCCCCCCCAGACACACACACACACCCCATTACAACAACCACAAGCAGCAGCACCAGCACCAGCATGGCAGCCTACTCCACCCCCATTTCACTTCCTATGCTGAGCCTTCCAGTGCCAAAGGAAGAGCTGGCACTGGATCTGGATCTCAGTGCCCTAGTAAGGGAAATTCTGGGGAAGGAGAAGAAATCAGCTGTTTGTGCTCTACAACCCTCAAGTTTCCTCCAGAGCCAGGTCTCCTTCCCCAGAAGGAACCTCATAGGAGGCTGATGTAGAGGTGGACACAAACAGCTTAGCTGAGTCTACTCCTCCTCTTGCTGTGCCTCTGCCTATTGAGGAGGGGGAAACTGCAGCATCCACAGATACACGTGCACCCCAGAAGTGAGTGGGTAGTGTGGTCTGGGATCATTTTGAGCTGGCAGATGATTCCATGTACACTATCTGCTTGCACTGCCAAGCCAAAACCAGCTGGGACAAGGGAACAAAACAAATGAGCACCACAGGGATGCTGATGCATCTCCACAGAATCCACCCCTTTGTCCTTGCTCCTCCTCAGCATAGTACTAATGGGAATATGCCCAAAGGGAGTTCCTGTCTCACTCCAAAGCCCCCATCCCCCCTAAGCAGAGGCAGGCCACTCTGGAACAGTGGGGAAAAGGTAGACAGAAAAGCAGAGCATGTTGCAAGGGCGAGCGAGATCACTCAGAGCATTGGGGAGATGCTTGCTGTTAATGGCCAGCCATTCTCCCTAGTTGAGCAGCCAGGATTCAAGCAGCTCATGGTACTTGTTGCCCCATCATACCAAGGGCCCACACGCAGCACCTTCAGTAGGATGGTGGTGCCTGCCCTGTATGAGGCATGCAGGGAGTACTTGAGGGAGGAACTGCACAGGGCAGGTCTGTAGGTGGCCTTATACTTCACCTCAGATATTTGGAGGAGCCAGGGTGGCAATCACACCTACCTCTCCCTCACAGGGCACTGGTATGACCAGATAGGTCATTGATGGGCTCTCCTTCAAGCTGAGGTGATGGATGAGTCCCAAATGGCAACAGAGATAATGGGGGCTATGGACTGCTTGGTGCAGGGGTGACTTGCCCATGGGTACATGGTCACTGACAATGGGGCCAATATGGTCAAGGCAGTCCATGATGCCAACTTTGATTGCATCTTCTGTGTGGACAACTTCCACCTTATTGTCAGGAACACCTTGGAGTGGGGTAGGGCTGTCAGTAACAGTGCCAGTACCACCAGCAAGCTCATTTCCAAATTCAGGAAGGTGACAGACTACTTCCCCTGGAGCATCAAGGGAGGTAAATGCTTCAGGAGAAACAGGCAGAGCTGAACATCCCACAGTACAAAATCATGCAGGATGTGGAGACTTAATAGAACTCCACATACCTGATGCTTGAGAGACTGGTAGAGCAACAGAAAGCCATCCATGAAATGGCCTTGCTTGGGGAGATCAGGATCAGCAGCCCCCTGAACAAAGCTGAGTGGGAAACCCCTCCCAGATCTTGGTGGTCCTCAAGCCCTTCCTTAAGGCTATCAAGAGCCTCAGCACTGCCAATGCCCTCCTTAGGCAGGTGATCCCCATAGTGAGGAAACTTCAGAGCCAAATGGAGAGCTTCCAGGGGATCAATGTTCCTGTCTAGGGGAAGCTGCTGTTACCAGACATGCAGGAAATGGTGAGGTGGATGAAGGAGGGCATCAGGAAATGGCTTGATCCCTTGCAATCCAGTATGATCCATGTGCTGGCTGCCATGTGTGACACAAGGGTGAAGGGCACCTTATGCAGCAGCCAAACCCTGAATCAGTGAACTGAGGTGCTGGTAAAGAAAGTCAAGGAGGCAGAACGGTGGAGGTGGGAGCACATGGAACAGGGGATCCACTGTTCCATGCTACCAGGCCTTCCACCAGCCAGTCTCCTCCTCCACCACAGACGCTGCTAAGGGCATGGCTTCTATGGTGGGGTCCAGAGCCACCGGACCCCACCATCAGGCAGGTAGTGATCACGCCTTAGTGGCTCCCTAATTTGCTGAGGACATGGAGGACATGTGTGGGAAAACTGCAGCCAGATGTGGTCAGATCTGGCCACGGTTGCCCATGAGCATCTGTCCTGTTCACCGACCAGTGTCCCAAGTGATAGGGTGTTCAGTATTGCTGGTTATGTTGTGACATCCCAGTGCACCTCCTTGGATCCTAGTTTGGTGGTGCAGCTGGGGTTCCCCAAGCTCCAGGTGCAGACAGACCGAATGCCACCCTCCTGTCTCCATCTGCACCTATTTCTTTTTTTCATTTTTTTAAAAGCCAGTTAATGCCCCACTCTCAGAGCTGGAGGGGGCACTCATTGCATCACCAGCCAGCAGGGAAAGAATGTGTCCCTGCTGAGCTTCTGTGCCAGGATGAATTTGGAGGTATGGGTTAGGGCTATGGGAAAGGAGAAGGCCCCAGATCCTGGGCACGACCACTAAAACTGTACTCTTGGGAAAGCCCAAACCCATCATGTCTTTGACAGGCCTGAGGTTGGCTGGTTGCAGTGGAGTTGCGAGGCTCCAGGTGAGGTCAGATTAGCTGCCTGGGATGCCATGTTTCAGATCTATAAACCCTTTTTTAGTCTGCGGAAGCACCTGCAATTGATATGTCTGCTGGCCCTGGATGTAAGGAATAGTAAAGAAGCCAGAGGCTGGCATGCAATGCAGGCAAAAAAGCCAGTCAGTGAAAATGGAAATGGAGGCATCAGGGAGTGAGGGACAGGCTGGGGTGAGGGGGATGTAGCAAAAAAGGTAAAAGTGGAGAAGTACCTGGGGAGTCAGATGTCCAGCAGGTTGCAGTCTGTTAGAATTCCATTGTCTATACTGAGACCATGAGTTTCTGTACCTACTACCTAGGAGGCTGATGAAGTGAAGTTCATAAGCCTGGCTCTGAAAAGTGGTTTGTAAATTCAAACAAACACCTAACCTCATCACCAGAACTCAAGCCAACTTCCTACAGCTCAAAACACAAAACCTGCCAACTATCTCCAGTACCCCCACAAATTGCACAGCAGAATATATCAAAGACAACAATACCCAACTACCTTTGGGGGCACATTCCCCACCAAAAAACCACTCTGCCTCCAGTCTCTCAGGCCTGATCCTGAAAGGGAACAATTTGCAAACTACTTTTCACAGCTGGGCCTATGAACTGAACTTCATCAACCTCCTACGTACAGAAACTCATGGACTTGATATAGATAATGGAATTCTGACACTGCAACCAACTGGACATTTGACTTCCCAGGTAACTCTGCACCTGCCAAAGTGCTTTTAAACCCAAAAGCTTCCTAAGATATATTTCTCTAACTATTCTGGGTTTTTTAAATAATAAACATATAAACATAAAAATACAATATAAGCCATCATACCCCATGAGTAACATATATCCAGCACAACATTTTTACTGCTTGCTTTCAATCTTTTATAAAAAGAAAGGATCTGTGACAGTTTTGCTGCCTAAGATACTGTTGGTACTACTGTGCTGCTGCTCACTAAGTTATTATTTTACTGGATGCCATGTAAAGTGGTGGACCAGACTGAGGCTGTAGGGGAAGAGGAGGGCTCATTAGGGCACAATGCATGTTGTTCAGATGCCCCAGCACTGGTGAGAGATCACCTTAACACACACACACACACACACACACACAGACAGAGTCTCATCCACCCATGTCATGAGTTTTGCCTGTCAGCAGCCAGAGGTGCAGGGCCACAAAAGCCCCAGCACCTATCACCTTGACAGCTGGCAGGCTTTGTAGCCTCAGCAGGGGCCACCATCCCTGCAGTTTTCACCCCGCTGTGCCTTAATACACACACAGTCACACATGTTATGAGTTTTGCTTGTCAGCAGTTTCAGGTACAGTTTCCCAGAAACCCCTGCACCTGTCTCCTTGAAACTTGGTAGGCATTGTGGTCTCAGCAGGGGCTAGCATACCTGCAGTTTTCACTCTTCTGCTCCTTAACACACATACAATGTCACCCATGTCACTGGTTTTGCTTGTCTGTAGCTTGAGATGCAGTTTCCCAGAAACCCCTGCACTTATCTCCTTAAAGCCTGGCAGGCCTCATGGCCTCAGAAGGGGCTACCATCCATTCACATTTCATCCAAATCAGGCAAGAAATGACAAAGTTACAGGCTGTTTCAAGCTGCCCCATTATAGCCTATGGGCAAAACGTCAAAACTGTTGAAACAGCCAAACCGTTTTGACGAAACAAAATGGACCAGCAGTTTTGTATCAAAAGAAAATTCAAAATGAAATACTGTTCCATTGAAATGTTGAAGCACAAGTCCAAATGGGATGGTGCTGTTTTGCATAGCCCTAGTCTTTACCTATCTTCGGGATTCTTTAATGACACCATAATGTAAATAATAAACAGCTATAAGAGTATAATAACTGAAATAAATATTGTTTGTCAATACCTTAGATTACTTTAAGGAACTGGCCCTCCTGCTTTCCAGAACGGACTACAATATCAGAGGGATAACAGAGACATGGTGGGACTCTACCCATGAGTGAACCATAGCTATAGAGGGCTACACTCTGTAAGGGGTGGATCTCAAGGAGGAAAAAGGTGGAGGTGTACAGGAGCAATATACCCCCTTGGAAGCTGAAATTGGTACTAAGGAGGAGTGACTTGAGACACTTCCGTCAAGATACAGGAGGGACATGGTGAAAGGGACCTAACTGGATGTACACTTGGCTGGGGTTATTTGACCCCATCTGTCTTTCCCACCCAGAGCAGGGGGATTGGACCCAATGATCTCATGAGGTCCCTTCCAGCTCTAAACTTCTGTGAATCTGTGAATCATTTATGTTGCTATCTAGTGAAATAACATAGCATACAGAAATATAAAGGAAATCAGAAGGAAAATGAAAAGTATGCCATAACATTGTCCTTTTATCACCCAGAACACCTAGTCTTTTTGTACTGTATTCCTACTATTCTGACACAGTCTAGTTTCAGGAAAATCTAAAAAAAGATTAACTTCTTTCAACCCATGGTAAATATAAACTTTCAAGGGAGAAGTACTATGTAGAAACACCAACAGATTTAAACTCAGTTTGTGATATCTGCATTTTTGTAGCTCTAAATATAATATAACATATCTAGAGTCTAAAAATAATTATGATATATTTCTTTCATCTCTCCTTATTCAAATATGAGCCTACCTTTTTCAGTTATTGAAATGAAAGTCACTATCAGTGCTCACTCAAAGGAAACTCAATCCAGAAAAGAATATTTTAGTATAGAATGTTTTAATAATCTTTCAAGGTAGCTCACATTTTCTACACCAATTTATTCCTAAGAATAAAGAAAAAGTATTGCTGAGACCTTGCCCACCTAAATGTTCAGAAAAATGTAATATCCTGTTGTTTGATTTAATATCTGAAGTTTTCTGAGCAGAATTGCATTATCCTTAATCAAAAATCTTACAAAGGTCTTGGTGTTATCGGATCTACCTATATCCATATATACAAAAACTTGGAGAAGAAAAAGAATAAATTACATCTTATCCAAAAACCTTTGAAGTCACTAAAATTATTTCCATTAACTTCCATGGACTTTGATTAGACTCTTACAACGACAGTGTTGGAATTTACTGAAGCTAACTTAGAGTCAAAATGGACTAGAATGTAGTTGTAATTCTTGAGCATCAGAAAAAGTTGTATTACAAAGGAATAGAATGGGAAGAGGACTAAATCTGGGTGAATTTTTTTCAGTGGAGAGGAAATTCAGCAAAAATGCTGTTCCAGTCACTCTGTAGGAGAAACCAAACAACAACTGTGTACCAGAATGAACACACACCAAAAATCCATCAAAGACAAAAATATCCAATTACCTCGGGGTGCACACTTCTCACAAGATAATCCTTCTCTGATCTCTCAGTTTGAATCCTCAAAGGGAACTTACAAAACACCTTTCATAGAGGAGCCTAAAAACTGCACTTTATAAATCTACTGAAGACAAAAAATCATGGATTTAATATAGACATTGGATTTATGATACATTGCAACCTGCCTGACATCTGATTCACCAGGTACCAGCCTGAAGTTATCATTTCCAATTTTTTTGCCCCCGCCCCCCAACTTCCTCCCCTTCCCTTCTTCTCTACCCATTGTTTTCTAAACTTCCACCTATTTACATTTTCACTGACCTCCTGTCACACTTTCAGCTTCTTTCCTACCTTGGAGATCTCAGAACAACAGCAGACTCTCCCAGTGCCTGAAGAAGGGGGCTTGTGCCCCAAAGCTTGCAAATAACGTTTTTTTCAACTACTCAGTTGGTGTAATAAAATGTTATCACATCTACCCAAAGAAACTTGCCTCTCAAGACTTGGGTTATTTTATGTTGAATAACCATTTTTTGATGAGAAAAAAATACTGCGCCTATGTTGAAAAAGCACCACCAGAAAAAGGAAGAATTATTCATGCTAAGTGGAACCCCATCATTTGAATTGATGGAGAAGACACTGCCATAGATTATTCTACTGTTGTGGCCTGGATTAAGAGCTGTCAGTTCAACTCAAGTCTCTTTAGGCCAAGGAAGGAATTGATCCCAAGTCCTTCACATTGTTCACCACCAAATTATTGTGTAATAGAACAGGGGAGATGGAGTGAAAGCAGCTGTGTTTTGTGAATCAAGCCTTCGTTCACTATTTTTCTTAAAAGGTTGCTAAAGATTAAATGCTTTGCTTATTATTGAAAAGAATATTTAATTCAAAACAAAATGTCAGTTTTTTTTATTTCTTCAAAACATAAAGATCTTAAATATGATTTAATCCATACGTTTTTAATCTTTCAAACTAGAAACCAAACTGAAGAATCAAGTATTCACATTGCCCTATTGAGAGGAATTTATCAGCAGCTGAAATGGACATTAAAATTGCTAATGTCAAGCAGAGCTGGAGTGATGAAGAAAGAAGAAAACTGCTATTTATTTCTCCATCACTTCTGAGTATTAAAAAGTCAACCTACATCTTGTCTTTCTTAATGTTTTCCAAGAGGCAAGTATTTCTTAGGGTGATATCTTTTATTGGACTAAGTACATAGTTGAGATAGAGTTAGATAGGCTTTCAAATGCAGGACATTTTTCTTCAGGTTTTCAAAGCACAAACTAAAAAGAAGAGTAAGGAAACATAGGATTACATTTTAAATTTAGTCATGGAGGGTGATTATAATATACATGCGCTTCAGGAGAGGAGGGGGGCACTTTAACTACAGCGCCCAGAGTGTCTCGTGTACCAGCATCCCTGTGCTGAAAAATGGTGGCAGGGCTCATCATTCAATGAGCGTTAGTTAGTGGCCATTTTTCAGTGCAGGGATGCTGATACACAAGACACTAGAGTCTGCTGGATCAAAGTAATTACCATGCTCCAGCTTACTCGATTAATTGAGTCTGCACCAATATGTTTTAATTACAGCATGTCAGAGCAGCTTTGCTGCACATGTATGGGCACCCATAAAGCCCAGAAACTTCAGCTTTTACTCCACAAAGCAAAAACAGCCTTGCATACAGTTTCACAAAGAGAAACCTAAACATGTATAAAGTTGCTTCAGATAGGAAGAAAATGATATAGAACCTTAAGTTTTGTCTTCCTGGATAACAATTTTTTGACAAGACAATAATAGTCAGTAGCACTTCCCAAATAGTGAAGAGAGGCTTTAATATTGGTCTCCTTGATGTCAATCCCTGAGATGGGGTGATATAAGTTTTAATTTCCGTGATATTAAAAGTTTGGGGAATTTGGTGACTAGTACCTAAGTTCAAATTCCTACAGTCTATAACAGTAAATACGATTCCTTTTCTAAATTCCATTCCTTATGGCCATACAATTCTTTTTGTATAATATCCCATTCTTCTCAATATGGATGCTACCACCCATCAACAAATTAAGTTTCATACTACTTTTTATTCCCAGGTCCTTAATGGAAATATTAGATTGGTTCCATGATTGATCTTCAGGGATATTTATTCATAATCTGCCTTTATCCTTACAATTCCCTTTTCAATACAACTAATTGGAACTTTAGTTCTCTATTTACTTTCTCAATATTAACAAATAATTTCTCATGTGGCACCATATCAAATGCTTTATTAGCATCTAGGTAGACTGCATCTGTTCTTATCAACCAAACATTTTAGCTTAATCCAGCATGATTTATCTTTGATAATCTAGTCCATAGCTTGATTCAATAAGGTTTCTGTTCTGCACTGCAAAGTTCTTTCATAGTCCCATTCTTAAGGGATGTACTGGGAGGAAAGAAAACAAAAAACATTGAGATCTGATCCTGGCACCACTGCAGATCATCAGAATCAAGGATGTATGTCTTCTTACAAAAGACAATAATTATTTTTCAGGGATGGACCTTTTTTTTTTCCAACGTGGTAAGTTTTCATCGGGCTTGGTTCAGTTCTAGGACCTTAGATTCCCTTTTGCTACCCTGGGCCATGTCCACACAAGCATGGACAGTTGTTTTCCCAGGGACAAGTAGCAGTGGCACAAGGCAAGAAAAGCAAACTTATAAGGTGAACAGCAGGTTACTCTCAATGCAGTAGGGGAGACTGGGGGCCAGCAACCATGTTGGCCCCAGCAGCCTTATGTGGAGGCCTCAGGGAGCTGCAGCTCTGGAGCTCCTGCAGCTGGGAGCCTGGCCAGGAGCTGGAGCTTGGCTCTGGCAAGCCAAACTCTGGTTCTGAGTGATGCATACTGCCACTACATGTGCCACCCTGCTTTTTTAAGGTGTGAGTTTTTTGGACCCTAGAATCTCTCTGGGGTTGAACCCCCCCCTGCAAGGTAGCAATGCGGGTAATGCCTGCATGCGCTGTCTGTGGTGCCACCTATCACACATCCTTGCTCATCTAGATGCAGCCCTGAAGAGCTCCTCAGGGCAGGATTTGGCACCATCAATAGAGATAGGAAGGGTCTTAGTTAGCAGACTCACTACATGTTGTACTTTTAAAATAGTTATATGTGCATATGAGCAAATCTTGTTAAGAATTGAAAAGTAAATGATTTTTTAAATACATTTCATAGAAAAGATTCGTAGTTGATAATTTTTAGCTAATGCATAGGTATTTACTCACCTTGTCTTTTATTTTCTGTAACAATTCTTGAATTAGCCTATTTTTTCATTAGAACAGTCAGTTTTCCTATTAGTTACACTGGATATTCAATATTTTGTAAATGACAACTAGGTATAACTTGTTGGATATAAAACTATGAATCACTGAAAACAATTTAATCCTTCTAATAGGATAAATTTAGAGAATCAAAGACAAGGCTGTCTGAGAAACTGGAGGACTATTAACTAAATTAACTTTTTAATAATTTGCTTAATTTGTAATTAAACTCCTGAAATAGCAATCATTACATTTTCAGGAAAAATCTGTTTCTTTGACTACACCATAACACTTGTTAAGAGTAAATCAGGTTGAGGGTACAGGTGCAGTTATTTCAGACACAATTAAAGTAACATATACAATGATAGGGCTGCAAACTTTGGAGCTATTTTGAACGTAAATGTTTTTCTAGTAAAAAGAAAATAATTGTACCATTTTCCAAATGAAATATATAATAAAGAAAGGTTTCTGGGTGATAACTTTCATTCCTTTCTAAAGACATTTGGACTTCAGCCTATGCCTTGCTCCTTGAGGCCTGCCATTATTCCATAGCAGCTGCATCCTATCATCTATTATTTCTTACATAGACCAATTTAAAGCCCTTTGATACATACTGCTGAAGATGGTTTTGAGGTTTTACTGGATTTATTTGGCAATCAAGATGCAGTACTGAGCTCTGAATAGAGAAACTTACAGAAAGAAAAGTTTGTTTCAGAAAGTAGATGGACATACAGTGCATCTTATGACAGTGTTGTGACAATAGTAGTGATAGGAAGAGAAGGTAAAATGCTCTACATCTCAGACAGTTTCTCAAATCATTTATCAATCATGTTTTACCTAAATAATTTACATTGATATAAAATGGTGTGGTGGGTTTATCTGCCTGCACCAATGAAATTCAAGCAATTTGGGAGTTATTTTATTTGGTTCCCAGGCGTTTCGAGAAGCTAATGTGAATTACAGAATGAAGTTTCTCAGTTACTCTTGGTTCACAGAAACCTGGTTCAGTGAGCTGGGTGATGCTTTGGAAAGGAACGCTGCTGCCTAGAAATGGATTCTGGATTGTGGCCCTGGTCCTTCCCTTACAGTCTTTTTCTGTATTTAGAATTAAATAGTCATTGGATGGACAGCAACAAGGATAGGAACAGGGTCCAAAATCCAGTGTGCCTACCTTTCCAGCTCTCTGAGCCACAGAAAAAAGTTTTGCTCTGGCTTGTTCCCCTCCTAGCCATTCTTGGCTGTCCAGAAGACCCACATCAACAGGAATGGAAAAGGCGGTGTTAAGCCCTGCCTAGTCCATGGCCTGGGCCTTATGATTAGGGAATTTGTTAGGAGATGAAAGATGTGGATTCAAATACTGTCTTTGAGGGAAAATTTAAAACCTGAGTTCCTTGGTCTTTGGGTAAGTGTCCTAAAAGCTGTGCCATCAGGTTAAAAAGCAGGGTGGACCCTCTTTCTGCTCTTCTTACTTTATTTTCAAACAGTTGCCAGTCATGATTTTTTCCTCTGACAAACATTTCAATGAATTACATGAATTCCTGTGCTTTCCCAGAAAGAAAGTGAATATCCTTAGTGACTTATACAAGTAGAAATATGATAAAAAAATCTTCAGAAGTAATACTTAGTGCTGCTATTTGTGTCTGCCTTTAGGTGGACAAGCAACACGTAGATGCCTAAAGGTGAAATATAATTTGTTCCCACATGACATTTCATAGAAGTCTGCTGAAAAAATGAGTCTTCTCTTCCAAAAATACTATACATTTACATATGCTTGTCAGTTCCGGAAAGACAGTTTTGTAGTTGTGGATGCATTCAATGAGTACACAGCATACTGTGTGACACTGCTAAAGGTTTGATAATGACTCTACAGAGCTGTAATTTTATTGTGAAAAGTAGTCCCCACTGTGAGATACAGAGACACAATGTTCCTTTAAATGTTAAAGAGAGGTTGTTAGTATTTTTATTGTTCATTATTTACATTACAGTAGCATCTGGGAGTTCCCATCCTGGATCAGGTCTCCATTTGTACTAGGCACTATATACACACAGAATAGAAAGCAGAAACCAAAAAATGGCCAAAATAGTATCCCCATAGAATTAGCTGCTTTTTCTCCGCCCTGCAGAAATAGCAAGAAGGTATTTCTAACTGGTACTATTAGATAAGCTGCAAATGGACCAAAGTTCAAACTACACTTACCTCTGCTTAAAGTATATTACATTCAGCATATAGAACATCTGTCTCTTCACTTAGCATATGCATTCCTTCAAATATCTGATGAGCACACACACAATACACACTGCTTGCTAGACTGGTGTCAATAAAATGCTGAACAAAAAGTGAATTCTACCTTATTTCCTAAGCTGAACCATGACTCCTGTCTTGGACAGAATTCCAATTCCATCCTTTGAACTGAGAGTTATCTCATAATCTCACAGCAACACAACACTTGTAATCTTTTGTGAACAGTGCTTACATTTTTCCAAGTAACCATCTCAATTCCTGAATCTTTCACTTTTCAATACCCACTGAATCTGTGTGCTCCCCTCCTCTTCTTCGGAGAACCTGGCTATTTTCTTTTCAAAAGGACATACATCTGGTATCCAAAATCTTGTATTTATCACATTCCATTGATGGCTGTTATTATCATCCATAGCCACATTTCAGAGGATGGTATTTAGCCAAAAAAGCACTCAGTGGCATCACCTATTCATCTAGGACATCTAATACAAAGCCAGAATGCCCATACCTTCAAGGTTTTTACTGTCTTTAATAGAGAAGCCATGGTCTCCCATTGTAATAACAGCTATCTAATTCAATGATATGCCATGGTTCTGTATATTCCATTTCTAGAAATATATCCTTGGTAAGAAAAAACTGCAGTATGCTTAAAGGCTCAGCAGTGCTATGGTCGCTAACATGAGGGCTGAAAGGGACTTGGGGGTTATGATTGACCACAAGATGAATATGAACCACCAATGTGATGTCGCATCTGGTAAAGCGAGTAAAATGCTGGCTTGCACCCATAGATGCTTCTCTAGCAAATCCCAGGATGTCATCCTCCCACTGTACTTAGCGTTGGTGAGGCTGCAGCTGGAGTACTGCATCCAATTCTGAACTCCACAATTTAAAAAGGATGTGGAAAAACTTGAGAGAGTCCAAAGGAGAGCCACATGCACAATCAGAGGGCAGGAAAACAGGCCTTGTGATGAGAGGCTGAGAGCTACGGGACTCTTTAGGCTGGAAAAGTGCAGGCTCAGGGGTGATCTTGTGGCCACTTATAAGTACATCGGGGTGTGCATCAGGATCTGGGGGGATGCCTGTTCACCAGAGCACCTCAAGGGATGACAAGGTCAAAGGATCACAAACTCCTCCAAGGCTGTTTCAGGCTGGACATAAGGAAGAATTTCTTTACAGTCTGAGCCCCCAAGCCCTGGAGCAGACTGTTACCAGAGGTGGTGCAAGTACCTACTTTGGACTCCTTTAAGAGACATTTAGACATTTATCTTGCTGGGATCCTTTAACCCAGCTGACTTCCTGCTCCTGGGGCAGGGGGCTGGACTCAATGATCTTCCGAGGTCCTTTCCAGCCCTAATGTCTATGAAATCTATGAAATCCCATATAAGAAAAAAAAATATTGGCATAACTGTATATGCTCGTATTAGTAATTTATGCCTGTGCCACCTTGCTCTACCATTTACCTTTCACATCACCTTCTTACCCAGTAAATACTTCTCATCTCTGCCCTTGACAGACCCTTGCCAGTTTCCAGTAAACATTTCCCTTTCAGCATCGGGGTTCCAATACAGTAGATACTGGAGCTGCCTTGTGCCCCTCCACAAAGGGGCATTATTTAGGGACAGTCTTTAGCTGCTTTAAGTTCACAGTTCATTAAAAGTAGAATGCAAAACACAATTGAAGAATAAACCCCAGTTTCCCCTCCCTTCACTTAGGGACAGAACATGCCAATATGTTGGATCTCCAATTTATTAGTCAGCCCTATCTTTAGAAAGAAAGAAATAATAGTTTGCTTTTCTCTTGATGGGCAAGAAACCAGTGGAATGTATAAGATGGAGAGACAGACAACGATAGAGAGAGGGCAGGGGTGGGGACAGTTTGCATAGGATCTACAATAGCACATAAAATAATTTTATTAACATGGGTTATAGCAGCAAAAGAAGGGAAAGCACCCAGATCCATATTTTTTTTAATCTAAACTAGGACACCGACTAATGGTAAAACAAATGCCAAAAAATTGATGACTAATGAAGAAATGTGTCCAGAGTATTGAGTAAGTGTCTAGAATCTGGAACACACTCCCCCTAGAGGTAGTACAGTCGCCTACCCTGGAAATCTTCAAAAGATGACTGGATGCACACCTTGCCCAGAGTCTTTCCTGCCTAAGAGCAGGGGGGATTGACCTGATGATCTCCCTTCCACACTGGACCTGATGAGGTCCCTTCTAGCCCTGAATTTTTATTAATCTATGAATCTATAAAATCTAACATCCAAAAGAAGATAAATATTAAAACTCACACTCCTCCAAGCAAGAAATGTATTCACACCATGCCAATATTATTACAACAAAACTTGTTAGTTTTATACATCGTATTTATAAAGCCATACCCCTTTAAATGTAATATTTTTATTGGAAAAAAATATCTCCAGATACTATATTTTATAGTCATCATTTTTATGATCCACACAAGATAGGTAATTATTTTTTGTGCTAAATGCATTTATCCTTTAGGTAAAAAAAATATAATTTTGTACTGTAGTATTTACTGACTTAACTACCTCACATTATAATGAATCAGGAAAGGTCAGTTTGTAGGATACACTTTGGATCTTTTTTATTTATTCTAATTCACTTAGAAATTGTACAGTATTAGTTTTTCCCTAAGGGGATATGGCAATCAGTGTGACCTCTAGACAAACAAAACTGTTAAATTATAACAGATTGAATATCTTTCTATGAGATGCAAAAAATCTTGGGAGATATTAGTACCATATTTATGTAAGATATGGAAAGTACATCTGTAATGTAATTGCACATAAATTAAAAATTCACCCAGAGAGGTTGCACAATAGTCGTAGCTTTAAGATGATTGACAGATATATTAACATTGCTAGGCCCAGGAGAAAGATAATGAATTCTACTTTATGCTTTTTGCTACCCATTGCCAAGGACACTTTGAGTATGTTCTTTTGTTGTGATATTTAACATTGTCATAACTAGTTAACTTTAAAATGCAGTCACTTAAAATACCAGTCTTGTTAATAGCTAATTGGCTTATTGTGACTTTCCTTCTGCTTGAAAGAAGAGAGTAAGAAAGGGAGAAGATTTGGGTTTAGGAAACAGATTGATAAAGGAAACATTGACAAAGGAAATTCCAAATTTCTGCATATCCAGCCTTTTTTATTACTGAGGATTTTTTTTAAAATATTGAGCGGCTCTTAAAGTATTCTTCGTCTAAAATACTTCACTCATTTTGGTCTGTTAATGAGTCTATGATACAACAAAGCACTTTAAATTAATAATATATATTTTTGAAAAACTTTGACAGGAAATGACAAATATGTCATAATCTAAAGCCCACTGGGATCAAGTAAGAACTGACATTGACCTTGATAATCTTAGGTTGTTACTGAAGTAGCTGCAATCATATATTGCCTTATGTTGTAAGGTTTAGGAAGAAGGACAGACAGACAGATGGAAGGAGACCATAAAAGCCCCACATGTCCTAGTGAAGAGATAATGATTATTCCATTGTGCACACTTTCTTTTCACTGACCTTTTATAAATGGCCACCATATTCTGCTGTACAAGTCTCCAAAATGGGGAGTAGGAAATTAAGTGGAAAGTGCTACATCCATTTTGTAACACATGCAGACAAATGAATGGCACTGGATAAAGATATTGAATCTGTATTTTTATAAGCCCAGTGTATAAATCCATTGGAGAATGACTATTATGGGCAAAAAGAGAACTCAAAAAAGGAATACAACTAAAAGTGATAGATGTTTTGGTTTAGTGACTGGCTTAAAAAAAAGTCAAAAGAAAATTGCAGTCAAAACAAATGGAAATTTTTTTGTTTCTCTTACAGAAATATAGGTTCCAAATGCTGTGGCTCCAGTCAAGCAAAATGTTTGGTTTGACTCAAAATATTAAAAAAACTCAGAAAAATTGTTTGTTTTCAGATGTTCTATATCAATTCCACAAGCTAAATCAAGCTATGTAAATGAGAAGTTGTTTGAAAATGAAAAGTCAAAATACTTCTTTCAGAAAATGTCAAAACAAACGTTAAGTTTTTGATCGAAGTCTACTGAAATTGATGGGAATCTTATATTGATTTTAGTGACTGCATCTACATGAGATGCTATTGTGTGTAGTAATGAGCTCACTGGTATTGCACAGTAGCATTAGAAAAAAACTGTGCAATGACGCTACTGTGCAGTAACACCAGTTACTGTGCAGTCATTTAGTACTTATCCACTGCTTCTGTAGATGTGGCCAGTAGGCTTAAAATTGTCATACTTTAAAATCTTTTCTACAGTTTGTCATAGCTAAGCCAGATGCTTAAGCTAAATATCTTAACTTCCAAAATAATATAATTAGATGATGGCCCATTAGGTTTCAATGTTGGCATTATTGCTGACAAGAAGGGTTAAGGAAGAACATGAATAAGTGTAGTAATGAGGGCTCAGGCACAGACATCCTTTTTGTGAGGGTTTTGTAGCCCTGGCCTGGCCTGTCATTGATCCAGACAACTGCTCATACAGATCATTCCATGAAGAAGGCTCTATAATTGGCTCAACAGATTTTGCTAGTTTCTTTCCAGGCTTCTTCTAGGTCAAAGCATGGAGTTAATGGACTAAGATGCCTCTGGCAGCATTTATCCCTAATAGTTTCAGTTAGGGCTGTGCAAAATTTCACCAGCTGTTTTGTTTCAACGCTGTTTTGACTCATTTTAAACTCAAAACAGCAAAATCAAAATGAAATGGAGGGCTTCGAAACAGCCTTGAAATGAAATGAGAGTAGTCACAACATTTTGAAAGTTTAAATGTTTCACGTTTTGAAGGTCAAGCTGGGCTTGCCTACAGAGAAACAGAAAGTAAGGAGAGTGAAGGGGAAGAGGGGGGAAGGACTGCTCTCATATTGACTGCGTAGCTGGCCAATGACTGATCCTTCCCTGAGGTCCCTTCCAATCCAGTGCTCTGGGGGAGGGATGGAAAAACAGCATAAAAGGCAGCTGTTTTTTGTTTGAACAGGCCTGCTTTCTGCCTTGGGGTCTGACAGTTACTGAGCTATCTTCCAGCAGCTCAGGAGTGTTAGACAATGAAGGCTACTATTAGCATTGATCTGAATGATTTCCTACTAGCTAGCCTAGCCTAGCAAAAGGGATTCCAGAATACCATTTTTCTTTCTTCTAGATGCTTTTGTTTTATTATTATATTCATTGATTATGATTCATTGATTCTTTTCAATATTATAATTATATTGGATAGGATATTACATTATAGAACTTAATTTACATAGGAAAGGAGATGCATTTTTTAAATTTTGATACATATACACCTTGCAGCATAGAAGACTACATACCTTAGAGAATTTTTATAGGAACGCAGATACATTTACCTTGTGGCATACATTACACACCTTACAGAATTTATATAGGAACATGGACACATTTACATATTTGTATAAAAGCAACACACTATGAAACACACCATGAAGCGTGGCGGAAAGGAAAATGGCAAGCCTTCAAGGAGGGATGAAAATAGAGGTAAAAGGAGAGGTGTAAGTCCTCCCCGCAACCCCCCACCCCGAAACTGAGACACAGCATCTCTCTTCCAACTAGCAGAAATGAGGCTTCCACAGGCAGCAAGGAGAGGGAAGCAGTGCCATTGCCACTGTCTGTGCCTGAGACTGCATCTTCTCCATGAGCCCCAGCCATAATCCCTTCCCCCCACCATCACCATAACAACAAACAGAAGAACCAGCACCAGCATGACAGTCTCCTGCACCCCCACTTCACTACCCAGTGCCAGAGGAAGAGATGGACCTGAGCCTTCCCATGCCAGAGAAAAAGCAAGAGCTGGATCTGGATCCGAGTGCCATAGCAAACAAAATTCTGGGGAAGGAGGGGGAATCAGTTGAGTTTGTGCTCCACATCCCTCAAGGTTCCCCTAGAGCCAGGTCTCTTTCCCCAGAAGGCACTACAGAGAAGGCTGAGGTAGAGGTTG
This sequence comes from Crocodylus porosus, assembly GCF_001723895.1. Lineage (NCBI taxonomy): Eukaryota > Metazoa > Chordata > Crocodylia > Crocodylidae > Crocodylus > Crocodylus porosus. The sequence goes on along the minus strand of NW_017728931.1, from coordinate 93,921,757 downwards.
TGGTGGCAAGCAGCTCAGCTGAGTCCGCTTCTGTTGCTGTGCCTCTGCCTGCTGAGGAGGGGGAAAGTGCAGCAGCATCCACACATGCACCTGCACCCCAGAAGCGAGTGGGTAGTGTGGTCTGGGATCATCTGAGCTGGCAGATGATCCCACATACACTATCTGCCTGCACTGCTGAGCCAAAACCAGCTGGGGCAAGGGAACAAAACACATGAGCACCACAGGGATGCTGATGCATCTCCGCAGGCACCACCCCCTTGCCCTTGCTCCTCCTCAGCCTGGCACCAGCAGGAGTACACCCAAAAGGAAATCCCCCTCTCACTCCAAAGCCTCTGTTCCCCCAAAGCAGAGGCAGGCCACCTTGGAACAATGGGAGAAAGGTAGACAGAAAGGGGGGCATGTTGCAAGGGCGAGCAAGATCACCTAGTGCATTGGGGAGTTGCTTGCTGTGGATGGCCAGTCCTATTCCTTAGCTGAGTGGGCAGGGTTCAGGTGGCTCATGGCACTTGTGGCCCCATCCTCCCAAATGCCCACATGCACCACCTTCAGCAGGACGGTGGTGCCCTCCCTGTATGAGGCATGCAAGGAGTACTTGAGGGAGGAGCTGCACAAGACAGGTCTGCAGGCAGCCCCACACTTCACCTTGGACATTTGGAGCAGCCGGGGTGGAGATCACATCTACCTCTTCCTCACAGGGCACTGGTGTAATCAGTCAGGCCATCGGTGGGCTCTCCCTCAGGTTGAGGTGATGGGTGAATCCCACACAGTGATTAAAATCATGGGGGCTATGAACTGCTTGGTGCAGGGGTTACTCATTCGGTAAGGCAAGCTCATCCGTGGCTTCATGGTCACTCACAATGGGGCCAATATGGTCAAGGTGGTCCATGATGCCAACTTTGTTGGCATCCACTGTGTGGTAGACAAGTTCCATCTCATTGTCAGGGATGCCTTGGTGTGGGACAAGGCTTCCAGTGACAGTGCCAGCACCACCAGCAAGCTCATTTCAAAATGCAGAAATGTGGCAGGTCACTTCCACTGTAGTATCAGGGGGAACTTCACCTCCTCAGCCTCCTAGGTACAGAAACTCATGGACTCAATATAGACAGTAGAATTCTGACACACTACAACCTGCTGGACATCTGACGTCCCAGGTACCTCTCCACTTTTCCCTACGCTGCTACATCAGCACCCCACCCCCAGCCTGTCCCTCACCTCCTGATGCCTCCATTTCCATTTTCACTGGGTGGCTTTCTTGCCTGCATTGCATGCCAGCCTCTGGCTTCTTTACTATTCCTTCCATCCAGGAACAGCACCCCCCACCCCCACCAACTGCAGGTACTTCCTCAGCTTGACAAAGGGTTTTTCAACCTGAAAGCTTGCTAAGATATATTACTGTAACTATTCAGTTGGTCTGCTAAAACATACCGGATTACATTGAGCCAAAGGAAAGGACCTCGTCTGCCAGTGCCATGTCCTTAGACCAACACCCTTAGCACCTGACTGGAAGAATGTGGGGCCGTGTACACTTCTAAGCTCCAGAGCTGTGGCTGGCAGGGAGAGGTCTTTGGCAGCTGCTGGAGAAGAAGCTCCTGCAGGAAAGGAAAGAAAAGCTCTAGTCTGTGACACTTTGGTTGCCTGAGATGATGCTGGTGCTACCGTACTGCTTACTAAGTTATTAGTTGTTGTCATTTAAAGTGGTGGACCAGGCTGAGGCTGTAGGGGAGGAGGTAGCCTCATTGGGGCACACTACCATGTCATGTATTGGCCCCAGCACCAGTGAGGGCATGCGTTAACACACACAGTGTCACCCAAGTCACGAATTTTGTTTGTCAGCAGCCTGAGGTGCAGTTTCCCAGAAACCCCAGCACTTATCTCTTTGAAAGCTGGCAGGCTTCATGGCCTCAGCAGGGGCTAGCATGCCTGCAGTTTTCACCCTGCTGTGCCTTAACACTGACATGAGATTTGCTTGTCAACAGCTTGAGGTGCAGTTTCCCAGAAACCCCTGAACCTATATCCTTGAACTTGGCAGATTTTGTGGTCTCAGAAGTGGCTACCATCTCTGCAAGTTTAATCCAAATTAGGCAAGAAATAACAAAAGTATATGTAGTTTTATGCTTCCCCATTATAGCTTATGGGTGAAACACTGAAACAACATTGAAAAAGTGAAACCATTTCAATGAAAGGAAATGCAACAGTGGTTTCAAAACAAAATGAAACTTGAAACAAAACACTGTTCTGTCAAAATGCAAGTCAAAATGGAACAGTGTTGTTTCACACACCCCTTGTTTCAATCCTTTTGTTAGAACGCACAAAAGCTCAGAACAGAAGTCCAGGAGCTAGGAAGCCCTTGAGAGGCTTTCATTTTTAATACCCTACCACTTTTAGCTAAGATAGAAAAACAGGAATTCTCATAATGTATCACACCTGTGCCTTTCTAGTCTAATCTCCTATCTCCAAGAGTGGATAGCATCAGATGCTTCTGAGGAATCTATAAGAAAACTTCCAGCTGTGCTCTCATCTGTTTTCCATGAAGATTTTGTCCTAATCCCTAAAAAATAAAGATCACTTTCAATCTTGAAACAGAAGGTTTTGTCATCATTCTAAAGTTTTTAGTTAGCATTACATTTTAAAACTGTAATTCTTGCTATCAGTATAAATATCCAATCCTCCTCTGAATCTTGGTGAATTCTCTTCAACAACATTCTGAGGTAAGTTCCTACTGTCTCTATATATACCTATATCTATGTATATCTATATTAGGGGCATGTGAAACAGGCCGTATTTGATTCTGATTTGGCCAGAATCAAGCACAGTGATTTGATTCACTGATTTGGATCACTGCCCTGATTCGACTTGGCCGAATCCAAATCTGAAGATTTAATGCTGATTCAGAGAATCAGAGATTCAGCCATAGACACAGCTTTAAATGTTTTTTCTACATACCTCGAGGTACCAGGCGGCTCATGAATGCTGCGATGGTGGGGTGGATGCAGCTTCCCACAGGAGCATGGGGGAGGCGGGCACGTGCTCAGCAGGGAACCCAGAAGCACACCGGAAGTACTTCTGGTCCACTTACAGGTCTGCCACAGAGTCCATGGGGGACCCCCACTGAGCCCCCCCAGCTCAGCAATTGGCCATGGAAGGACCCCAGGTGCCCTCCCAGACCCAGGAGGTACCAGTCACTGAGCTGGGGAACAGGGGAGGGAGTCCCTCTGCTTCTGGTTCACTTCTGGGTCCGCTGCCAAGTGTTCTGGGGACCCACCCCCACACTCAGCTGGGATGCTACATGCACCCTGGCATCTCAGCATTCACGAGCCACCTGATACTTTGAGGTATGTAGAAAAAACATACAAACAAAAAGCTGTGTCTATGTTCAAATCATCGAATCTTTCTGAATATCTCTGAATCGATTCAGAGGATTCTGATTTGATTTGGAAAATTAAAGCATCACCTGATTCAACTCAGATTTGGAGAATCAGGCACCAAATTGGGCTAAATCTCTGCTGAATCGAATCAGGGACCAAAGCGTCACACAGCCTTTATCTATATCTATATTTATATCTCTGTGTGTGTGTATGTGTGTGTGTGTGTGTAAAAGTGTTTCCTGTTAGCTCTGAATTTGTTACCCTTTGCCTTTATTAAATATTTCCTTTTATTTTTAATAAGGGAACCAAAGCTCCTGACTTGCCTTCTTTAGTAATATTTAGAAATTAGAAAAAAAAGTTTTTAAGATAGTAAATAAACACTACTTTTAAAAAATAACTTTTACCTAAAATCTTTTATCCCTATATTATATAAATGTTAGACTGGTAGTTTGATTTGACAAATACTTAACATTCAGTGTAACAAATGTTACTTACTTTGGTATCTTTCAAATAGTCTGTCTTATCTTATACCCTCAAGCCATTATATAGTGTCAGGAAGACAACATCTTTCTCTTCTTCATCAGTGAATACACTTAATTTAAGTATATTCATTTAAAAATGTGTGTTTCAAGACTGCATAGTTGTTTTCCACATTTTTGTCTACTGATTTATTAAAACAATTTTGCCATTTTGTATTCTTCAAATTAACTGCAATAGGAGGTTGGTCTACATCAATTAAAATAAAGAAGAGATAACAGTAAAACAATATACAACAGAGATGAAAGAACCGTTTCTGTGGTGATTATTTGCACAACATTAGGAAACCTAATTTCTCTACCAAGAAGCACCATTCTCTTTCCTCCGGTTTGGATATTTAACTTTGGTTTTATAGCCTCATCCTCAAGTTCACTGACTGATTGGGCCTCCTGCCATAATAATCTAAAGAGGCCTTTAAAGCAAGAATTTCTACTACACTGGTACCTGCCTTAAGTTGTTCATCTTTCTCTGTAGACCTAGGTTTAATTTCAGAGAGACATAGACCATTTGGAGGATTGGACCAAAAGAAATCTCATGAGGTTCAATAAGGGGAAGTGCAGAGTTCTGCTCTTATGATGGATCAATCCTATATACCAGTACAGGATGGGACTGACTGACTAAGCAGCAGCAGATCTGCAGAAAAGGACCTGGGGTCTATAGTAGACAATAAGCTGAACTTGAACCATTGGCATGTCCTTATTGCCAAAAAGTCTACCAGGATACTGGGCTGAATAAGGAGAAGCATTGCCAGTAGATTGAGCGATTTTGATTTTTCCCCTTTAATTGGCACTGTTGAGGCCACATATAGAGTACTGTATCCAGATTAGGCCCCCTACTACAGAAAGGATGTGGAAAAATTGGAAAGTTCAGTGTAAGGCAATAAAAATAGTTACAGGGATACAACTTTTGAGGAGAGACTGTGGGAAGTGAGCTTATTTAGTCTGGAGAAGACAAGACTGAGAGGAGATTTAGTTGCCTTTGCATCAGTCTTTTACCAGTCCCATGGAACAACCCTGGCCAGTACGGAACAGGGAGGCCCAGCTGAGGAGATTTCTTACCCTCCATCAATGCTGACCTTGTGAAGGAACAACTTGAGAGGCTGGATACTTTCAAGTCAGCCATCCCTCGCAGGTTACACCCCAGAGTACTCAAGGAGCTGGCTAGCATCATAGCTCAGCCCCTGGCATGGATCTTCGAGAGCTCCTGGCACTCTGATGAAGTGCCTGGAGACTGGAAGAAGGCCAATGTGGTGCCTATCTTCAAGAAAGAGAGGAAAGTGGATCAAGAAAACTATAGGCCCATCAGCCTGACCTCTATCCTGGGGAAAGTCTTAGAAAAGATCATCAAAGAGGCCATTCTTAACAGACTGGCCAAGGGCAACATCCTGAGGGATAGCACAGGTTTGTTGCGGGTAGGTTTTACTTGACCAATCTTATTTCCTTTTATGACCTATCATATGGACAAGGGAGAAGAGACTGATGTGGTAAATCTTGACTTTAGAAAAGCCTTCAATCTGGTATCCCATGATAACCTCTTAGCAAAACTGGCTAACTGTGGCCTCAGCCTCAGCATGACCTGCTGCCTGGGGAACTGGTGCTTTTGCAGGACCCAGAGGGTGGTGGTTGATGGAAGTCAATCATCATGGTGCCCTCTGACCAGTGGGGTCCCCCAGGGCTCTGTCCTTGGCCCTGTACTATTTAACATCTTCATTAATGATGTGGACATTGGTATCAGAAGCGGACTGGCCAAGTTTGCTGATGACACCAAACTCTGGGGTAAAGTGTCCACACCTGAACACAGGAGGGTGATCCATATGGACCTTGACAGCCTCAGGAAATTGGTGGATGAGAACCTGATGGTGTTTAACACCGAAAAATGCAAGGTTTTCCACCTTGGGAAGAAAAGCCTGCAGCATGCTTATAGGATCGGCAGTGCTACACTGGCTAGCACTATGGACGAAAGGGACTTGGGGGTCATGATTGACCACAAGACGAACATAAGCCTTCAATGGGATGCTGCAGCTAGTAAAGCAAGCAAAAGGCTGCTGTGCATCCATAGATTCTTTTTGAGCAAATCCCAGGACATCATTCTCCTGTTGTACTTGGCCTTGGTGAGGCTGCAGCTGGAGTACTGTGTCCAGTTTTGGGCTCCACAATTCAAAAAGGATGTGGAGAAGCTTGGAAGGGTGCAGAGCAGAGCCACTTGCATGATCAGAAGTCAGGAAAACAGACCATACAATGACAGGCTGAGAGTTACGGGGCTTTTTAGCCTGGAAAAGGACAGGGTAAGGGCCATGTATAAGGTTATCAGGGTTCTCACCAGGATCTGGGAAAATGTCTGTTCACCAGAGCGCCCCAAGGGATGACAAGATCAAATAGTCACAAACTCCTCCATGACCATTTCAGGCTGGACATAAGGAAGAACTTCTTTACTGTTGGAGCCCCCAAGGTTTGGAATAGACTGCCCGCAGAGGTGGTTCAAGCACCTACTTTGAATACCTTCAAGAGAAATTTGGATGTTTATCTTGCTTGGATCATATGACCCCAGCTGACTTCCTGCCCCTGGGGAAGGCGGCTGGACTCAATGATCTTCCAAGGTCCCTTCCAGCCCTAATGTCTATGAAATGTATGAAATCTATGAAGTCTGTTGTGGTGAGAAGAGGGAGGAGGGAAGGGGTGCGTGGAGGGGCAGATCAATGTCCCCACAGCAAGGGAGGGATTGGGGTTGGGGCTGGGGCTGGGACAAGCTGCCCAGCTGGGGTAGGGAGGTGCAGGACTCAGGGAGAGGTGCAGTGGGGGGTGCAGTATGTGGGATGCGGGATGCGGCTACAGCAGTGCTGGGAGTGGGGGCTATGCCCTGCTGCTGCTTGCCCAGTGGGGGCAGAGATGGGTGTGATGCAGGCGTGGCTTGCTCTGGGTGGAAGGGGGTAAGCAGCAACAGGGCATAGTTCCCGCTCTTAGTGCTATGCCTGCATTCCATGCCCTGGAAGGGATTGGGGAACTGGAAGAGTGGGCAGGGCTGGCAGGGTCCTCCTCCCCCATGGTCTCCTCCCCTCTCCTCCAGTCCCCCAAACCCTTACTTATCCACAGTGGATCTTGGGTCCAGCTCCCTGCTGCTGGCACACTCCCTGCCCATGCATGCTTCACCACCAGAGTGAGGGCTAACCATAGAGACACTCTGGCAGCCAGAGTGTCTCCATGGAGGACTAAGCCTCCAATCGCCTCAGGGCATCGTCAGGGCCCATGCCCTGCCCTGCTTTTTTTTCTGTCCAGGTTTTTTTGACCCCTGGATATCCAGGGGTCTAATTTTACTCCCGCACTCAAAGGGGTTTGAGACACAGCAAGAAACATGTCTGGGTTTGTCTGGATGCGCCTATATTGAGCTAAAATTCATTATAAAAAACAGAAAAAATTATTGTATCTCACATAAGGCTAATCACTGAGGATGAATAAAGTGAAGGGTGATGTGTTTTCAACTTCCTGTAAAGTATGTCAGCTTGCTTCACTATAGACAATTTCCTTAAGGAGCTGCCCTGAAGGCTAGAATGCCCAGAAGGTAGAACTTTGAAAATGGTCTTGGAGGAGTTTCTAACTGTTCAACCTTGTCATCCCTTGGGGCGCTCTGGTGAACAAATGTTCCCCTAGATCCTGGTGAATGCCCCTTATAAACTTATAGGTGGCCATCAGATCACCCCTGAGCCTGTGCTTTTCTGGGCAGAAAAGTCCCATAGCTCTCAGCCTTGTAAGGTCTGTTTTCCTACCTCTGATCATGCACATGGCTCTTCTTTGGACTTGCTAGCTGGAGGCAGCAGGGGAGACAGGAGAGGAGAGGAGGAATACTTTCCACTCCCCAAACTGTGCTGCCTTGTGCAGTAGTCTGGGAGCTGACCTTGTCTGTGAAGTCAGAAGTAAAAAAGGGATTGAGTGCTTTAGCCTTTTCTGCTTCCTCTGTCACTAGGTTGCCTCCCCCATTCAGTAAGGAACACAAATTTTCCCCAATCTTCCTCTTGTTGCTAACATGCTTGTAGAAACACTTACTGTTACCCTTCACATCCCATGCTAGCTGCAACTAATATTTAACTTTGGCCTTCCAAATTTCATCCCTGTATTCCCTAGCAATACTCTTATACTCCTCCCTAGTAATTTGTCCAAGTTCTCACTTCTTGTAAGCTTCCCTGTTGTGTTTTAGTTCACTGAAGAGTTTCTGCTAAACCAATCTGGTCTTCTGCCACACTTGCTAGTGTTCCTGCACATTGAGATGCTTCATTCCTGTGCCCTTAGTAAGGTTTCTTTTTAAAAAAATATTTCCTGGACTCCTTTCCCCCTCAGACTGACCTCCCAGGGGATCCTACCCATCAGTTCCCTAAGTGAGTCACAATCTGCTTTTCTGAAGGCCAGGGTCCTAACTCTGCTGCTCTCCTTCCTTCCTTTCATCAGGATCAGGAGGTCAATCCTCTTGTGATTGCTGCAGCCCAAGTTACCATCCACTGCTACATTCCCCATCAATTCTTCCTTGTTTGTGAGCAGCAGGTCAAGAAGAGCACATCTCAGTTCTCCCCAAAACTTCCCAAAAACTTTCTGGATTGCTTGTGCACTGTTATATTGACCTCCCAGCAGATGTCAGGATGATTGAAGTCCCCCATGAAAACCAGGGTATGTGATTGGAAAAGTTTTCTTCAGACAGCCGCTGAGGTAATTATCTGATTGACCTACTTTCTCAGTAATGCCTCTCCTGTTGCACCTTCCTGCTTGTGCTTCCTTCAGGTCACCCATTTCCCCACTTACTTCAGGGCTTTGGTCTCCATTCCTCAGAGAACCTAGTTTAAACCCCCTCATTAGGACAGCAAGCCTGTCTGCTAACCTAGATGCTCCTCCCTCTCTTCATCAGGTGGATTCCCCTTCTTCCTAGCAATTCTTCTTCTTGGAACAACATCCTGTGGTCCAAGAAGCCAAATCCCTGATGACAAAACCATCTGTGCAGCCATGCATTGATCTATAAGATGCATACCTTCTCTGTGACCACAACTATCAAGGAGAACACCATGTGATCCCTTGTCCCCCTCATCCTTGCACTCTGAGCCTGTAGAGAAGAGAACAGAAAGTGTATTGTAGCTATTTTATATGAGTACCAAAACTCCCAGAATCCTCTGGATGAATAAGAGTAACCCCAGATTGACTTAAATAGCTGATGTGCAGTTTTACACTTGGATCTGTAGACTCGGCAGAACAACAAGTCAAATAAAAAAAGTCCCAGTAAAGGAACAACAAGAAACCAACCTTGGGAAATAAAGAGAAAACAGGTTTGTGGTGTATAAGCCAGCACAGTGTCTGCTGCAGCTGTAAATACTGCTTAGAGAAATAAAACTGCTTACAAAGATAAAATAGGGTAGCAACTGCTTAGCAACAATGAAGTCACACCAGGGAATAAAAGAAGGCAATGGAAATACCACAAGTTGTCTGTCTCTCTCTCTGCTTCGACTGCATCCTAAGAACACTGGATCAATGCAGAGACAGGACTTGGGATCCTTGCCCCAGCATGGCCCGCTGACCAAGGACTCTTATTCCAACAACTGAAGATTGTTGCAGCGCAGTGAGATTTACTTTAATATGTGTAGCATTGCTGCTTTAGCTGAGTGTGTGTATGTGTGTGTGTGTGTGCACGTGCATGTGTGTGTGTAGAGCCAATAAAGCTTTGCTTGATCTTTTAATCAGACAGATGTGCTGTGGTGCGATCCATATAGGCTAAGTAGAGAAAGTCAAAAAGGCCAAGGCTGAATTGATTCAATCTTTGCAGGTTAGTTTAAGCTGCATAGATTGAACCAAGAAGCAAGTGAAGAGACATTCACTTTTGATTCTGGAAATGCAGTCACAGGCCTGAAGTGGCCCAGGCCAGAGGCCAGGGGGCTCTAGAGCATGCCTCCCTGCTTGGCTGGAGCAGACAGCCAGGACCAAGACTAGCCTGTTCACCCTGCGGGGAGGGAGAATTTGCAGGGGAGGTGCAAAGCGACCTGGGATCTGGGGGACTGTGAGCTAATTTGAATCTGGACAGGATCTGGGACAGAAATTCAATAAACAAGTTTAACCTAAATCAATTAAACCTGATACTACATCCATTCAGGTTTATCTTAAACTTGTTTCAGCCATTTTGAAAGCAGTTTAAGTATACTGAACTTCTGTTGCATTATAAATTTGAACTGGTTTCCAGTCACTTATGCCAGTTTATGTGTAATTTCTGTCCCTAGCCATAACCTCACTGGCTTACTTCAACATTTCTGGGGCACGGAGTTCTGCACTAACAGAGCCCTGTAGTCACTTTACATCATCTTGATGCAAAAAGCGGTTCATTTCTCTGGAGGCCACCAAAATCACAGACACACACACTTATTAGCAGCACAAAAGGTGTATTTGCAAATAGGGTCAGAGCAGAGTCAAAAGACTCAGATTACTACAAACCCCTGAGGAACTTTTCAGCTGGTATTTATCCTTTCCCTCCTGGGCACCTGTGCAGAAAGAGGAACTCTTACAGCTCATTTCCATTTCATACAAACATGTATGTGGCTACGTCACTTCATCCATCGCATGTATATTATAATTAACTACTTAAGTATGCAGGGCGGAGAAGCAAATATGCATCAGCTAATTGTGCATGCTCAGAAAGTACTTTAGGTCACCAAGAGTTTAAACCCCCCCGCTTTCAAGGACACAGTCAGTTGAATTCCAGCTTCTGTAATCTGCATGAGAAAGGCTTGGGGGAGTGTGGGGGAGAGAGTGATTTAGTATAAGAAAAACTGTAGCAAGGCTGGCCAAGGAAAAAAGTCCTTGGCAGTGTTTTTTTTTTCTTATCGGGTACGAGATGCAAACTGTGCATTTCTAACAACACTCCATTTCTAACAATATTATAACAATACTCCATTTCTAACAATCTTGTGGTCATTCCTAGCAGTATCATTGGTGCCTATATGGATGAGCAGCATGGGGTAATAGTCATAGGGCTGGATGAGTCTTGGTAATCCCTCCATGACATCTTGGATCTGAGCTCTGGGCAAGTGTGACAAAGCCCATATTGTGCCTGTCACTAAAAGGAGTTTGGGCAGGCAGCAGAGCAGCCTGCAGGTGGCTGCACTCTCAATTAGGTGTCACATGACAAGCAGGAGGCTGCCTGATGGGGAAGTGGGCCCACCTGTTTAATATATGAGCAGTAGGGCCAGCAGTGTGCTGCAAGCAGCCAGAGGAAACATTGCCCAGCTGGAACTGCTGCTCACATAACATCTTGGAGGTACAGGGCAGGAACTATGGTGATGGTAGAGGTTCCTGGTCCTGGGGCATGACCTAAAACTACATCCTGTTGGAGTAGGATGGTTTTGTGGGGCTGCTTCTGGCAGAGCAGCTTCCAGGAAATGCCACATCTGTGCCTCCCCAGTGAAGGCCAGGTGTGGGGTGCCAGAAAACCTCAGGGCCCATTGTCTTGTGGGTTACCCTGTGGAGAAGAAGGCTAAGGGAGCACAACCTGCTACTGGCCCCACTCTCCCCAAGACAAAGCATAAGGTGTTTGTTGTGGGAGACTCCATCCTGCGGGGCACGGAGGGGGCAATCTGCCGCCCTGACCCCTTAGCCCGGGACGTCTGCTGCTTCCCGGGGGCCCGCATCCGAGACATTGCGGAGAGGATCCCGCAGCTCCTCCGGCCTACAGACCACTACCCCATGCTCCTGATTCATGTGGACACCAATGACACGGCTCGGAGCACCCCCAGCCAGGTCATGAGGCACTACAGGGAGTTAGGAGCAGGGCTTAGGGGTCAGGGAGCTCAGGTAGTGTTTTCCTTGATCCTCCCAGTCTCAGGCTATGGGCTGAGGAGGGAGAGGAGGATCCATGTGGTGAACCAAAGACTGCGGCGCTGGTGTTATCGGGAAGGCTTTGGCTTCCATGACCACAGCCCGCTCTTTGGAGAGAGAGGCAG
>NW_017728931.1:93904802-93909887 GCF_001723895.1 Crocodylus porosus | reverse complement strand
GACCCCAGCTGACTTCCTTCCCTTTGGGCAGGCGGCTGGACTCTGATCGCCCAAGGTCCCTTCCAGCCCTGATGTCTATGAAATCTATGAAACCTGACAATAAAGCACAGGGTCCAGTTTCACAAAGCGAGGCCTGAGGCAGGGCTCAGGCCATAGAAGGGGGGTTGAGGCAGAGCCCAGATCCACATTAAGGCCTGAGGCCCCAAAAGGGGGATAGGATATATGTGTGGGATGAGCCCCAGTGTGGGGGCATGGGATATTGATCCTCAGTATGATGGCACTGGGATTGAGAGCCCGAGTAAGAGCCCAGTGTGAAGACACAGGGATTGGGAGTCCTGACATGAGGGCACAGGGATTGTGAGCTTGAGTGTGAGGGAACAGGAGTGAGGGTCCCAGCGTGGGGGCACTGGAATGAGAGCTCTAGTGTGGGGGCATGGGATGATAGGCCAGGGAAGGCCAAGTAGGTTTAGACCTGGTGAAGCCAAGTGAGGGGAATATAAAGGGAGGTTTGGAGCTGTGTATATACCTTGGCATCAGGGCAATTAAATGGGCATTTTCCTGCCTGGAAACATAATAATGATCCATCTAAGACATGGTAGGAGAGGCAGGTGGACAGGTAGCCCTAGATGAGTGGGCAGGCCAATGACTAGACCAGCTCTGGGAGCCCCACTTGTTACAGCAAGCAGCAGACCTCCCAAGACAACAGGTCAGGCTGACAGATGGATGCCTCTGACCCTCACAGAACAGTCTCCAGCCATCACCACCTGCTGCTGCTTTTTAGTGGCAGTGATCTTGATCCTCCCAAACTTGGGGATGCCTGGCCTGATGTTACCTGTCAGCTCTCTGTTCCTGAGGGAGCCCAGGCACTCAGCTTGCTGGACTTACAAAGGACGTTCTTTATTTCCCCCTCCTTCCCCCCCCTCATCTAACTAGAACTAAGCAGAAGAAAAGTTTAATAGGCATTTCTGGCTTTACATTCCCCAGTCCGAGTATGGGAGGGCTATTTAAACTTGATTGACTAAAACTCGGTCACCAGGTTAGGGAATGCTGAGGCAAGAGATTGAGTCAGAGGAGGTCTGAGCAACTTTTGAACAATGATTAAGGGTTCATCACAGTATGCAGCCCGTTGGAGCCCTGACCACAAATGCTGTTATACTTTTCCCAGGATGACTGGTGGAAGTCCTCCCCACAGAGTTTATGAACACTCCAAGTAATCCCCTTAAGCCTGTTAAAAGACTACAGTAAAACCTGAGAGTTATGCTAAGCTGAGGCTTATTCACAACAGGTAAAATACAAAACACTGATGCTGACTTCATAGTGCAAGTATAGCTAGGCCATCTAAGAAGATCCCTTCCAGTATATTCATAATAATTTCAAGCTGTCTTCTAGGTGTCTGGCTACTCCTTAAAACTTAATGTTTTTCCTGGTTGTTAATCAGTTTCTTGAGATGTTCCAAACCAGATAACCACTTGTCACTGAAAAAGCTAATTCATTTAAATTTAAACTGTTTATATAACAGGATTTTCCCTGTCAGTTATGACTTGGGACCCTCTTGATTTACACAATTAAAAGAATGCTTTGAAGAGGCTATAGGTATAAGCCTCTAAAGGTATAAGAAAGCTGTAAAGCAGCAAACAGTGTGCTTCAAGAGAGAGACATCTCCCTGACACCATCCGCTGTTGTTCTCAAGAAGCTGGGAGAAACAGATCGTCTCTCTTCAAGGATCATGCTGGGAACTTTGCTTGTCAACAAATCACCCGAGTGCCTTGGAATGGTGAGATCCCAGCTCTTAATCCCTTTCTCTCTTTTTCTTTTTCTCTCTAGGCATAGCTTTCTGAACATAAAATTGTATTAGTTAAGCTTGAGCTAGGTTTTCCCAAATACTCAATTAAACCATGGTAAATTTGTAATTGGTTTTGTTTGTTTTTCCTTGCATGTCTATTATTACTAGTACCATTACAAATGTCATATACTTAGCAATAAATAACTTTTATAGTCAAACTGGTGATAACCAGGTATACTTTTCCTTCTCTACTTCCCCTTTCCCACTTGCAGCAACACTTCTTTCACCTAAGCCAAAGATCCCTGTGAAGCCCAGAAATACTGTGGGGTCCACTCATCAAGAGGCTATCACTACCAGGACAGTTAAGGCAAAAGATTGGGATGTGCCGAGTTTGAGACACGTAAAGGGATCAGCTTGTATAGGCTGATTGACCCAGTTTGGCTCAGACATGCTCTAATGAACAGAGCTGGCCCATGAGAGTGTCAGCTGGACACCCAGCTGGATTCAGAGGTATTCTATTCATCTCTGTGCTTGTGCCTTTCTGCATTTTATTGTTACCTTAATGAACTGATTCCTGGCATATGAGGGTGCCAGCCTGTACATGCTGATTCACCCAGCCATGTCAGGCATGTCACTTTAATCTGTGTGCCTCTGTGTGTGTTTTTGACTGATGTGGTGGCTGGAAGAACCCAGCCCCACTTAAACCAAGTCCTGCAAAATAGCTCCATTGGGAGTGAGGACTTGCAGAAGGGAGAGATACAGCTCCATATAGAAACACAAGTACACAAGCAGCACATTGATAGAATTACAAAGACCCTAGAAACGTATCCCTGATAAATGAACACACCCCAGAGTGATGGGCAGATCTGGTAACACTGACCTCTTCCACCAATGGATTGTGCTCCTTCTCCTCTTCCTTTGTTGCTAGGGCTTCATATCTGTTCTCCAGGCAAACCCCTTAAGGTGGAGATGAAGATGTCTGCTTAGTGCTAGAGGTCACAGGCATCCAGCTTCCACCTCCTGGGATTCCACATCCTCTTTCTCCCCTAGCACTGCATCCAGTAGTCCTTTCTCCACAGTCCTAGAGGTCTCCTCCAGCATCAAATCAAGGAAGTCCTCCTGGAAGAGGATGCTTCAGAGACTCCCCACCTCCTCCTGTAGCTCTCCTCCCTGCTTTCATTGGGACACCATCAGAAGGCACCACACATATCACAGGCATTACCCACCTGGCTGTCACTGGAAGCAACCTGCAAGCCACAGTCTCTACAGTGCCAAACAAGGACCTGGTTGGAAGCCTTGACAGTGAACAGTTGTTCCTGGACAGGCACCTCACAGATGCAAGTAGAGGATGAGCTGGAGGTGGTAGTGACTCTGGCATTGAAACTTCCTCCAGCCGTTTCTCTGGGTCTCTTAATCTCCCACCTATATCTTCCTGCCACTCTTTCCAAGCAGGCCTTCCCTAGCAAACTCCTCTGTAAGCTGGCCTGTTCACTACTCCTTGGTCCCAAAAAATTCCTTTTTCCCAGCCAACTTGCTTCCTCTCACCAAGCTTTCAGTGAAGAAAGGTGAGAGAGTTTCCAGGCAAATTCCCCCTCACTCTGGACTCTAGTTAAACAAGGGGTTTAAGTATTAATTTAACTTCTGAGTGTTAACTACTTATACTAAAAATATGTAGGTTAGTTATTCTTAATTAAAGAAAGATCTTGCATTAAAGGATATCCTTTAAAGAGGAAGTTAGCAAACTGACTTGTGAATTACTTGTAAACCCCCTTATTAGGGCTTTTGTCAGACACAGGCAGCAACACTCAGATAGCACCATTCCCAAGTGTTCAGAGAACACGCCCAAACACACAGCCCACCAAAGAAACACTCAGCAAGCCAAACACACATGTAGCCCTGCCTCACTTATTGCCCAGAGCAGGATCTGGTGCCTGGTACCTGGCTCCTCTTCCTCTTCCCCTTCTTCCTCTTGCTCCCAGAGAACTGCTTGCAAACTGCCCCTCTGCTCAGCCTCAGGAATCTGATCTGCCTACTGCTGTTAGTGCCACTCTGCCTGACTAGTTAGATAAGATGCACATATTAAACACTGAGTACTAGAACAATTTAGATAAAACACTGCTTGATTCTTCATCACCTATGGTCAGTAAATCAAGATGGATGTTTCACAAAGACATGCAATAGCACAAACAGAAGCCATGGACTTTACTGAAGAAATTACTGGTTAAAGATCTTTGACCTACTGCAGAAGGTCAAACTAGATGATATTAGTGACTACTTAAAATCTATTACCTTATTATCTGTAGTAATGTTATTTAGGCATCAAAATATCTTAAAGCCCAGACATATATTCTACAATACTTTCCACTACCAAAAGGATATTTGTTAGTATTTTTTCCTTGATATGTGTTTTCATCAAGAAAATAATTTATAATATTTCATGCTTCCATTTGATTGCACTCAGGCACTTAAAATCCTACATAGATGCCTTTTTATGTTGTGTCTACATCTACAATAAATATCCATTAAAGGAAGATGCTTTATACATAACCCCTTAATTAACATTTCTTCTAAAGTTATGCACAGCAAAATGAAAATTCAGTAACAGCAACAAGCTATTTAAACTTTATTTTTTAAATGGGATGCTATAAAAACATTTAATTTAGGATAGCTTAAGAAGTATTGCACTATATATGCATTACAGGGTATCTGCTACCCAGATAGCAGCTAATGGACCCACTGAATTCCACTGTAGTTAATAAATATTCTGTTTTGAAATGATGCTAGTATCTGGACCTATTACTTACTAGCAGCACTAACAGTTTCCTGGTGTACCTGCACAGAATATTATAACTGAACTTCTACTCAAACTTTTTCCAAATACCTTCCACCATATGTTTGTCTTGTGTTACCTATAAAGCTAAAATAATTTACAACTCTGCCACTTCCCTGTAAATTGTTGTTATGAATGGCTTGAAATTTGTGTGATGCTGTGAAAAGAAATCATTGAATTTTATGTTCTCTATTTTCTGGATGAACACACATGCCAAAACAGACAGTTCCAACAAGTTAGTACAACTTTCAAACAACTGAACACTGCCATTGACCACTTTAATTATGAGATGGGGTCTACTCAGAAATCAAGGTTACAGAATAAAAACCAAATTTAAAATCATTTAAGCATTATTTTGTATGTTTTTCTATGTTTTTCAATATAAGTTTCTGTCATGGAAATTTTTTGAGTATGTGCTACCAGTACAGAAGAGGTTAAACTGACATGCGGGGTTTGAAGCTGTGAGTGGAAA
>NW_017728931.1:93900340-93904011 GCF_001723895.1 Crocodylus porosus | reverse complement strand
GCCGCTAATCCCACCTGTCCGTATCTAATTGCCACCCCGGCCCACCGTGACCTTGGGGCGCGATCCTTCGGTTTTCCCCGACAGTTTCAAGTACTACACTAAAGCAAGACAAGGGTATAGAGAACAAATCAGAATAAGTAAAATAAACATCGGACCAAAGGTATCCTTCATGCAACTTTCACTAAATGTAAAAGCACTGTTTCGATCCATATAAATCTGTATACTATAACAGTATATAAATCTGTTAATATAACAGCAATAAAGATGCAATATATTTTAAATCCAGCATAGACCTTCAATAAACTTCAACAGTAGTAAGCTATAACACATCAATATCATGCTAATAATACTATCTTTGCCTCATGCTACTTTTCTTCATGCTTAAAGCTTAAGAACTGGAATTTGCTGCAGCTTATAGTTAGGGCACCATCCACTGGACTGTGATCCATTTAAAAAAGAAAAAGAAAAAGTGTGTTCTGTAGAGTTCACCACTAAATGGAGTGCCTGAATGAAAAAAACAAAGTGTAATCTTACGGGTAAAACAACACTGGGCCTCCAAATTCATTTCCAAGTTCTGATACACAACCTCAAATGCATCATTTAATTTCTTTATTATATCTCTTGCCCAACTCTAAACAATACTACCATTATCCCAAACCTTGTATGACTTATTTATTTAGATTCCAAGCTCTTTAGGGCCGAGGCTTCTTTCAGTGCTTAGTATCATAGTATGACTGGGTTGAAAACTCTAAATAGTAGTCAAATGCAAAGATTCTAATAAAAGATATCACATTTAACCAAAGAACCTTGTCTGTCAATACTATTTACCATGTTTTCTCACATGCAACATATCCCAGAATATGGATATAAACCTTGTTTTTGAGAGGCAGAATAAAGTAATAAAGATCTTTCCTTGTAATAACTGAGTAGCAACAGCTAGAGAACTGAGCCTGCTCATTCTTCTCCCTGTGGATCATATAGAGTTAGGGCTTTGTCACATGGAGTATTTAGTAGGGGTATGCAAAATGGGCCGCATTCAATTTGGATTCGGATTTGGCTCAAATCAGGAACATTGATTCGATTAATTGATTCAGATCACTGTCCCCAATTCGATTTGGCTGCATCTGAAGATTCGATGCTGATTTGGAGAATCAGTGATTTGGCCATAGGCACAGCTTTAAATGTTTTTTCTACATATCTCAAGGTACCAGCGTGGCTTGTGAATGCTGCGATGCTGGTTGTGCATGGAGCATCCCACAGGACTGCAGAGGGGCCTTCCACTTGCTTAGCAGCGAACCTGGAAGTGGACTGGAAGTACTTCCGGTCCACTTCTGGGTCTGCTCAGGAGTGCACCAGGGGGCACCCCGCAGTACCCCGGCTCAGCAGTTGGCCATGGGGGGATCGAAAATGCTCCCCAGACCCAGAAGGCACCAGTCACTGAGCCATACTGGGGAACGGGGAGCCCCCAGCGTGCTTCCTCATGGACCACGAAGGGGACTGGAAGTACTTCTGGTCCACTTTCAGGTCTGCTGCACACCGGGGACCCCTCTGTGCTCCTGTGGGATGCTGCATCCACCCCACCATCTCAGCATTCGTGAGCTGCCTGGTACCTTGAGGTATTTAGAAAAAACATTTAAAGTTGTGTCTATGTCAGAATTATTGAATTTTTCTGAATCTCTCCAAATCGATTCAGAAGGTTCTGATTCAATTCAGAGAGATTAAAGGGTCTCCTGATTCAATTTGGATTTGGAGATTCAGCCACCGAATCAGGCAGAATCTCCACCAAATCAAATCAGTGACTGAAGCTTCACACAGCCCTAATATTTAGCATGTGTTTTATCTGAAACTGCAGTAAGCATTACTGTGCTGTATTTAACAGAATTTAGTTTTAAAGTTAGAACATGTTCTGAGCTGTTGCACGGGAATCCTCATTACAACCCAAGATTGTCAGTTTCAACCCCTGAACCATACCAGAGTCTTGAAGTGATGTGATGTGGGGCTGGGACTGCCAATCAGCTTATTGTGATCCCGGCCACTGGAGTCTCCAGTTAGGTCTGGTGCAGTCCTGGGGCTGAGACCAAAAAATCAGCTCATGTTTTTATCTCAGCCCCAGGACCACACCAGTTCCAATTTGAGACTCCTGTGCCATCCCAGAGTGGGACCTACAATCAGTGGATAGTGAGAACCTGGGACCACAGTTGCTCACATTATCTCTGTAATACAGTTCCACTTCAGCTCAACCTGTCACTTAATACAATCTGGAGATACTCCCTGCTTGAAAAGATGTAACTTTGCTATGATATGATATCAGAGCACTTAGTACTTATTACCTTGAACATGCAAATGCTGGTGTTTTAATTGTGCCTAACATCTGTTAAGTGTCAACGTGGCCCTACTTTGGCTTACCCTGGCAGAAGTTTAAGCAACAGAAACTGATGTCACTGTATTTCCTCACTGATCATGTGCAGCTCAATTTCCAGCTGTGTTTTCTGGAAAAAATAATGTGTGTAGTATGAGAGAAAATATGGTAAGTAAATAACAACAAGATAGCTGTCCTGGGTATAAAATTATCATCTTTCACTGCTTTTAGCCATTGTTTTTGTTTCTATTTATTTTACTGTGGCTGCCAATTTAGTTATTTTGACACATGCAAATTACAATTGTATGCAAATACCATGGATACCTGTGTACTGTACACTAGCCATGATAAAATGGTACTTTGTGTATATTGAGAGTGTTAACTCAGAGGCCTGATTCTGGCCTTACTTACATTGCTAGAAACCACTATTAACTGTTCGGTGGACTTAACTAACAGGACTGAAATTAGTACTAGATTCTTATTCTATGGTTCTAGTCCACTGAAAACTATTGGAGGTTTGTCCTGGGGTTCAATGAGAACAGAATTGGTACCTTCACTTTTTAAATCTAAATGGATTTCAGGAGTGGCAAACTCCTTCAAAAATAGGAGGTTTTGCTGATGTTATTGAATTTATTATTGAATTTTCATAGGTGACTTTTATCTGTTGTTTGAAATGTCATGTATATGATAGCTTATTCCTTATAACCTCGGGTAAACTATATCTTAGGAATGAGCCTAATTTATATTATAGTCACTAGTATCTGGTTCTTACTATTTGATACTTTTACTTCATTTGTTTTAAATGTATAAAATCATAAGATAACACAGTGCCTGTTGCTAATTTAGAACATTTTGAATTCAGTCTAAATAAGTGCTGATCAATGTCCATTGAGTCTTCTATTTTTATGATATTTATATACATGTACATGTATATTCGATAGATTGAATATTTCGATTTTTTTCATAAAAGACTACATTATAGATAGTATCTTAAAGTTAAAGTAACAAATTAGTTATTTAGCTTACTCCAAATATCTAAAGACTGAATTTTTCCTTTGTAATGATTTGGATATGGCAACTGTAAGGGTTGGGGTGTACCACGTACCGTGGGACCCCGAACCCCGGATGTCCCCTGGAGAGGAGGGGTACTCAGCGGACCGTCCTGCTTCACCGCTCTCGCCTGCCACGACTTGATGGAAAATATGGGGGTTCACCCGTGCCGGGAAGCTGGCGGTCCACGTGGGGTACGGCACCTCCAAAGTCCAGGGGTCCTGAGGGCTCCTCCTCCCCTACACCCTCGCCCGGTCCTCCG
>NW_017728931.1:93874433-93899965 GCF_001723895.1 Crocodylus porosus | reverse complement strand
CCGCTCCCGGACTCACCGTCCGCGGGTCCGCGGCTCCTGGCTCCGCTGCCGCCGGCTCCCGCCGCGTGTCTCCCGGCTTCACCACACGTGGCTCCGCCGCTCCTGGAGTGGGTTCCGGATGAAGCCTCCCCCTCTCTCTGCGGGTAAGCGTCTCCTTTTTATCTTCCCGCGCCGATCCCGCGCGGGCGTGGTTCCGGTTCCGGCCTCCGCTAAGTTCCCCGCCAGGTTTCTGGGTCCTAGCCCGGAAACGGGGTGGATTTCCAGGATTCTTCCCTCGGGCCGGGCCCCGCGGGGTCCTGGACCCCTCACAGCAACATTAGCATCATTACATCACTATTACATTATAATAACTACCTGCTAAAAACTGGGGTGTCTGGAGTGTCTGGGAGAGGTAACACCTCCAGGGAAAGAATACAACTTGCTCACCTGAGTGACTCTTCCTTTGTCGGTCCTCACCAGCACTCAACTCTCACTTATGGCTCCAAGTAGCTGTCTGCATGTGACAGAGGCCACACCTTGGTGAACCACCTCAATGGGCAGACCAAACCATATGAGGGTACCCAGTTGGGCTTAGACCTCTGGGGCGATAGGGACAAGCCTATCCCTGCAAGCAAAGTCTGACTCTGGCTGACTGGGCATATGAGACCCTTGTATGGTCCAGTGGCCATGATGGTGTCACAGCACTGCACTGTGGGTCACACAGAGCAGGACAAGACACAAAAGATGTGCTGATTATCCATTGCATCTGGGCCAATCTCCAGCCATCTTGGCACTGTCCTGCCGCTGGTTACTAATTGGCTCAGATGAGAGAGTTAGGCTGACGCTGCACAACTCCTCCTCACTTAAATCTAAATCCTGTGTAACTCACATCCAGCACAAGCCCTGTGGTGATGGCCCAATGACAAAACAGCAGGTGTGAACACACTGGAAGCTGTAGCTGCAAACCTGCAAACAGGCAGCTTAATGCTTTGGGCTGCTTTCTACTGGACAGAAGCAGCAGTAAAACTCGGCAGCCCCCTGAGTGACTGAGCAGCCCTATTCAGGACCACACTGTTCACCTCCTAGAATGAGGAAGGGGCTAGAAAAGGTGCCCAAAACATTGTCTGCTTCACCTTACCCTGGCCAGCATACTGTAGCTGGCAGGGTTCCCATTACAGCAGTCAAACAGGGAAGAAACTAATTCCTCTCAAGCTGGGCATGTGAAACATACGTACATTGACCAACAGGAACACCAACAAACCTGAAAGGAGAACTGCCCTCATCGGGAGAAAACTGGGTTGATACAGCTTCCAGATCGGTGCCCTCAGCAAGACTTACCTACCTGACAAAGGGCAGCTTACAGAAGGAAAAGCTGGTTACACATTCTTCTGGAGCAGTCATGAAGCCAAATGGGAAGCAGGTGTTGGCTTTGCTACAAAAAACAGCCTCATCAAGAAGCTGACCTACCTGCCCAAGGGAGTGAATGACCGACTGATGGTGTTCAAGCTCCCTCTGCTTGGCAAAAAGTGCACCACTATCATCAGTGCATACAACTCCAACAAAGTCAAGAACCAGTTCTATGATGACCTCCACTCTGTGATCACAGCTATACTGAAGTCTGACTGTCTCATCCTCCCTGGCGACTTCAATGCCAGGATTGGCTCTGACTGCCAAGCATGGGATGGTATCATTGGGAAGCATGGGATCAGAAGTTGCAATATCAGTGGTCTTCTCCTGCTCAGACTATGTGCTGAACATGAGCTCCTGGTTACTAACACTTTATTCCATCTCCCCAACCAGAAGAAAAAATAGGGGAGGCACTCTTGCTCCAAGCACTGGCATCTTATTGACTATGTCATCATCTGAAGGAGGGACAGACACGATGTTCATGTAACCAAAGTAGTGTGTGGCACTGAATGCTGGATTAACCATTGGCTCATTATCTCCTCACTAAAGATCATGATTCAAATTAGACAGTGTCCACAAGAATGAAGTAGACTGAAGCACCTCAATACTGCTAGGCTGATAAATGACAGCACCAGGCTGTCTTTTGTGAACCATCTGAAAGATCAGCTTCACAATACATGCTCTATTCCATCTCCATTGAAGCTAACTGGAATGGTTTCATGAAGCAATACCCTCTGCAGCTATTGAGATCCTGGAACCAAGCATCCGCAGACACCAAGACTGGTTCGATGAAAATGATAAGGACATACAATGGTTGCTGGAAAAGAAACTATGTCTCCAAAGATCCTACCTCTAAGATAAGTCTGCATCAGCACAACATGCCTACAGCTCAATATGGAAGACCATTCAATACAAGTTGCAAGGGATTCAGGACACATGGTTGAGGAACAAAACAGACGAGCTCCAGCCTTACGCTTACCAAAACAACATGAAGAATTTCTTCAACCCCCTAAGGGCTGTCTATGGTCCACAGGTCCTTGGATCCTCCACTCTGCTGTCTGCCAATGGGACCACACTGCTAACTGACAACGCCCAGATCCTCCAGAGATGGGCTGAACACTTTAGCACCATCCTCAATTGGACCTTCTCCATCAACATGGATGCCATACCCAAGCTGCCTCAAAACACTGTCAACACCTCTCTTGAAGCTCCACCTACAATCAAGGAAGTCAAAAAGGCCATACAACAAATGTCTAGTGTCAAAGCTCATGGAGCTGAAGTGATTCCAGTGGAGGTCTACAAATCAGGTGGTCATAATCTCATAGAGAAACTAACCAAGATGTTCTGCAGTATGTGGGCACAGGAGGTAGTCTCTCAAGAATTCAAGGATGCCTCCATCATCCACCTGTACAAGAGGAAGGGAAATTGCCAACTCTGTGGCAACCACAGGGGATCCTCCCTCCTCTCAACTGCCAGCAAGATACTTGTGAGAGACCTCTATCAATCAGCTGACCAACCATCTAAACATCCTACTGCCTGAGAGCCAACATGGCTACAGAAAAGGACACAGAACCACTGACATGGTATTTGCAGCCCGGCAGCTTCAAGAAAAAGTGCCAAGAACAGAACGTTGACCTTCTCACGTTCATCAACTTAACTAAAGCCTTCAACGCAGTGAACCATGAAGGCCTCTGGGAAATCATGAAGAAGTACAGCTGCCCCAGAAAAGTCATTAATAAGCTTTGACAGTTCCATGTTGGCGTCCTTGTGGATGGATGCTCTGACTCCTTTCCAGTCACAAATGGCATTAAGCAGGGCTGTGTGCTCACACCTATCCTCTTTAGCATGCTATTCTCTGCCACACTGTCAGATGCCTTCCAAGATGATGACCTTGTATGGGGAGCAGGTACCATTCTGATGGAGACATATTCAACCCATGCAGGCTCCAAGCGAGCTCTGAAGTCCAAAAAGCCACACTTAGCAACTTCCCCTGTATTATGCACAAGCTCACAGGCTGACATGCAATGGTACCTGGACCTATTTTTGTAAACCTGTGACAACTTCGGATTCACTATTAACATGATGAAGACTGAAGTGATGTTTCAACCTGCACCTGACACAAAACCCCGGGTGTATTGATCAACAGAGTAAATCAATAAAATTAGTGAGAGCTTTTTCAGTGGGGTGGGTGGGAAGGACAAGACAGATAAGATAGAGTAGAGGAACTTTTATAAAAGCATATCCAATGTTTCTGAAATGAAGGAAAGGAGATTTAGAAAGTTGGGAAGTCAGGATGGAAGAATGTTAGCACTTACTAGTCCCTGATGGAGTATGGCATAGCTAGAGCAGGGAAATAAGTGTGTTTGGACTTATCTATACTATTCCCAAACTGAATTGTTAAAAATAGAAAATCCTGTCTTGTTTATGCTGGGAAAACAATTGTTTAAATAACTTGAGGCACAACATGGGAACATAGCAAATTATAAGGTTACATCACATGTATTTTGTATTGGCACCTCCCATCAACATGGAGCCCTCTTGATTACACTTACTTAATAATAGGGAGCAAAAAGATGCAACTTCCATCTAATTTGTAAGTACTTAAGGCTGTTAAAAAAACCTTAATATAAAAAATGGAAGTAATTTTCTTTTCATTTTTGCTAAGGACAGACGCATGAATGGAGTTAAAACTGCCAAAGGTGGTGCTACTTATGAGGTATCTGGTTCTCTTGCTGCAACAAATGTCATGTGAAATGGGAAGAAAATGACACACAGCTTTAGCAACATTCTAAGGGTGAAATACCTCTTATTAAGCTGTCTACAATATGTGGAATAAGTGAAATGTTTGACAAGGAAGAATATGTGTTAAACAACATTGTCTGACTGATCTTTAAGGCAAAATGGAAATTATATTTCTAAAGACAGTTGATGGGAAAATGTTCTTGTAAACAAAGATCTGTAGATCATGCCATTTCCTCTGTCATCCTTTTTCTCTTTTTTCTCTTCCTTGCATGGTCCAATTATGTTTCTGGAGACAGATTCTTCAGATTCAAGATTGTTCTAATTTTTAAGCAACACTGAGGGAGCAGGATTTTCCATCAGAACACCTACGGTAACAGCAACACAAAGATCAACTACTTATGGGAAAACAGAATATAATTAGGCCAATAGATGACAAGATACCACTGATTTGTAAAAGTACAAATTATATGCTTAAAACATCACCAATATTTAAAAACATTCACTTCTTCCTGGTAGTGGATCTAGTTTTTGCTCAATTTTTAAAAAAGAAACTTTTCCACGAAAGCCCCAGGAATAGTGATGAAGCTTTAATTAAAGGATTAATTTGAGAAATACTAAATAGTATACTTTATAAGTCAGGTGTTAGAACCTGTTACAGATTTGAAATTTCACTAATTACTTATGTTGATTTGTGATGTTCTTCAGACATTTTCATTCATTAATATTATTGGATTTTTCAGTTATTTTCACTACTGTCAATCAAAGTATTTTATTAGGCTGTTAAAGATTCTGGATCATTGTCAAGAGTAGTGTTGTCATAGATTAGACCTTTGTTTGCATCACACTATTTGGAAGCCTACATATTAAAGGAATCTATTTGCTATTCTATAGAGCTTGGCCCTTGGTAATATTCACTGCAGTGAATATTGATCTATAGATTGTATTTTCTTCTTTGTTATTGTACATCTCACTATGCCAGGCATCTTTGTATTTCCCTCTGAATATATGTAGGGTGTAGTCTCACCAATCTCAAGGCTCAGTCATGGTGAATAAGTGCCTGTTGGTTAGTTTTCTTATACTTTAAAACATGGTAAAATTGAAAAAAATATATATTTAACATGTCCTCAAGAATTATTTTCATTTCAACTGTCAGAGTTCAATATAATAAGGCTGTAGTAGTTAAGGACTTTTGCAGATGTTGACTAGCACCTTATTTTATAAATGGTTTCACTAATTACAATAAGACAGGCAATATTACACCTTCTTGCATTTCTATTTTTTATTTGGAAGAAAGAAAGTTCATAGAGGCATTTTGCAAGTACTTCTAATAGCCTCCTATTTAATTTTTATCCAGGAAGTATTTCAAAAAATAAGTTTTTTCTGTGTCATACCTTGAAAAAGAATATCCAGGTAACTAAGCAAGTGTCACAGCTGGGGTTTTTTAATTGGTAAGATTGTGTCTGCTAATTTGTATGACCACTATCTATTTTCTAGAGCAATATTTTACTTTTCTCTAAAACAGCTCCTTCAGTACTGCATGTTTTCTCCTTTTTATCTAACTTGCCTTCCAAACTTCTAAAATATATTAGAAACCACTATGCCTATTTGTCTGTTCCTTCAAATTACTTATTCACTTATCTATTCGTAAGGCCAGACAGGAGCAGAGGAAGAAAACAAATTATAATAAAATGCTGGAAAGGTACCTGCGAAGGAAAGACTTCTAAGTAAATAGATCTGAAATTCTAGCAGATTCTGTTTGCATCTATTCTACCATATGAAATTTTAATGTGGAAGTTCAAGATAAGCATTAGTTTAATTTTTGTGCTTTATACTGAGATCAGAAGTAGAATTCTAAGTTGCATTTTATTGATATTTATGTGAGAAATGAGTGCTGTTTCTACAAATTGAGTGTAGTGTCGAGATTTTCATCTTTTGTCTACCTGATAACACGTCACATGAACAGCATTTAATACCTCATTAGGATGATTTTACTACCTTCACTCAATGGGCACATCTACACATGAAATGAATGCAGATCAATAAACTCTGATGCATATTGTGCCAGAGTTTATTGCTTCTGGGCACTACATTTATAAGTGTGCTAGGGAGAGCAGCACATTGAGCTGAGTTGGAGCAGTCCTGGATGGCAAGGAGGGGTAAGGAGAGAAGGGGAGGGGAGGGGAGGGTTAGTTTGCCAGCCCAGGGCTGCTCTGACCTGGCTCAGCATGTTGCAGAGGGGCTGCCCAGGGCACAAGGGGACTCAAGAGTAGGGCTAGCCAGAAGGCAGCCCCTGCACTGAAGCACCCTTGTGCCCCAGACAGCTGCATCAGTATCTACATGTGCAGTACAGTGCTGTGGAGTAAAAAACTCCACAGCAGGGGTAGTTGTAACAAGGAACCATAACCCTGTTACTAAGAGACAGGGTGCCCCCTTTAAGTCCAGAACGTTCCAGTCACAGCTGGCCAGTCAAGTAAGGGTTGAGGCTCAATCCCTGCCAGCCAGTCAGGTGACAGGAAGAGGAAGTCCAGGATCCTACAAATGGCAAGTGGAGGAGGCCAAAGAGGCAGCAGGGAGGTGAACTCCCAATGACTATGGTGCTGCAGCTGTAGTCTCTGTCAGAAGACTACACTATGCCCGGAGCCATCCTCATGATCATCTAAAGTAAGCAGGCATGTTGCTTCCCTTGTTTAATGTTAACAACTGGTGGTTTGGGTGAGGCTATTTGGGGAAGGAGGAGGCCCCATTGGGGGCCCACTGCAGTGTGGGGACCCCAGTGCCAGAGAGGGTGCAGCATTTGGGGTGCACTGACCCCAGTGCCAGAGTGGGCACAAAATTTGGGGGTAAGTAGACCCCAGCACCACAGAGGGACAAGAGCCTGAGTGAAGGGGGTTTTTTTGAGAGTGAGAGCTTGGGAGTCAAACCCTGATTAGTGGGTTTTTTGTTTTTTTGACTGACAGGCCTAGCTAGAGAGAGGAAAAAAGGGGAAGACCCACAGTAGCCTAGACCCCAGCATAAAGAGGAATTTCAAAATACCATCTGCGAGGCTTGGGTTGCAGTGTAGGGGAGGAATGGAGCTGCAGATAGCAACCCCTGGCATTGGGACAGAAAATGGGCACCTCCCACTTAATTACATCTAATTACCAACAAGATGTGGCAGGAGAGAAGGTGGGCAGTTGGCCCATAACAGGTGGGCAGGGTCACCAGTAGATGGACCCCAAAGAGGCCCCTGTTACAGTAGTACTTGTATTTACAGAGCTACTTAGTTAACGCCACAGTAAACGTGGTGTGTATATGCACCCAAAGAAGACTAGTACCTGAGAAACTGCAGTGAAAAGCAACATTGCCATTTTATTGTAGGTTAAGATCAGGACAGAACATGATTGACCTGCAGTTTCTGATGTTCCTGACTGTTGCACTGATCCTCATCTTTCCAGATGACAGATCTGGAAAGATCTGTTAATGGAATCTGTTTAAGAGGGAAAATAAATAGTTGTGGCCTTTCTATTAGTTTTTCATCCAAAAAGTGTCAACTATAGCACTCTAAACTTTTCACTGCCACTTCACAAAAATCCTAAATGAATACAAGATTTCTGTTATCAGGCTGGTGTGGGTTTTACAGCATAGAATCATATTCTCTAGCAAACTTTTATATTCATTCCTCTAAATATCTTCTGAAGAAATTCTTCTTGTGCTTATTTATGTATTTAGCTTGTTATTCACTGGCCAGAAACATAAATCTTGAAGAGGAAAACATAATCATATTCCCCAAAAGCAAGAAAACAGGATAAGTTCTATAGTGTTCATCCTAACTACTCAGAAAAATACAAACAATTTTTTTACCTCAACAATGTAGAGGAAAGGAAATATTGACTGACTTCATTCAGCTATACAAACTGAAAAAAGTATATATGGCTTCATTAAAAATAAATGTTTAACTAAGGTACACCTTTCTCATAGCTCAGAGTGTGTCTGAATAAGTGTCCACAAGACCTGTTTATTTAAGCCAGCTAAACCTAAACAAGGAGCAGTGCATATAGTCCAAGGGAAGTAATGCAGTGGGGATAGGGAGGCTGAAGAGTTTGGGGGGCTAATGAGACAGGTGGGATGGAGGGTCTGCAGGAGTACTTTGTGGGTCTGCAGTGGAGGGGGGGGTGGGAGCTAAAAATAGCCTGGTTAGGTTTGGGGGAGGTAGGAACAACACAGCTCCAGTACTGAGGAGAGCAGGTGGGCTTTCCCAATCCCAGGGCTATACGGTGAACAGGTACAGACATTCATTAGGCTGTGTTAACCCAGGCTGATCTAAAGTTAGTTTACCTGTAAGGTGCGCCATGTTTAGGGTGAACTAAGCCCTATGAACACCTACATGCCCTATGAACACCAAAACTGAAGGGAAAACCCTGAAAGGAGAGCAGCTTGCTTTCTCTACTTGAGCTTCGATAACAACTTTGGATCCATAATATGGAAAAGGGGAAACTAGAAAAATAGTTTTGATCATCATCCTCAGAGAGTGCAAGTTGTAACAGCAGTGCTAAGGTTGTGTCCTACATAGGATAAACATACCTAAGGGGTAAGGAAAGGGCTGTCCTCTGACCCTACACAGGCACTTATAATGGGGCCAGATTGTCCTTATAGCAATTTCACTGAGAAATTTAAGAACAAGACATTGAGTGTAAGTAAATGTAAATGTATACTTAATGCAGTAGCATTGAAATGTTAGTTCTGTGAACACCAAAGGGAAAAGGTGTTCCTGGTTTGAACACCAAACATGACGATCATATTACAGTATTTTAAACATCATTCTAACTCGGGGCAATTCATGAACTCATAAATCAACTCAGTGAGTTACCTATTGGAATTAATGAACACCTTATGACTCCCCATCTTAAATTGGCGAGGAGCCAATATGCCATTGTCATCAGCACATATGCCCTAACTCTTGATGCCACCAATGAAACCAAGGAGGAATTCCATACCAACCTAGACCAAGTCCTTTATGATGTTCTGGAGGGAGATAGACTTATTCTCCTTGGTGGCTTCAAGGCCAGAGTCGGAAGGGATTCTAACCTCTGGAACAGAATCAATCAGCAAGGAAGGAGTAGAAAGATCAACTCCAGTGGCATTCTCCTCTTGATAAAATGCATGGAACATGGACTCACCATTTCCAGCACCATGTTCTACCAGATAACTAGGCACAAGACAACATGGCAACACCCACAATATAAGCATTGGTGCCTGATTGACTATGTCATCATCTGTGCCCAGGATCACAAAGATGCCCACATTACGTGAGGAATGGTAGGAGCTGATGGTTACCGGAGTGATCACCGATTCATCAGTTCACTTATGTCACTCAGATGGGCTCTCAAACAATGTTTACAGCAGAAGCAATGCCAACAGAATATCTACACCTCAAGACTCAAGGATCTAAGCAGGCAAGATCTCTTCCACCACTACCCTCAACAAAAAACTTGTGAATTCCATTTCAAGAGAATGTTTGTAGTGTGTGGGGTGCCTTTGACACCACTGTCATCAATACCTGTGAAGAGACACTTGGCTTCTCTACCTGGAAACATCAAGACTGGCTTGATAAGAGCAACCAGGAGTTCCAAGAGTTGAGCAATTGCAAGTGCAAGGCCTTTTGTGGCTGGGGAAATGATACCAACTCCAATCAAAAGAAACTGAACCTCTAACAAGCTAACACAGATGTCCAGAGGAGAATCTGTGATATGAAGACAAATGGTGGGAAGACAAGGCTAAGGAGATTTAACAATTCACTCACATCCATGATGCATGCAGTTTATTCAGTGACACCAAAACCATCTGGTCTGAGCACTCAGGAACCAAGCCCCTTGATACCCAAGGATGGAGGAGATCTCATCATGGAAAGGTGAATAATCAATGCCCATTGGAAAGAGCATTTTGAAGACATTTTCAAGAAGACTCTGCTATCTACAGATCTCTGCTGTTGATGCGAGTAGTCTCAATTGTATCCCACAACACCCAATCAAGATGATTTTGGAATCCCTCCAACCTTGAATAGGTGAAGAAAGCCATCAGATTGAATCTCCACTGAAATCTTCAAATGGGGAAGAAAAGAGATCACATCACAGCTTCATGCCCTCATCTTCCAGAACTGGAATGGTGATGAAATTCCAGATGACCTCAGAGATGCCATGAGCAAGATGATCTTCAAGAAAGGAGACAAGCCCAACTATGGAAACTACCAAGGGATCACCTTCCTTTCACACCACAGGAAAGATCACTGTGACAACCCTCCTGAACTGTCTCCTTCCACTTAATGAAGAGCTTTTCCCAGCATCTCAGTGTGGGTTTAAGGCATCAAGAGCCTAAACCTGTCATGATCTTCACCACTTGCCAGCTGCAGTAGAAGTTCTGGGAACAACATACTTTACATGGCCTTCTTTGACCTCATGAAAGCTTTTCACTCAGCATCCACAATCAGCTAAGAAGTGTTGTGGATGATCCTTCTGAAGTACAGATGCCCATCAAAATCTGTCACCATTCTCTGCCTGCTTCATGATAGTTTGTAAGTTGTGGTTTTCAGTAATAGATCTATCACAGATCTCTTTGAGGTTAAAATGGGAGTTAAGCAAGACTACATCATCGCTCCAGCAATCTTCTCAACATTTCTTGCCATGATGCTACATCTGATCACCAACAAGCCTCCAGCTGGAGTGGACCTAAACTACTGAATGGATGGTAAACTGTTTAACCTTAGCCAACTCTGATCCAGAACCAAGACCACCCCAATGTCAATCATTGAGCCCCAATATGCTGATGATGCTGTAGTGTGTACTTGCCCATAAGCAGATCTTCAGACAACTGTCAATGTCTTTACTGAGACATACAAGAAAATGGAACCGACGCTTAACATTTGGAAGACTAAGGTCCTCCACCAACAAGTTCCTAATGAACAGTCCTCAGCTCCAGATCCACAGTGAGACTGGAGAAGGAATATTTCCTGTACCTTGGAAGCCATCTCTCACAGAAGGCTGACATTGGCAAAGAAATCCAACATCACCTCAAAAGTTTGAACACTTGAAGAAAAGGGTGTTTGAAGTCTGCAACATCAGATCCAAAAACAAGCTCATGGTTTATCAAACAGTCATGATCCCCACCTTGCTGTATGGAGCTCAGATATGGACAACGTAAAGGATATATATGGGAGACAGGCCAATTTCCAGGTTAGGAACATGAAAGTGGGAGAAGATAGGCAGGGCATTTATGATTACTGTACTGTACTTTTAGGTGGAACAAGAACACTTTCCTGAGAGAAATACATAGTTAATTTAGAGGTGAAATGGAATCTCAGTCCTAGTCTTTCAACGTGCATCCTCTGTTAAAATTACACTCTGAAGTGTGATAGGGTGAAGTTACACATTACATATAGAGTGTTGTTACATGTTAACATAAATACATGTTGAGGGCCCTCAACATCAGGAATGTTCACATAGTAGGGTAGTAAGCCCATTCTAAGGGATCTCTGATTAGCTCAGAGATAATCCTGTTCCACTGAGGATGAACTATTTTTAGGCAGCTCACATTGCAGTCATATGTGACTGTTCCATAGGCCCAAAACTAGTTGGGAGAGATGTTCCAGCATCCCAGGATACACTGATCCCAACCACTCTATCTTCTGCCACAATAACAGCAGGGCAGAACCTAAATGCAGGGAACACTCCCCTCCCTACTATTCTGGGCTTCTTATGATACCTGGGGCTCCCCCCCACCTCTACTACCAGAACTCCACGCCTGGTCCTCAGGACACACCCTCTGTCCCTTCACTCCCCATCCTGGGTCTTTCCCATGCCAATTCGGGCTCTCCAACCCCCCAGCCCTCATGACTCATGCTAGCACCCCCACATGTCCCTTAGCTTACCTCTACTGCCAATGCTGTCCCAAGGGAGCAGGCATGGAAGGGGAACCCACCTGCCAACAACAATACTGTTGCCAATGCCGCCACCTTGTCATTACTGCTTTCTGGTTTGAGCCTATCCCAGACAGCAGAGGGGCACCAGTGGTGGGCAGGTTCCTCTTTCTTACCTGTTCTGCCAGGACAGCACTGGGTGCTGCTAGGAAGTGGCGAATGGGGATTCAGGGTGCGGTGTGGGCCTCATCCAGAGGTACAAGGTGAACAGGTCCAATACAGACTGGTGGTAAGGGGTGTGGGCAGGCAGTGTGGTAGGCCTAAACTGAGCCAGTGGTAAAGGGGTGGAGGGGAACAGGTAGTGCAGCATGTCCAAGGTGGGGGGACCAGTCAGAATGGTTTAGCAGGTTCAGTCTTGGCCAGCAGGGGGGCAGGGAAGAACAAGCAGTGCTGTGAACCTGATCTGGGGGATGGCACAGAATGGAAGGTTGGATCATGGCAGGCCCACCGGAGGGTGGGAGGGCATAGCTGATGCAGCAAGGAAAGGATTTGGCGTGCTGTGCCATCCACCCCAGCCCACCATACTGCCCACCCTGGATTGGGCCTGCCATGATTCCCAGCGCCCCTACCCCACCAGATCGGGCCCACTGTGTTGCCCTACCTACACCCTCTCCAACCCTAACCAGGCCTGCTGCACCACCCCTCCTGTACTTCCTGATTGTGTCCACCCCTCCATACCCCAGATCTCCATTCACCACCCCCAAGCAGGTCCCCACTCACCTGTAGCTCCCAGTGATGTCCTGGTGGAGCAGGCAGGAAAATGGAACCCATCCACCACCAGTACCACTACTGCTATGAGCCTGGAGAGCAGTAGTGGCCTAGCAGCAACAGCCAGTTTCTCCTTCCCTGATTGCTCCTCCAGGATAGCATTGGAAGTGGAGATGAGCCCAAGGATATAGGGGCAGGGGTGAGCAATGGGGGCTTGGGTCAGAGAGGGATGGGGAGACAGTGTCTAGCTCAATCCAGGCCAGTGGAGTGGGGTGGTGATGGGCTAGATCAGGGACTTGGGGGAAGCAGGGCCCAGTCAGGATAGGAAGGGGCTGACAGACCCAATGGGATCCTGCTAGACCGCAGCTGCCTGGAATATGGGCCACCTGCCCTGCCCCTGAGAGCAGGCACAGAGCCAACTTGCCTTCCTTGCCTGAAGCAGTATGAGTTTGAAATGCTCAGAGGGCACTTAGCATGAGTTAGAAAGTTTTAATGTAAGGACATTCATGTTTTGAGTACCTTTAGTATGGTATAACCATAGAATGTAACTTTATCCTAAAACTAAAAGCAAGCTTATCTACAGATTTCTTAAGAAGAAATATCACAAATGAAATAATTAACCATTAAAGGTATCAGTCCTATAGCCATAATCTAGCACAGGAAATTGACCCCAATTAATATTTTAAGCATTAACTAGGGCTGTGCAAAACAGCACCATTTAATTTCAACTTCCATTTTGACATTTCAATGGAACAGTATTTTGTTCCAAGTTTTTTTTATTTAGTTTCAAAACCATTGTTCCATTACGTTCTGTTGAAGCTGTTTTGACGCTGTTTCGACATTTCACCCATAGGCTATAATGGAGAAGCACAAAACAGCTTATAACTTTGTCATTTCTTGTCTGGTTCAGATAAAACTTCTAGGGATGGTAGCCCCTTCCAAGGCCAAGAAGTCTGCCAAGTTTCAATGAAATAGGTCCAGGGGAAACTGCAGCTCAGGCTGCTGACAACCAAAGCCTGTGACATAGGTGACACTGTATATGTGTTAAGGCAAGCCCTCACTGGTTCTGGGGCCTCTGCATAATACAGTAGTATGCCCCAATGAGGTCTCCTCTTCCCCTACAGCCTCATCCTGGTCCACCACTTTAAATGATAACAGGTAATAAAATAATTTAGTGAGAACTAGCACAGTAACACCAGCAGCATCTCAAGCAGCCAAAGTGTGACCAAGCGTTTCTTTCTTCTCTTGCAGGAGCTTCTTCTACAGCATCTGCCAAATAACGCTCCCTGCCAGCCCCCACCCTGGGGCTTAGATGTGTCCAGGGCTCTGCATCCTTCTGGTCAGGTGCTAAGGGTGTTTGTCTAAGGACAGGGCGCTGGCAGACAAGGGCATTTCCTTTGGCTCAATCTAATCTAGTATGTTTTAGCAGACCAACTGAATAGTTACAAAAATATATCTTAGCAAGCTTTCTGATTGAAAAACCCTTTGTCAGGATAAGAAAGCACCTGTAGTGGGTGTGTGCGTGCTGTTCCTGGATGGAAGGAATGTTAAAGAAGCCAGAGGCTGGCATGCAATGCAGGCAAGAAAGCCAGTCAGTGAAAATAGAAATGGAGGCATCAGGGGGTGAGGGACAGGCTGGGGTTGGGAGGGAAAGGGGGATGTAGTAACGCTCTTAAAAGTGGACAGGTACCTGTGGAGTAAGATGTTCAACTGGTTGTAGTGTGTCAGAATTCCATATGTCCATAATTTCACAGCTGGGTCTATGAGCTGCACTTCATCAAAGTCCTAGGTACAGAAATTGATGCACGCAATATAGACATTGGAATTCTGACACGCTACAACCCATCGGACATCTGACTCCCAAGGTACCTTTCCACTTTTACCTGCACTGCTACATCCCCCTATCCCACCATGCCCTGTTCCCCCAGCCTGTTCCTCACCCCTTGATGCCTCCATTTCCATTTTCACTGACTGATTTTTCTTTCCTGCATTGCATGCCAGCCTCTGGCTTTACTATTCCTTCCATCCAGGAACAGCACTCACACACACCAACTGCAGGTGCTTCCTCAGCCTGACCAAAGGGTTTTTTAACCCAAAAGATGGCATTCCAGGCAGCTAAGCTTAGCTCACCTGGAGCCTCACCACTCCACTGCACACAGCAAGCCTCAGGCTTGTCAAACACGTGAAGGGTCTGGGCTTTCTCCAGCCAAGACTGTATGCATGCACGTGATGGCTGGAGGTTATGGCACCTCCTCCCCACCTTTCACCAGGGGGATTCTCAGTCCTGGCACTTTCTAGGACTGCCACATTGGCTTCCCTGACCCTGGCAGAGTGTAGTTTTAGTGATAATGCCCAAGACCTGGGTCCTTCTCCATCTCCATAGCTCCTGCCCATATCAAGTTCATCCTGGCACAGAAGCTCAGCAGGGACATGTTCTTCCCCTGCTTGCTGGTGATGCAGTGAGTACCTCCTCCATCTCCAAGAGCAGGGTATTAACTAGCTTTTAAAAAATAAAAAAAGGAAATAGGCACAGAGTGAGGAGGGTGGCATTCACTCCATCTGCACCTGGAGCTTCAGGAACCCCAGCAGTGAGAGGTTCACCTTCAGGAACACCAGCTGCTCCACCAAATGAGGAGGTGCAGTGGGATGTCACTACATCCCCAGGAATGCTGAACGCCCTCTCACTTGGAACACTGTTTGGTGGACAGGACTGGTGTTCCTGTGTAACTGTGGCCAGATCCACCTACATTTGGCTGCAGCTTGGCCAGTAGGTCAAGGGGTCACACAGAAGTGGCTCTACATCCTTGGTCAGATAGGCAGCCACCAAGTTCTGAGTGCTACCTGCCTGATGGTGGGGTCTGGTGACTCTGGACCCCACCATGGAAGCCATGCCCTTGGCCCACATTGGCAGCACCTGTTCTGGAGGAGGAGACTGGATGGTATGCTGAACAGTGGATCCCATTCTTAAACATCCCACCACCTCTGCCATTCTGCCTCCTGACTCTCTTCACCAGCACTTCCATCCAGACCCAGGGTTTGGCTGCTGCATACTGTGCCCTTCACCCTCAGGTCACACATGGCAGCCAGCATGTGAACCATACTGGACTGCAAGGGATCAAGCCATTTCCTGATGTCCTTCTTCAGGTGCCTCACCAGTACCTGCACATCTGGTGACAGCAGCTTGCCCCAGCCAGGAACACTGATCCCCTGGAAGTTCTCTATTTGGCTCTGAAGTTCCCTAACTATGGGGATCACCTGGTTAAGGAGAGCATCACCAGCGCTGATGGTCTCAGTGGCCTCAAGGAAGGGATTGAGGACCACCAGGATCTGAGAGATGGTATCCCACTCAGCTCTGTTCAGGGGGTCACTGATACCAATCTCCCCAAGCAAGGCCATGTCAAGGATGGCCTTCTGTTGCTCCACCAGCCTCTTGAGCATCAGGTATGTGGATTTCCACCGAGTCTCCAAATCCTGCATGATTTTTTGTGCTGCAAGATGTTCAGCTCTGCCTGTTTCTCCTTCAGCATCTTGCCCCCCTTGATGTTCCAATGGAAGTAACCTGTTACCTTCCTGCATTTGGAAATAAGCTTACTGGTGCTGCTAGCACCATCACTGGCAGCTCTGCCCCCCTCCAAGGTGTCCCTGATAATGAGGTGGAACTTATGTGCCACACAGTGGATTGCCTTGACCAT
This sequence comes from Crocodylus porosus, assembly GCF_001723895.1. NCBI lineage: Eukaryota > Metazoa > Chordata > Crocodylia > Crocodylidae > Crocodylus > Crocodylus porosus. Next base: position 93,883,489 of record NW_017728931.1, on the reverse strand, counting down.
ACTGGCCCCATTGTTAGTGACCATGAACCCACAGGTGAGCTCACCCTGCCCAGTGAGACACCCCTATACCAAGAGTTCATGCCTTCATGATCTTTGTTGCTGTGTGGGACTCATTGATCACCTCTGCTTGAAGGAGAGTCCACTGATTGCCTGGCTAGTTGCACCAGTGCCCTGTGAGAGATAGGTAGGTGTGATCTCCACCCCACATGCTCCAGATGTCTGACATGAAGTGCAAGGCCACCTGCAAACCTGCCTGGTGCAGCTTCTCCCTCAAGTACACCCCACATGCCTCATAAAGGGAGGGTACCATTATCCTGCTGAAGGTGGTGCATGTGGGCACTTGGTATGATGGGGCCACAAGTGCCATGAGCCACCTGAACCCTGGCTGCTCAACTAAGGAGAAGGGCTGGTTATCAACAGCAAGCATCTCCCCAGTGCTCTGGGTGATCTCACTCACCCTTGCAATGTGCCCCACTTTCTGTCCACCTTTCCCCCACTGTTCCAGAGTGGCCTGCCTCTGCTTTGGGGGGATGGGGGCTTTGAAGTGAGAGGGGGACTTCCCCTTGGCACACTCCCACTGGTGCCAGGCTGAGGAGGAACAAGGACAGAGGGGCAATACCTGCAGAGATGCATCAGCATCCCTGCGGTGCTCATGTGTTTTGTTCCCTTGCCCCAGCTGGTTTTGGCTCAGCAATGCAGGCAGATAGTATGTGTGGGATCATCTGTCAGTTCAGAATAATCCCAGACCACACTACTTGCTCACTTCTGGGGTGAGGGTACATGTCTGGATGCTGCACTTTCCCCCTCCTCAGCAGGCAGAGGCACAGCAACACGAGGAGCAGACTCATCTGAGATGATTGCCACCACAATGTCTACCTCAGCCTCCTCTGAAGTGCCTTCTGGGGAAGGAGACCTGACTCTACAGGAAATTTGAGGGGTGTGGAGCACAAACTCAGATGTTTCCCTCTCCTGCCCCAGAATTTCCCTTGCAAGGGCACTCAGATCCAGATCCAGCTCTTCCAGTGGCACTGGAAGGTTCAGAATGGGAAGTGAAATGGGGGTGGAGGAGACTGTCATGCTGGTGCTACTGCTTACTGTCATGGTGCTGAGGCAGGAGGTTATTGCTGGTGCTCTTGGAGGGGATGCAGACTCAGACACAGGCAGTGGCCAGTGCTCGCCTCTCCTCGCTGCTTGTGCAAGCCTCATCCCTGATAATTGTAGGAAAGAGGCTCCATCTCAGTTTGTTGGGGGGACTTACACCTCTCCCTCTATCCCCTTTTCCACCCCTCCCTGAAGGTGTGCCAGCTGCCTTTCTACCACGCTTCATGGTGTTTCATACTGTCTTGTTTTTATATATATTCTATAATGTAATATCCAATATAATTATGAAATTGAAAAGAATAAATCAATTAATAGAATAAGAAAGCAAAAGTTATTGCGGAATCCCACTTGCTAGGCTAACAAGTAGGAAAACATATCAATAATAGTAGTAGCCTTTGTTGTCTAACACTGCTGAGCTTCTGGAAGAAGATAGCTCAGTAACTGTCAGACCCCAAGGCAGAAAGCAGGCCAGTTCACATAATGCTGCCTTTTATGCTATTTTTCCATCCCACCCCCAGAGCCCTGGGATTGGAAGGGACCTCAGGGAAGGATCACAGTCACTGACCAGCTACACAGTCAATATGAGAGTAGTGCTTCCCTCCATCTTCCCCCTCCCTCTCCTTACTTTCTGTTTCTGTGCAGGCAAGCCCAGCTTGAGCTTTGAAACTCGAAACATTTTGAAATGTTTTGACTGCCCTCAATTTGTTTGGAGGCTGTTTTGAAGCCCTTTGTTTCATGTTTGCTGTATTGAGCTTGAAACTAGTCAAAACAGCATTGAAATGAAACAGCTGGTGACATTTTGCACAGCCCTATTCACCACTACCCTGTGTTGGCCTGCATGACATGAACATGAGGACTTGCTATTAAAAAAAAACCTTTAATCAACTGAAAAAAATCTATCATAGGAATCATTATGTTACCAGCAAAAAGACTGTTCAAATTTTTAAGTGAAAGTATAATCAATGTGATACAGAACATACAATGTATTATATATGACACGAACCATATCTCACTTTATGGTGAATTTGTAAATAAGGTCCTTTCTCCATTTGCACCTCGGGAGCTCAGTACATGACAACTACTTTGTATGAATTTGTACTATGAAAGAAATGAATATAAAAGCTGAGGGTGTGACTCCATGAAATAGAGTAGTAAAACAACTTTATACACAGTACTTAGCTGCTTAATACAAGATGGTGTCAGAGCAAAATTTTGATTAGATGCTGCCAGCACAGAAGATTGAGACTGATATGCATATTGGACTCTGTGAGTGGAAAGTTCCAAGGCTCACCCAGCCCCTGCCCCCTGGGTGACCTGCGGACCTGTCAATCATTGTTGACCTACTTTCCCCACAGACGCATGCTCAGACTGTGTCAGCTTCTGACTGAGAGCATGCTCAGTCAGAACCTGACATGAGAAATTTCTCTGCGGAGAGCGTTCTGATTGGCCACTAAATTCAGATAAAAGTTCAGTGAGCCCCTCCCTCAGGGGGGAGATCGCATTAGCTGGAGACAGAAGCTGATGCTGCAGGGACTGTCTCTCTGTCAGGCCCCTAGGCCTATTGATCTCCTCCCTCAATTGGCACTCCGTGTCCTTAATTGATAGTGATTGCGGTTTTGATTATTCGGCTTTCGATCGATTTATTCGCCATCCTTGACTACGATCTGGATTCTCCTCATCCTGTCGATTCTCTGGTTACCGGACTTTTTTGGCTTTTGACTTTGACCTCACCTCTGGATCACCCTTGGTACCTCGATGTGACTCTACTTACCTGGCTTTTGACCTCGGCTTTCATCATTGACTATCCGGTTGTACATCTTAGACTGGCGTCACGACCCCGGTTATCGACTTACATGTTACAGTTTTGTCTGTGTGATTACTCCCATTTATGAGCTGTTGACCAGCCCTGGGACTAACAATGGGCGGTCGCTCGTTGTGAAACTCGTGGGCCAACAGACCCCTCTGTTGTTTATTGTTTACATCTGTTACTGTAACTGAAGATCCTACCTACGCCATCAAAGCGTAAGTGTAATAAATCATTAATTTGGAACCATAAATGTACATGCCACTCAGACTCGACCGCCACTAATCCCAACCTGTCCATTTCCAATTTGCCACCACTCGACCAACCAACCATGACCGAGACCTTGAGCTTGGCTTGCCAGCCGTGGCTCCGGATCCTCGCACAGATGGTATCCATTCAACAACGCATTGTTGTACCATCTTAAGTTCCTGATACCATTTTCCCCAAATCAGTAAATTACAACAAGAGCTTTCCAAAACTATTAGTTTTCACATCGCTATTATTGAAAATAACATTAGTGACATGTAACACTGAATAGAATGCAAAAAAAGGCAAGTTCTATACGTCTGATAGGATTATTTCTTTCAGTAATTTGGATATTAGACATTGTCAGAGACATTCCAGTGCTCTGACATTGAAAGGAGGTTTTGTTTTGCATGTCTTGGGCATTTTTGGATGGATCTTCTAAAGGAGGGTGAGAAAGGTAAAAAAACTTTTTTTTTTCTTTTTTTTTTTAATGGAAACTTCTTGTTCTCTTCCCCCCCATTACCACCCACCAAATCTTCCAATTTTCCACTTAATCCTATCAAGAATATGAACTATGAACCACATTCTTCCTTTTATTACACCACTGTAAAATTGTAGTTTTTGATGTATCAGTAGTGCTATATAGAAATTATATCACTGCTGTTCATTGGATTCCAGGACATAGAATCCAATCAACCCAAATATAAAAAGCCGATTCACTTCAGTAGAACCAGGCCTAAGCCCCAAAATCCCTGTCCTGGGATGTGCTCTGTGAGGGTGGACTCAGGCACACTCATGAAATCCAATTGAAATTAGGAGGAATCTATGAGGAGAAAAGTGTGATCACCTTGTAATACCAAGGCTGATATTAGCTTTTCCCTTTCAGAGAACTGAAAATGCAAATTTCCAAAGTGTGTATTTATTCATTTATACTGTGCAAAACATACAGCTGGTGACACTTAAAACAATGTGTTTCCATTATGCTTTCAAGGGCAAGGAGATACTAATTACAGAAATGACATTTCATAATTATGGTGTGATATTATTATGCCAGGGAAGTTATAGAATAAGGCTACCCTTGCACTAACATATAAGCAATGACACTAATTACCAACTGAAAAGCATAATCATCTCTTTCATTACATTCTTATAGTCCCTCAAATTTAATTATTTTATCTCTTCCTTTTTCAGAACAATATAATGCCTTACTACAGCAATCAATTTATTACTTCTAGTTGTTATTTTTTTAAATGTTAATACTCACTATGGATTAGATTAGGCCTCTAGGCTAAGCCTTGTGCCAGAGACAATATAATGCATTGAGCCTGAAGGAACACCAGGACGAAATCCTGCCTCAAAAGACCCAGAGTGTTTTGACTCCTGCACCAAAAGGAATAATTTGTATATCCTCTTTACTGGATGAATCATATCTTCATGTTCACACATTGCTGTCTATTATACCTAGAGAGCTGTGGTTGGGGCCATTCTGTCTGGGGCAACAAACGGTATTAGATTTAAAGGAGATGACTTGTACATGACACATTCAGGGACAGGCTATAGGCCACTACAGCAACTTAGAACAGCAAGAGCACAAAGCACACCAATCACTCTTTCCTTGACATGCCTGCACCTATCTTCAGTAGGGAGTCTCCTAGTGGGAATATTCATGTTGTACCCTAAGAGAACCAATTTCATCAAAAGTGTTTTCTGTGGAGCCTTATGGTCCCTTTGTACAATCAAATGGGGTGGAGGAAATACCAAAATAAAGTTTGAAGATCAATGCTATGGCACCTTACGGTAACAAAGGGCATCTCTAAGAAGTTTTAAAGTGCATCTGCCCATTGGGAGAACCAGACAATTGCATAAGCTTCATAAGTGTTTGAAAGCAAGATCAGTTTTGTTCAGGGTGGCACAGCTATTGACCATTCTGGACAAGCTCCATTTCATACAATGGTTGCAGTCTTGGCAGAAGCACTAGGGATAAAGTGGCTGTCTCTAGAGGTAAAAGCTTGACTCTCCATGACTCAAGCTAAAGAGTAGGAGCAGTGGTGGCCTTAGGGTTGTTAGGGCACCGGGCAAGAGAGTCATTTGGGGCATCTTAGAGGTATGTACTCAGTTAAATATTAACCCACCACAGTTGTATCGTGTATCTAATTTTTTTTGGTGGTGGATTAGATAAATAGTCGAGCATTAAAATGCAAATAGAGCCAATTCATTGCAAAAAAATCACCCCCCTCAAAAAAAAAAAAAATCTGGGCCACCTAAAGTGTGGGGCCCCATGCAGTCACCCAGTTTGCCCTTGTCTAAGGCCACTACTGGTAGGAGATAGTATCTGACTCATTCACTGTGCCTGAGGAAGAGCAGGGTATGCATGGCATCTCTGACCAGTGGTGTCAGTGGCATCACTAGGGGTTGAGGTGATAGGGACAGCTGCCTGAGGTGTCAACTTGGGCAAAGGGGTGAAGAAAAGCAGCAGCTGCTAGCAGTTGGATATTTGTGTTCATGCTCACAAACAGGAAATTGCCACTTCTGCTTTAACCTGGGCACCTGGTTGTGTCCCTGCACTACTTAGTGGAATACACATTCTTTTTAAAAGCTTCTGTATAAGATTTTGATCACTTTAAGAGAGACTTCCTGTATTTAAAATGGAGAACACTAAAATTTCACAGGCGTTTCATAGAAATTTCTATAAGCATCTGTTTATTTGCTTGGGTGGTTGTTTTGGGTTTGTTTGTTTTTTAGGGCTTTTTTGGGGGGGGTTGCTTTACTTCTCACTTTTAGCAACCTCAAAATTTTAATTAGTCACACCCTTTTTCTTGGGCTTTGCTTTCTGGTTCAGGACTATTCCCATTGTGTAGCTTTGTTATATTCCACAACAGTCACAGAGACTATGCCTCGTGTTGAACTATATTAATCTTTATTAATAATAAATGCCAACCTCTAAAAATAAAGTTTTAATTCTTTTTCCCCTTTACACACATACAATGTGTGTATGGGTTTGTATTCTGGGTGTAGATTATTTCTATACATACACAGCCACACTTCATTATTTGGCATCTAGCTTGATTACATATAATCAAGCTAGAGTCTGAATAATAACATTAGCGTGGATTTAATAAAGAAAGAATAGACATTTTCTCCAGAGCTTAGGGAGTTTTTATCAATAAGCACATGATCCATTTGAAATATAAAGACGTTGTAGCAACAGGATTAATAACACTGTGAATAATAACATCAAGAATGACCACAGCGTCATTATGTAAAGCATCCTTTGAGCCACAGTGCTAAAACTGCAAGAAAATGAAATATGCAATTTGGGTGCTAATTTATCACATTTTAAAATGCATTGCTCAATCAATGTGCACAACTGCCTAAGCTGAAAATTGCTTCTCATTGGTTTCTTAGCTTCCCACACAGTAGATAAATGTATGTAAATCCCATAGTTCATCTAAGGATGCTGATCAATATATATTCTAAATAACCAACTTTATCATCTTGCAGAAAAAAAGGGTTTCCCATTACTCCTCACAATAGAAGCTTCACATAATAAGTGTATGTTGTAATTTTTTTTTATTTTTAAGACAACAGCTGTGCCTTTTGCCTCATGATGCCCTAGGGGTACGATTATAGCATGATAACAACACATCTCCTGCTGTGCTCTAGTGCTTTAATATACTAATTACAACAGTAGTTGAATGATCCGTACCCATTGCAAACTTTGTACATCAAAATAATCTCAAATCACAATTTTATATGCTGAAGAAAAAAAAAAGGAAAAAAAAAAAAGGAAAACCAGAGGAAGGGGAAAAGATGACAGAAACATTCTTAAAGCCATGTTGCCCATCTCTGAAAAATTAACTACCATTGAGAAAGTGAGATAATGGGCAAAGACTTAGTTTAGACCTTGGGAGAAAAGGAAATTTAGATAATGATAATAAAAATAGAGTAATTTGTGATTTCATAAAAGCTTAAGCTTGAAAAGGATTAATATATTTTCTTAAATTTACATATTCATTGAATAACTGTGTCAAGAAGAGTTGAATTTAGTCCAACAGTGTTGATAAACTATTTAATTAAAAACCACATTTCCCTATCTGCTTCATTCCCCTTGAAAATATTAATGATTTTGTGCTTAAAAACATGTTAAAATATCTTTAAACGTTATGAAGTTTATGCTGACCACAGCAGTAATTTTGATATAGATCTTTGGTGCCCTATAACTTGAAAATCTATATAATGCTTCTGTTTTGCATTTCTTCATATTTATTTAAAATAATCATTAATTGAGTGCTTTTTAGGTCTTCAATTAAGTTAGCATTGGCCCTAGATTCCTTTGAGGTATGTTTTTAAGCAAAATGTCTTGTCAAAGAAAATACTGTATCCTTTTACTATCTTTTTCATAGAGGTGCTTTTCCTCCAGACTTAATAACTAGGTGCTTTAAAATGCTATGAAGTCATTACTTTTCTATCATTTCTCAGAAATTGCATAGTGGGAAAGGTCACATTGTCATTTTGAAACACTTAGAATGTAAAAATCATGTATTATTTTTCATTAAAACCCAAGTGTGAGAGTTTGAATTCCAAAAACGATATATGTGTATATGAATGTGTGGATGGAGATATCTAACTGATTTAAATTGGTACACCACAGAGTAGTCTAATATAAAAAATAAATGCAGTCTGTAAAAACATGCCTGTTCCATTTCAACTTGATATATTAATATCTTCTCAGAAATAGAAATTTCTGCTCAATAAAAACATATGCTCAGTAATATAAATCAATATTTTAATAATATGAAACTGTTCAATATGTTTCCAGTTACAGTACTCTGATTTACATACAAGGCATACCTAGACAAGAGAACAACCTCAGGTCTCTAGCTGATATGGTGCAATGGAATCTGATCCCCCTGCACTGGCAAGTAGCAAGCTCCCCTATGGCTGGGAGTCTGAATCACCTGCCAGGGCTTGCAGGAGAAGAGTGCAATGGAATTCTTGACTCCAGCTGTGCTCCGAGGTTGAAAGCCCCCATCTCTTGCGGCTCTCAGCCTTGGGGCTGTCACCATACAGCCACCCCAGGGATGGCCATGATGCCCCTCGGGCTCCATGATCATGGCAATTCTACCCTACAGTCACCCTTTTTCTTGCCTACCATGTCTTGCTGGTATAAATAATAAATAGGGAGGTTGCCCTCAAGTTTATGCTTGGTCACGATCCTGATGGACCCTGCTGAACCCCGTGGGTTCCTGGACTCCGTTCTGGGTCCTGCTCTAAAGAGATGCCTCATGGGACACTGTCACAGGACGACCTACGGGTGCCGTGACCTCCCCTAGCGCCCCCTGGCTGCCGTGCCAAATTGGGTCTTGAATGCACCCTCTATCTCGCCTGCCACGTCTTGTTGGTATATCATCAATGGGAGGCTGCCTTCCTGCCCTCCTTGGCACGGGGTCTTACTGTACCGGAGCTGCGCCCTCACGGGTGCCCCTTCACTTCTCCCGTGGCCCTCGCCGCACCAGGGCCTACCTCCCGTGTTCTCGTAACCCACGCCGGGGCCTTGCCCTTCTACCGCTGCCCACTCTGGGCCTTGCCCCTATACGTGCACCCCCTTCCCGGGGCCTGCTCAATAGGCTCGCCCCCTTTCCAGGGCCTTGTGCTCTTGCCCCCAACTGGGGCCCGTGCCTTGCGCTTCTCGCGCTCTCCGCCCACACTGGGGCCCTTGCCCGCACTCTCCGCCTGCACTGGGGCCCTTACCTGTGCTTCTCGCGCTCTCCCCGCCCGCACTGGAGCCCTTGTCCACGCCTCTCGCACTCTCCCCACCCACACTGGAGCCCTTGCCCGTGCCTCTCGCACTTCCCTGCCCACACTGGGGCCCTTGACTGCACCTCTCGTGCTTCCCCGCCTGCAC
>NW_017728931.1:93871642-93874223 GCF_001723895.1 Crocodylus porosus | reverse complement strand
TTCCCTGCCCACACTGGGGCCCTTGCCTGCACCTCTCGTGCTTCCCCGCCTGCACTGGGGCCCTTGTCTGCACCTCTCATGCTTCCCTGCCCACAATGGGGCCCTTGCCCGCGCCTCTCGCACTTCTCCGCCCGCACTGGGGCCCTTGCCCGTGCCTCTCGCACTTCCCCGCCCGCACTGGGGCCCTTGCCCGCACCTCTCGCGCTTCCCCGCCCGCACTGGGGCCCTTGCTCGTCCCTCTCCACCTGCACTGGGGCCCTTGCTCGAGCCTCTCGTGCTTCCCTGGCCTCACTGGGGCCTATGCTCGCACCTCCTGTGCTCGCTGGCACTGGGGCCCACCTGCACTGGGGCCTTGCTCGTGCCTCCCATGCTCGCCTGCACTGGGGCCTTCTATGCCCGACTCGGGCTTCCCAAAATTGGGGCTCAGGCGGCCTTAGCCTCACCTGGCTCCCAGACCCACCTCTTCGTGCCTATGCCCCACTGGGGCTTCTGCCTACGCACAACACTGAGCTCTTCCCGAAGCTGCCCGCACTGGGCCGGGGTCGGGACACCCCAAAACGTAGCGCCTCCTGCAGCGCTAGGAACACCCCCACCTTACTGGGGAGCTCCTAATGAGGTCTCCTCCACCCCTACAGCCTCGCCCGGTCCTCTGGTCTCTCACTCTGGGGCTTCTCACTGCCCCCATCAAAGCTGCTCCCTCTACAGCGCCAGGAACCCTCCCACACTACTGCGGGGTCCCTATGAGGCCTCCTCCACCCCTTATAGCCTCACCCAGTCCTCCGGTTGTAACAATAACACAAATCCCAAATCTCCTCTTCCTGAGTTACAACATAACTCCCAAGCAAACCTGGCTGCCTCTCACTTCTCCTCATCAGTGTTTCCTCCACCCAGTACTGTCAAGCCAGTGCTCTCCAGCCATCAGGCTTCTATATTCTGCTCTGCTCTAACAGAGCTTCCTCTTCCTCTTAGGCTGCCAGCAGGGGAACTGCCTCTGGCCTTAGCCTTCTCTATTTATAAAGGTCAGGCCCTGCCTCCTGGCGGTCAGCTGACCCACTCTGTTGCCATAGCAACTCCCACCTGCTACCCTGGTGAGTGGCAGCTAAGCCCATTTACTACTATTCAGTAGCAGGCACCCTAGTGCCCTGCTACAGACACCCTCAGCCTTATGGGCTAGATACGTGACTCCAACACTGCCCCTTTACCATGCCCCATGCCTCGCAGATAGTATTCAAACATTCTCCCTCTGAGGCCTTAGTCTAGCTCGGCTTCCTGTTGTCACTGTGCCCTTCTTCCCTGTCTGTGCACCCTCATTAGTGCCAGGAATGTACACAGTAGTATGCCCCAATGAGTCTTCCTCCTCCCTAATAGCCTCAGTCCGGTATACCAATATATAAAAAACAACATAAATATGATCCCCTGGTTTATAACATAATACAAGTAATAATATCAATGGTACTGGAGGCCAAACTCTGCACCTTTAAGAGGGCCAGTTTTTCCTTCAGCAATGTGTGCCTCCTATGCCCAGGTCCTTTTGGAGCTCCTAGGGCCCATTAGTCTTACAAGCGGCTGGACACGCAGCGAAGCATCTCCATGAAGTTTTATGCACAAACTCCTTCCCCCCTGGCTGCTGCCAGAGAACTGAATGCCTCCAGTCCCAACCCTGTGGCCTATGTGTCCCTAAGGCCCTGTGTTCTTCTGGTCATCTGCTGAGGTGCAGGTGCAGGCTGTTACCTGTCAGCTCCATGTTCTTGGGGAACCCTAACACAGGACAGAGACTGTCTGACTCACAAAGAATCGCACCCCCCCCCCTTCCTCTACCTAAACAGAAATTGATTAAGATGCAGTGAGAGACACGCCTAAAACCCTCCAGATAAGGGTGACAAAAGTGAAATAACTGCCCTAGGTCTCATTTGCATCTGAGATGGGAACAGATGACCATTCATTTACATGAGAGATGGAGAACAGAAAGCCTGAACCAGAGACTGCAGTGAATTCTGGGATCAGCGAAGCAGGGGAGCACTGCATGATGGGGAATCTGTGCTCCAAATGCTAATCAACCCACACATCCAGCTCAGCATTTATGAGACCAGTTCTAATCTGAATTTACAAAGGACTTTTCCTCTCCCCCCCCACCCACGCACCTCTAAGCAAAAGTAAGCTTATTAGGCATCTCGGGCCCTACATTCCCCGGTCCCAGTATGGGAGGCCTATGTAAACTTAATTGGCTAAAACTCAGTTGCCGGGTTAGGGAATGCTGAGGCAACAGATTGAGTCAGAGGGGGTAACATTTGAACAATGGTACAGTGTTCATCATAGCGTCCAGCCCGTTGGAACCCTGACCACAAGTGTTGTCATACTTTTCCTGAGATGACTGGTGGAAGTCCTCTCCACAACAGGTTATGAACACTCCAACAATTGCCTTAAGTCTGTTAAAAGACTATAGTAAGATCTGGAAATGGCATGCTAAGCTGAGGCTTGTTCACAGATATTGCATAGATTTCATAGACATTAGGGCTGGAAGGGACCTCGGGAGATCATCGAGTCCAGCCCCATGCCCAAAGGGCAGGAAGTCAGCTGGGGT
>NW_017728931.1:93864097-93864849 GCF_001723895.1 Crocodylus porosus | reverse complement strand
TGACTGACTTGCCAGCTTTATGGTGGATGGTAAAGGTGATCAGCTCGTGGTCGCTGTCACCCAGCTTCCCATCGATCACTAGGTCACCGATTAGGTCGTGCCTTGTAGCCAGTACCAGGTCGAGCAGCACTTTGCCTCTCGTTGGCCCATAGACTTCTTGAGTCAGGTAGAGGTCATCCACGCACGGGAGAAAGCTTTGTGACCACTCAGATTTTGCTGAGTGATCTTGCCACGAGATGTCTGGGTAATTGAAGTCACCCATGACAACCAAGGTCCTGGAGCAAGTGGCCTAAGTCAGCAAGTAAAAATCCAAAAACCCTGATGCTGCAATCTATTGTTTCTGAAGACACCAAGAGAGATCCTATCAAGTATATAATGTCAAGTTGGCTCTCAAGTAGGTGTTTCCTGAGTATCAATCAAGTTCCTGAGATGTTCCACCCAGATAACCCCTTGTCAATAGAAAAGACAATTTTATTTACAATATTCAGAATGCTTGAAAGAAACTGAACTGGGGGTATAAAAATCTGTAAAAGAAGCAGCAGTGTGCGCTGACACCACTCGCTTTCTTCTGCAGGAGGAAGATCATCTCCCTTCAAGGATCATGCTGAGAACTTTGACCTGTCAGCTCTGCAACCTGAGTGCCTTGGACTGGTGAGATCCCAGCTCTCTCTCTCTTTTCTCTACTGTCTCTCTAAGCATAGATTTCTGAACTTGAACTGTATTAGTTAAGCTTGAGCTAAGTTTCCCCAAAT
>NW_017728931.1:93858893-93863515 GCF_001723895.1 Crocodylus porosus | reverse complement strand
ATGCTGATCAACCCAGCCAGGTTAGGTGTGTCTCGTTAATCTGTGTGTGTTTGTGTGTATGACTGATTTGGGGACTGGAGGAACCCAGCCCCACTGAACTGAGTCCTGCAAGATAGCTCCACTGGGGGTGAGGGCTTGCAGAAGGGAGAGATACAGCTCCATAGAGAAACACAAGTAACACAAGCAGCACATTAATAGAATTACCAAGACCCTAGCCCTAATAAATGACCACGCCCCAAAGTAGCGGGCAAATCTGGTAACAAGGCTAATTCCCTCATTAGCCTGCTGCCACGGCAACCAGCACCTGTGGGGGTTCTGCTTGGCTCCTAGGGCTCTCTCTCTAGGCAGTTTCTGCCCTTAAAGGAGCAGGTATACCTTAGTGGCTTGCAACAGGGGCCCATCAGAGTTGATGCACCCCTGCTGCTGAAAGCCCTTGCCTCTGATGGGCCCCCTGAGGATGGGAGCTGCAATCAGCCTGACCACACGTTCAATTTATGGCATGATAAAGCTGTTACACATATCTTGTATAATAACTTTGTGGCTTAGTCTATGCTTTATCATGATATTAATTGCATTAATGTGTGGCCAGGGAACTACTTAAGATGTGATTAACTAGTTAATCATGTCTTAAGTGTAACTTACCGGGCTCTCAGTGACTATGAGAAAAATGGTACCCATCTTCCACCAAAAATAAAACTTATGAAAGCAGGCTTTACAGATGAGATCTAAAAGGAATCGGAGGGAATGAATTTTCTCTCCTCATCTGGCAGCTTAGTGTATACTACATTAACATTCTATTGCTACAGTCACAACCTACCATATTTACTCAATTAGAAAATGAAGTTTTCCCCCCATTTAACATGGGGGGGGAAGCTCTTCACTTTACAATCAAGCATAAGGCAGCAGAGGGGTAGGCAGCTGCTGCAGCTCCAGTCACATACACAAGTACTTAATGACTGCACAGTAACCAGTGTTACTGCACAGTAGCCATGCCGAATGGCTTTCAGGTGACACTGTCTGTGCAGTAGGTTGTTACTGCTGCATAGTAGCATCACATCACACTTCATGCCATGACGGGGTGGTGAATATCAAGGGCTACAGGCTGTACAGGAGGGATAGGATAGGGAGGAAAGGTGGGGGCATGGTGCTCTACATTAAGGAGGGATACACATGCTCATCAATTAGCAAAGAGTCAGAGGAGAGCCACTCTGAAGTGCTCTGGGTTAGAAGACAAGGCAGTTGAGGGGAAAGAGATTTAACGGTGGAGGTCTACTACAGACCACTCAACCAAAGGGAAGAGCTAGACCAGGAATTCTTAAGTCAGCTCACAGAGATAGTTAGGTTCAAGGAGGTAGTCATCATGGGTGAACTGAACTTTCCAGACATCTGCTGGGAAGAGCAGTCAGCCAGGTCTGACTGCTCACGTAGGTTCCTAGCCAGATTGCAGGACCTCCATCTAACCCAGGAGGTGCACAGCCCCACGAGGGGAGATGCCTTGTTGGACCTGGTGCTGGCCACTGGCGACAAACTGGTGAGGGTGCTGCGAGTGCTCGACCACCTGGGTGACAGCAATCATTGCCTGCTGGAATTCACCATCCAGTGCAAGGTGACAAAGGCCTACAGCAAGACAGCAGCCCTAGATTTCAGGAGGGTGGACTTCAATGAGCTAAGGAGAATAGTCAGGGAAGCACTGAGGTCCTGGAGGGAGCCAGGTGTCCAAGAAGAACGGTCACTTCTTAAGGACATGGTCCTCTAAGTCCAAAGGGAAGTAAATCCAACATGGATCAAAGGGGGCAGGAGGGCACAAAAGCCCCCATGGCTCACCAAAAGCATCTGGGAAAGTCTCTGAGCTGAAAGGGAGGCGCACACCCAGTGGAAGGGAGGGGCCATCACCAGGGAGGACTAGACTATGGTTGCTCGGGGATGCAGGGGGGCAGTCAGGAAGGCCAAGGTGGAGATGGAACTGGGAGTAGCTTCTTAGATCAAGGACAACAGGAAGTCCTTTTTTAAATACATTGGGGGCAAAAAGAAGGTTCCGGGTAATGTGCGGCCCGTGCAAGACACACTAGGAAATTTGGTCATCACACCAGATGACAAAGCAAGCCATTTTAACAATTTCTTTGCCTCCATTTTCCTGAGCAGGGACCGGAACAACCACCCCCTTCTGGGCGCCCCTTAGATCCCAGGGAAGACGCACCTAGGCCAAGGGTTAGTGAGGAACAAGTTACGAAACTTCTGGAGGGACTGGATGTATTTAAATCAGCTGCTCCAGATGATCTCCACCCTAGAGTACTGAGGGAATTAGCTGAGGTCATTGTGGGACCCCTGGCACAGCTTTATGAGCACTCATGGTGCTCTGGTGTGGTGCTAGAGGACTGGAAGAGGGCCAAGGTGGTTCCCATCTTCACAAAAGGGAGGAAGGAGGACCCGGGAAACTATAGGCCAGTTAGTCTTACCTCAATCCTGGGTAAGCTTTTTGAAAGAATTATTCTGGCACATGTCCATGAGGGGCCAGCAGGGGAGATTATGCTTAAGGGCAACCAACATGGGTTCAGTAGAGGCAAGTCCTATCAGACCAACCTGGTGGCCTTCTATGACCAGGTCACCAAATACTTAGATGCAGGGGTAGCAGTGGATATGTCTTCCTGGATTTTAGGAAGGCCTTCAACACTGTCTCTCACCCCATTCTCATTAAGAAACTGGGGGACTGTGGTGTTGACACCCACACAGTCAACTGGGTTGCCAACTGGCTGGAGAGCCACACCCAGAGAGTGGTAATGGATGGGTCATTTTTAACCTGGAGGCATGTGGGCAATGGGGTTCCGCAGGGCTCGGTCCTTGGGCCTGCACTGTTCAACATCTTCATCAGTGACTTGGACGAGGGGGTAAAAAGCACCCTCTTCAAATTTGGTGACAACACTAAGATGTGGGAGGATGTGGGCACACTAGAAGGAAGGAATAGGCTGCAATCAGACCTAGACATGTTACAGGGGTGGGCAGATGAGAATAGGATGGGATTCAACACAGACAAGTGCAAGGTGATGCACCTGGGGAGGAAGAACCAGCGCCCTACCTACAAGCTGGGGAACGCCTTTCTCATCAGTACAGAGGCAGAAAAGGATCTTGGAGTCATCATTGATGCCAAGATGAACATGGACCGGCAGTGTGGGGATGCAGTTTAGAAGGCCAACCACACCTTGTCATACATCCGCAGATGCATCTCAAGCAGATCCAAGGAGGTGATCCTCCCCCTCTATGCGGCACTGGTCAGGCCGAAGCTGGAGTACTGAGTTCAGTTCTGGGTGCCTCACTTCAAGAGGGATGTGGACAATATGAAGAGGGTCCAGAGGAGAGCCACTCACATGATCAGGGGGCAGCAGGGCAGAGGAAAGACTACGGGACCTGAACCTATTCAGCCTCCAGAAGAGAGGGCGGAGGGGGGATCTAGTGGCCTGTTACAAACTAGTCAGAGGGAACCAGCAGGCTCTGGGGGAGTGCCCTGTTCCCCCGAGCACTACCAGGAGTGACTAAAAGTACAGTCACAAGCTGGCAGAGGGTAGATTTAGACTACATATCAGGAGGCGCTACTTCACAGTCAGGGCGGCTAGGGTCTGGAACCAACTTCCAAGAGAAGTGGTGCTGGCTCCTACCCTGGGGGTCTTTAAGAGGAGGCTAGATGGGGTCATTTGACCCCAGTACTCTTTCCTGCCATAGCAGAGGGTCGGACTTGATGATCTGCTCAGGTCCCTTACGACCCTACTAACTACGAAACTATGAAACAGGCTACTGTGAAGTCAGTGTCTTATGCAAACATGTCCCCAGTGTTTATTTCTGAGCCTAGGAGTTAATCTGCCATACCCCTTTAAACTTGAAGGGATGTTTGTGCATTGCTGTGGAGTTGGGTACCATGAGCACAGAAAAATGTTCAAGATCTGCTCTGCTCCATGCTAAGTTGTGACAGGGCAACAGTTACACCCTTCCATAAATAACAAAGAACAGCAGCTGCTGTGAAGCAGGGAATTTCTGCATGATAATATAATACACTTGATCTGAACTTCCAAGAGGCTGAGCCAGAGGGCCAGAATTCTAATTATTGGTGCCAGCTGCGGCAGGGAAAAGCAGAAGACCAGAAGTCACACCAATAGGCACGGCAGTCATCTGGGAGAGTTAAATGTCAGGTCGGACAGCTTTGGGCAGCCCCCAGAGAGGGGAAGCAAGTTTTCTGTGACTGACTGAGCTGATGATGAGTGAGAGAACAGGGATCAGACTTACCTTATGTGAGACTTGATGGGGGAGGGTCCTTCAAAGTCCAACAAGGATCCTAGTGGTGAGTGGCGTGTTCCAGGAGGATTACCTAGAAAAGGGAAGAAAGAAAGGGGAATGGATAAGGGTTGACCTTCAACAAAGGGTTTCCCCATGAGGAAGGAGTTGATGAGAGGGCAAGAGGCACTCATGGATTATGATAGTTAACTGATGGTGCTGGCTGATGCCCTGAGAGACTAACCACCCCTGAATTCATTCGTGAGTTGTCTACCTATGATGATCCTGGGGTATCCCAGGAAAGCGGGCACTAAGTAAAAAAAAAAAAAGCTCAGTTAGGCTCCGGAGCGGTGAGAGACATG
>NW_017728931.1:93849406-93858882 GCF_001723895.1 Crocodylus porosus | reverse complement strand
ACTATGAAACTATGAAACTATGCTTCTCGAGCAAATCCCAGGATGTCATTCTCCCATTGTACTTGGCCTTGGTGAGGCCACAGCTGGAGTACTATGTCCAGTTTTGGGCTCCACAATTCTAAAAGGATGTGGAGAAGCTTAAGAGGGTGCAGAGGAGAGCCACGCACATGATCGGAGGTCAGGGAAACAGACCTTATGATGACAGGCTGAGAGCCATGGGGCTCTTCAGCTTGGAAAAGTGCAGGCTCAGGGATGATCTGGTGGCCACCTATAAATTTATCAAGGGTGCTCATCAGGATCTGGGGGAATGTCTGTTCACCAGAGCACCCCAAGTGATGACAAGTTCGAATGGTCACAAACTCTGCCTCAACCCATTCAGGCTGGACATAAGAAAGAACTTCTTCACTCTCTGAGCCCCCACGGTTTGGAATAGATTGCTGCCGGAGGCAGTTCAAGCACCCACTTTGAACACCTTCAAGATACATGTGGATGCTTATCTTGCTGGAATTCTATGATCCCTGCTGACTTCCTGCCCCTGGGGCAGCAGGGCTGGACTCAATGATCCTCTGAGGTCTCTTTCAGCCCAAATGTCTATGAAAAAAAAAAAGACCAAATAGAACTCCGGCATGCATCAGCAGATGTGTTGCCAATAGATTCAAAGAGGTGCTCCTCTTCCTGTATTCAGTGTGGATGCACCCACAGCTATCGTAATGTGTCCAGTTCAGTCTGAGAAAAAGAAGACTGAGGGGTGACTTGATAGCTGCCTACAAATATGTCAAGGGAGAACACCAAGATCTGGGAGAGCAATTTTTCAGAAAAAGGAGGACCTATGGGCACAAACTAGTCCAAGAAAATTTTAGGCTAGAGATAAGAAAAAAAAGTCTTTTTACTACGGGTAACTAGAATTTGGAACACACTCTCAGAAGAGGTGATGCAGTCACCATCCCTGGTAGTGTTCAAAAGGAGGCTGGACAAGAACCTTGTTGAGCTCATTTGAGCCCAATTACTTTCTGCCCACGGAAGGGGACCAAGCATGAAGGTCTTATAGGTCCTTTCTGGTCCTTCTTTTTATGATTTCTATGCACTGAACTATGTCATGTCTGAAAATATTTATTTTTGTGTTTTTGCAACTCCATATGCTTTTAAATTACACCACTTTATAGTCAAGGCCTGCTAGGTAAAATCCTGAACCCACAAACATCAGAAATAAAACTCCCATAGACTTGTTCATAGATCAATGGTGGCCAATCTGTGGTTTATGACCCACACTGTCATGGGCAGCCTGTGCATGTGGCATGCAGAAGGTTACAGCAATACCAGATAAGGCAGGGCGCAGAAAACAGAGTAGCAAAATAGGTAGGGAGCACAAGGCAGGAAGCAAAAAAAAAAAAAAAGAAAAGAAAAAAATGGCTGATGAGGCAAGGGGAGGGAGGACATAGGGTTAATTCATGTCATGCCAAAAACTTCAGTAAACTAAGTCAGTTAATTAAGTCACAAAAAGGAAGCTTTAAAAAGTGAAAACCTGGACAAATATATAGGAAGGAGTATAAGAGCACTGCTCAGGCTTGCAGGCTTGAAGTTAAAAAGCCAAATCACCAGCTAGCAAGGGACATGAAGGGTAAAAAGAGAGGTTTCTGCAAATACGTTGGCAGCAAGAGGAGGAACAGGGAAAGTGTGGGTCCCTTACTGAATGGGGGGAGGTAACCTTGTGACAGAGGATGCAGAAAAAGCTGAAGTGCTCAATGCCTTCTTCACCACAGTCTTCACAGGCAAGGTCAGCTCCCAGAGTACAGCACCAGGCAGCACAGTTTGGGAGGTGAGCAGCCAACAGTGGTGAAAGAACAGGTTAGGGACTACTTAGAAATTCTATACATATATAAGTCCATCCAGATGGGATTCACAGATGGTCCTGAGGGAGTTCACTTATGAGACTGCAGAGCCATTAGCCATCATCTTGGAAAACCCACGGTAGTAATCAATGGCTTAATGTCTAGTTGGCAGCCAGTTTCAAGTGGAGTGCCCCAGGGGTAAATCCCAGAGCCAGTCATGTTCAATGTTTCCATCAAAGACTTGGAAGATGGCATAAAGCACAACCTCAGGAAATTTACAGATGACACGAATCTGGGGAGAGTAGGAGATATTAGGGCTGTATGAAACTTCGGTCACTGATTCAATTTGGCAGAGATTTTGCCCAATTCAGCAGCTGAATCTCTGAATCCGAATAGAATCAGGAGACCTACCCACAAATCGGAAGCCTCCAATTTGATTCAGAGAGATTGGATGATTCAGATATAGACACAGCCCTCTATGCTTTTTCTACATACCTCAAGGTGCTAGGCAGGTCATGAAAGATAAGCATCTCACGGGAGTGTGTGGGGATCCCCAGCGTGCTCAGCAGAAATGCTTCTGGTCCACTTCCAAATCCACCACGGTGTAAGCAGGGGACCCCACTCCCGCCCCCCGGCTCAGAAACTGGTGCATCCTGGGTCTGGCAGGGTACCTGTGTTCCCCCCACAGCCAATCACTCTGGGGGAATGGAGTGAGGGCCCCCATGCGCTCAGCAGTGGACCCAAAAGTGAACCAGAAGTACATCTTCACAGTAAGGGAGGCCAAAATTTGAGATGGCTTCCAAAGGAGCTGGTGCTCTCCCCTTCCTTGGGGGTCTTTAAGAGAAGACTAGATAGTAATCAGGCTGGGGTCATCTGACCCCAGCATTCTTTCCTGCCTAGGCAGGGTGTCGGACTTGATGATTTATTGAGGTCCCTTCCAGCCCTAGCATCTATTAATCTATGAATCTACTTCTGGTCCACTTCTAGGTCTACTGCTAAGCTCCCCACCCCCCTGTGTTCCT
Source organism: Crocodylus porosus (assembly GCF_001723895.1). Classification (NCBI taxonomy): domain Eukaryota; kingdom Metazoa; phylum Chordata; order Crocodylia; family Crocodylidae; genus Crocodylus; species Crocodylus porosus. The sequence goes on along the minus strand of NW_017728931.1, from coordinate 93,856,031 downwards.
GTGGGATGCTCCATCTGCCCCACCATCTCAGCATTCAAGAGCCATACCTGGTACCTTGAGATATGTAGAAAAAACATTTAAAGCTGTGTCTATGGCTGAATTGCTGATTCTCTGAATCAGAATTGAATCTTCAGATTTGGATTCAGCCAAATCAAAAATGGGACAGTGATCCAAATCAACAAATCAAATCAATGTCCCTGAATTGGGCCAAATTCGAATCAACTATGGCCTGCTTTGCACACTCCTTGTAGCTATACTGGAGGTGAGGGCTAGGATTCAGAGAGATGTCAACAAATTGTAGGATTGAGCCAAAAGAAATCTCATGAGGTTCAATAAGGACAAGTGCAAAATCCCACACTTAGGACAGAACAATCCCATGCATGAGTACAGGATGGCGGCTGACTGGCCGGGCAGCAGCTCTGCAGAAAAGGACGTGGGGGTTACAGTGGACAATAAGCTGAATATAAGCGAACTGTGTGCCTTTGTTGCCAAAAAGGCTAGTGGCATACTGGGCTGCATCAGTATGTGTGTTACCATCAGGTCAGGGGAACTGTTTATTCCCCTCTATCCAGCACTGGTGAGGCCACATCTGGAGTACTGTGTTCAGTTTTGAGTCCCCCACTACAGAAAGGATATAGACAAATTGGAGAGGGACCAGTGGAGGGCAACAAAAAGTGGAAGGAGGGAAAGGGACATGACTTATGAGGAAAGACTGAGGGAAATGAGCTTATTTAGTCAAGAGAAGAGGAGAGTGAGGGGGGGTTTAATCGTAACCTTCAAGTGCCTGAAGGGTGGTTCCAAAGAGGATGGAGCTAGACTGTTCTCAGTGGTGGCAGATGACAGAACAAGGAGCAATGGTCTCCAGTTGTGGCAAGGGAAGTTTAGGTTAGATTTTAGGAATAATTTTCTTGCTAGAAGGGTAGTAAAACACTGGAACTGGTTATTCAGAGAGGTGGTGAAATCTCCATGGAGGTTTTTAAGACCTGGCTAGGCAAAGCTTTAGTTCGGATGTTCTAGTTGGGGATGGTCCTGCCTTTAGCAGGGGTTGAACTAGATGACCTCCTGAGGTCCTGTCCAATCTTAATTTTCTATGATTCTATAATTCTAACTTTGGCTTCCACTATGCAACTATACAGACATTGCAGGAGGCTGCCTAAAGCAGCAAATTGGAGGGTGCAGCTAAAATGCTTCTCTGAGGAAGCCAGCAGTCTGCTAGCTCTATGGGTGGACAGGCAGTGTGTGAACTTGGCCAGATCTGGGCTTGGCATGATGCTGCTGCCATCAGCCCTTCCCAGAATGAAAAGGGAGGATGGTGATTTTTTTTAGGGTGATCAAAAATCCTTGTGCTGGCCCTGCCACTGGCATAGATTATTTTGGCAGATAGCAATAGAGAAAAGAAATATTGCAGGATTTAATGGTTTCAAACCCATTTGAAGTCAATGGAGCTCTGTGTTCTTTGGATCCTGCTACAAAGAGGAGGAATGAGATTTTCATCATAGGAAGACATGCAGTCTTCAAAGGGTGACATGGAAAAGAGCAATAAAACCACTGCAGAAGCAGACAGGGTAGGCAAGAAGAAAGCAGGCATAGTAACAATTGGGTAACAAGGGCAATTAAACATTAATATTACTTACTAGTTTAATAAAGTACATTAGACTTGACAAAAAATTATACCCTGAAGACATTATTTTCAGAGTCATGTCTGAAGTAATATGAACACATGCATATATTTGTGTATGTTCATAGATTAAAATAATATTGAAGAATCTGAATAATTTCCAACATACTTTAGTTTGATTTTTATCATTAATATCAATAGGAAATTTGTTTGGGAAAGGATTGCAGGACTGCACCCAAAAATATTAACATAACTAAGATGCTCTTATTAGTCACAAAATGTATTGCATGCATAGTACATCTAATGTAAGAATATGCACAACTGAAAAAAGACAATATTCTTTGAAGGTGGTCTGAGATGCAATTCAGGCAGCAAAAGTAAAATCCCATGAATAAAGTGATTTTCATATTTGGAAAGGGATCAAAATCTAATAAAATGTAGAAATTACAGTAATTACTTTGTTGATACGGTGATTAGGATATCAGAAAAGCACAGGGGGGAAAAGGTTTAAGATAAATAATGCTTACTGTGAAACCCATGCAGCATGAACAAAATAATTTTATATGCATACTACCTTTACATAAGATAAAAACCATTCCATCAGATATTTTCTTCCTACATTTTTTTCTTAAGTCTATTTTCCTTTTACCATATTGTTATCTTTACTATCTATTTTAACCAGATATTTTGACCAATTACATTCACAACTTTCTTCTATATTCACAATTAACAGATACTCATAAAAAGAACAGACTTATTAAGCAAAAATTATAGCTTATCATGGAAAACAAGCAGACAACTGAACTTAAATGAGAGTTGAAGTAACAAGCAGAGTAAAAGAAATTCATGGATGCATAATGAATATTTGCATAAGCCACAAAAAATTGTTACGACAAGTTTCTCTCCAAATACTATCTAAAATAGCTTCTAGATCACTTGTGTAATTATGCCATAGCAAAATGTAATACTGTAAAGCCTCTGCCCTAAATTAGCCAATGATAAGAATCAAGGGAAGTAAGTTAGCAAATAGAAGAGAGGAAGTCTATTTTCCCTCATATTTGCTAAATGTTTTCTCAAGTTGACAATCCAGTGGAAGTAGAAGATGATTTAACCCAGAAACACCCTATTTTATAGGAAGATTCAAAGCTGAGAAGCTCTGGCTTCACTGCAATAAGCTATAAATATTCTATAAAACAAGCCAAGCTAATCAGATAAGGTCTTTGTTAACAACATTTGAAAATAAGTACCTTAGCAATGCAAGTAAATTAGGTTAGTGATAGTCTTACCAATGGCAGCAAACATCAGACAAAGAAAAGAAAATCAAGTTTTAGAAAGTTATTACACTCTCAAAGAGTATGTGGAAATGTGTGGTGTTTAATGGGAGAACTGCCTAGAAACTGAGAGCTGTGGAAGGAACAAGATACAAGCAGAAGATAAAAGGCTACCCCGGCCTCCTGCTCACACAAAGATGCTGAGTACAGGCGTTCAAGAAAGCCAAGGCAGAAATGCTCTAACTTTCAAGCTTTACTATAAGCACCCAGATTAGGTTGGGATCAAGCACAATACACATTAGCCCTTGGGGTGTGTGGGGCTTGGATCCTGCCTGCATGGCCCAAGCCCAGTTGGTGGCTGGCTCTTGCACATCTCCCAGTGAGCCCTGGGGACTCCCTGGGCTGCCAAAGACTCCCAAGCTGAGCAGAACAACTGATTGGCTGGTGGGGATATCACAGCTGCCCACCTGAATCTGATGTGCCAGTGGCAGTGGCTCATTATGGTATGCACTCTCATGGCCAAAAGCCACCAGCCAGCCAGCCCATACACCAAGTGCACATGAGTGTGTGTTGGATGCCTGGATTCTGTGTCCACATGTCTATGTGTGCGCGCACATGTGTGCGTGTCTGCATGTGTGCAAGTGTAAGGGACACCTGCAGCACGTGTGCATGTGCATACATGTACACGTGTTTGTATGTGTGTGTGTGCGCACACCAGGAGTGGGTCCATGATGAGTGGAAGAACTCCCCTTTCAGCCTCCCAGTGGGCGGGGGGGGGAGTGATAGACAAGCTGGGGTCTCCAAACTCTCCTTCCAGAAGCTGCCCCAGGTGACTGCCAGCCAATGGGCTGGTGAGCTGCCCTTTCCCTCCCATTCTGAGTGCTCCTGTGCCCCTTTGGCACTAGCCTGGAACTACTTGGACAGCCAGGGCATGCAGGGTGACTGTCACTGGTTGCTGGTAGCAAGTTGGGCCTGCAAGGGGTAGATTCCTGAACAACCATGGTATAAGGTCACAGGCAGATGGGTCCTGCTCCCTTAGCCCACTGTTGATCCCTGAAGTGGGCCAAGCCACACATTTTCCTCCCACCAGCTTCCACATTCCAGATTTCCTGTCCCAGCTCCCCTTTGGCCCTCAACACTTCACAGTTAGGGCATGGTGGGAAGCATTCCACCATACCTGCCATCCTGGGGTCCCCACGGGGACCTCTATTCCTGTCGGCTCAGGAAAGAGTCCCTGGAGTAGGACTCACCATGCCCTGGGGGGAGGCAGCAGCCTGTTCTACCACTGCTCCCCAGGATGGCTATGGGCTCTCTGCAAGAGCCAGTGGTGGCACTTGTCAGGGGCTGGCAAGGAGCTCGTGGGCCAGACACTTTCTGTACCTGAACTGGCTAGTTAAATGTGTAGGGGGATATGGCTAGGGTGTGTGGCATGGAGCAGAGTATGAGGGGAGCCCTGAAAAGCATCCAGGTAAAGGACCCTACACAGCAGGTTACCATGGGAATTAACAAGCAGGGAGTGGGAAACAGCCCTGGACTCACCTAGTTAAGGAGGGACACCTGGGCAAACTGTTTAACAGTCTCCCAGAGGCTGATAAAACAGATACAGGAAGGGAGGGAGAGGGAGAAGCATGACCAGATTAGGAGAGTCCCTTCTTCAGGGAGGAAGCTGCTAAAACAACAGCTGAAAGAGGCTTAAGAGTGCCCCAGCTGGGCAGACAGGGAACAGCCTGGGACAGTGCACCCCTAGAGGGACAGTGCACCTTAACTATCCCAAGCAAAAGAGAAGTATCTTTTCTTTAGCTAGTTAGAGGGCTGGAAGGGCCTGATTTTTATTTACTTCCTGGAGGCCTGACCAGGGACTAAAAAGGAGTAAAGAGTAGTTCCCCACAGGAGCCCAGGTAGGTTTAGCTTCAAAGCAGGAACCAACTGACAGTTAAGGAATAATGGAGTAGTGGGCAGAAGCCCAATAGGCAACTGGGACATGGCCAACCTAGAGAGGCAGGGGTTGGGTGGGGGAAAAGGAATATCTGGGACTGGGAAGGACCTCTGAACACAGAAGAGAGGTTTGGGGTTGCCCTGAAAGGTCAGTACAGTGAGTGTCTGCACTGTAGAAATCAATAGGTTTTTTGGAATGATTAAATTCTGTGCATTCGATATGATTTGGAACTGATTTGACTAATTTGATGTAGAACACAAAATATATTATTAAAAAAATCTACTAGCTGTCTGATCAGTGAGGGAGAAGAGGGGGAGCCAATCTGCATTGAATGAGAATGAAGAAAATGGCAAGAGCCTTCCTTATGAAAAAAATAAATAAAAAGGGATGGCACATATTTAGGACCCAACTCAGCCACCCTTACTTTATGCCCTTATAACATGGAAGACTGTAGTATAGTGGATTCTATTAGTGGCATGTTACTTGCCATAGTACTTGCCAAATTTTATTAGATTTCACTTTTTACACTTCTATTTTTTCTTTTCCCATCCCTTTAGTGACACTCTATAAAGTCCCTATGTTGAAGTGATTTCAATATAAATATAGATGTCACAAATGAGAAGGCACAAGGAAACACACTGTCAAGTGGCTGTTTTGCATTATTAAAAATTTATTTTAAAAAGGAAGAGGACTACAAAGGAGGTTTGAGACAGAGATAAGGAGCGATCATCTTCTCTCATTACTTTCCTTCAAGAACAGATATAAGCAGAACTATGATAGTAAAACCTCAGACCCAGAAGGTACCAGTTGCTGAGCTGGGGGATATGGGAAGGCCCACTCTGTGCTCCCCACAGACCGGAAAGTGGACCAGAAGTGCTTCTGATCCACTTCTGGGTCTGCTGTCAAGCATGCTGGGGAGCCCCGTGCTCCTGTGGGACACTCCATCCAGGGCACCATCACAGCATTCATGAACTGCTTGCTACCTTGAGGTATGTAGAAAAAAACGTTTAAAGCTGTGCCTATGTCCGAATAGCCAAATCTTTCCGAATGTCTCCAAATCTATTCGGAGAGTTCCAATTTGATTCAAAGAGATAAAAGAGTCTCCTGATTTAATTCAGATTTGGAGGTTCAGCCATTGAATCAGGCCAAATCTCTGCCGAATCAAATTAGGGACCAAAGCTTCACACAGCTGTGCTAATAACCCTGAACCATACAAAGTACTGCCTTTTTATCAATAAGCTATGTATACACTTGAAAAATTATTGAATATTACATCTTTCAAAAGTGCTTCAGTATTGTGGCCTGGCGAGCTACTTCTAGCTTAGAACTTTGTAAGTGATTTCTTGTTACATTTCAAAGCAAAAGTCAAATATTTATCTCTATACAAATTATACACATTGCTAAACTTTAATAGTTTATTGCAGGGGCAAGCAATTATTTTGGGTGGAGGGCCACTTACCAAGTTTTGGCAAGCCATCAAGGGCCGCAAAGGTAGCCCCACCCCTTGACAGGTGCCCCGCCCTGGCTGCCATCTTGGGGCTGGAAGTCGCACACCTATCCCCTGACCTTTGCCACCAGAAGTCTCTCCCCTTGCCTCCTGAGAAGTATTGCTTTCAGTAAGGGTTTCCTATCTCAGAACCAAAAGAATACCAAAGTATAGTCTAAAAATCAAACATTTACTATAGCATTTATTAATTTGATTTAAAAAAATATTTTTGTCCTGATTTACATGTGGTTGTGTACTGTACATAGAGGTAATTGCACAATAGCTTAAAATAAAATCTTACTCTTGTATACTGT
>NW_017728931.1:93796559-93849141 GCF_001723895.1 Crocodylus porosus | reverse complement strand
AAAACCTAGGACAATAAAACTTAAAGTCAGAGGACAGCTTTACACAGGAAAAGAAGCAACAACTACTTGACCCCCTGTGCTCTGATGGATGCCTGGCCAGCTGAACTCACTGTATCCATCAAAAGACTTGCATAATAACATCTATACTGACTCTTAGGGCTTGCTTTAAAGTTGAGTGTTGAATTTAAAGCATTGCTTAAATATTAGCTTGTGTTCAGTAAATTAGGATTTGAGACCAGAATAGTATCACTGATCATTTCATTTCCATTCACCCCACCCCTTAACTAAATTTCATATAGTCTGCACTTGCTCTTAAAGTGATTATCTTCCGTCTTTCCCTTCCTTATGCAAGGGAACATGGTTCCTGTTACTGTCTCCTAAATTATTTAGGTGCCTTGTGGAAGGAGAGACTTGGGGGGGGGGGGAAATCTGAGAGTGATCCCTCCATGCCACTAACCCTAGATGAAATGAGGAATGCTGGTGGGGAACAAAGCTTTAGGCATGCTTCCAAAGTCATTGCTCCCTCTGTATTGCTGGCAGGCTGACCTGAGGAAGTGCTTCCAGCCCCAGTGAAGGGCAGCTGAGAAGAGTCTGGAGCATTGTGGGGCAGAAGACACTAGAGGACTCTCTCATCTGTTTGAGCATGCAATTGGCAACAGCCAAAGAGCACAAACTATGTGAATGGGCAATTGGAGGATCACTGGCCAAGACAAATACTGAGCGCCAGGACACCATAGTTGCCAACCTGGCTGTGATGGATGGTTATGACTAAAGAAGAGACAGATAAGGAGTGGCATGAGCAAGCTGGGAACTGGGTAGGGGGTATCTGGTGTGGGAAGCAACTCGCAGGGGTTTGTTTGCTCATCACACATGAAATTAACTCATGAGAAAAACAACCTAGAGGGGTTTGTTCTGTGCTTATAGGTTTGGATATAAATTAATACAGGAAGAAATCCAGAGGAGTTTGTTCTTTGCCCCTGAGATTGTAAATTGATTCATAGGGGAAGCAACCCAGAGGGGTTTGTTCTTTACCCCATAAGGCTGAAAATCAATTGAGATGGGGGATTGCCCTGAGACAATCCCCCATTTTATTTTTCTTTTTTTTAAATTTGGATTCTGTGCTCCTACTTTTGGCATATGTGGTCTTTGGTGGAATTGCCACAAAGGAGCAGTAGGTAGGGCACTTGTCTTTGATCTGGAGGACAAAGCTTGCCTGGTGGAATTAAGGCTAATTGGTGGGAACTTGATGAAAAGGAAAAGGAACCAGGAGTTGATTCACAGTTCACATGTGCCACATGTAAGATAGTCAGGGCTTTTACACTTCCACCACCCGCAAAATAAGAACATTATACAACATTAAGGAAATGGTACGGGTGGGATATAGGGGGGTGGAGCCCCATGAAAAGACTCATTTAACAAGCCAAAGGTATTGCTCAGCAGAACTAGCTCCCTAATAGTTGGAAGATCAAAGTCATGGTAGGGCAGAGAAGAACATCCAAGAGCTCTTGGGTGACAGCATGGTTCCTTCCACCCTGTCATCAATTGGCAGAAGGACATCAGGCTGATGGAGATGCAAGCCTTACAGCACTTGCTCAAAACAAAGTGGTGCATTGGCTGGGAATCTTGAACCACTCCCAGTCCAGGTTGAAGTTATCAATCAACAGCTGGGGACAATGGTGGGGGCAGAGGCTCTCCAGCGAACCCTGAATCTCATGTCATAAATTGTACAACAGCAACAGGCTGCATGTCAGATCATTGGATGAAACTATAGTCCAACAGCAGGAATTGGTTCAGCAGAGTTTAAAAGGTTTTATGATCCCAAAGGTGACACATGAGGATGACTCAGAGGCTTTCCTTGAGATTTTTGAACATGCAGCAGTGGCGGCTGGGCTGGACAAAACTAAATGGGCCAGTAAACTAGGAATGCTTTTGGTGGGCAAGGCCCAAGTAGCATATCAATCCATGTCCAGAACAGAGTCCCAAGCCTATGATAAGGTGAAGAAGGAGATGCTTTATCATTCAGATATTACACCTGAAATATACTGGCAACTGTTCCGGAAGAAAAAGAAAAGGGAAGATAAGTCTCCAAGAATGTCGCTACAAAACCTGACAGATGTGCTAGATAAATGGCTGAAACCTGCAATTACATCTAAGAAGAAAGTGTTAATACCATTCTTCTTGAAGAGGTGGGAGAGTCCTCTGGTATCTTCTGCCCCATGATGCTGCAAACTCTTTTTGGCAGCCCGTCACCAGAGCCAAAAGTACTTCCTTGGGTCACCCCGCTACCAATACAGACGGAGCAGTGGCTCCAGAAGTGTTGCATAAAGCTCTATTCCCTGCTGGACTTACTCATTTCATCTATGGTAAGTGGCATAGAGGGATCACTCTCAGGATTTTCCTCCTTCCCCCAGTATCTCCTTCTACATGCCTAAATGCAATATTCCACCCTGTTTGACTCTCAGAAATAAATGGGTGTAATAGGGTCCTATAAGTAAATCATCATCATCATTAGGAATATATAAACATACATACATGTAAGCACACATTCATATATACATTATATGTATGTTAAGTATCATGCTTTCCTTGATTTTAGAGACATGATATATTTTTCAACCAATAACCAATGTACACATTTTGTAAAACTGCATCTTTTCTATGACTATAAATGTGGTTCTTGGGCTAAAAATCCAATTTAAATTGTATTTGCTGACTAGTAAGGAAGATAAGTTAGTATTAAAGAAACACAATTACTTTAAAACATTTCATGCCTTGGATGAGAAAGCTCAGGTGTAAATCATTGTATAGAACTCTACTGGCTACAGAGATAAGATATGTCTGAATGAAGAATTTATTTTAAGATGAAGTGTACATTCTTAATCTTTGGATTTCATGAATTTAAGAGATTAATATTTTTTAAAGTTTTGCTAGCCTACTGAAGATTTTCTTTGAGGAGAATCCTTTATAGCATCTATAGAAGCCTCTCTATGCTTAAGAGCACATTTTAATCATAGGGAACCTGAGTTCCCTATGAGTTTCTAATTTACTGCTGGGATACTTTGTTTTGATTGCAGACATGTAAGTTGATCATTCCAAACATAAAATTCTTGGGCTACATCAACCTCAAAAATAATCTCATAACATTTTTTGAAATGCGTATTATTTTGAAGGTTGCATAAGTTATTTTATGATAATTAAACATGTGTACCTTTACTGAATAGTAAAGAGGTTGGTAAAATGATTGTTTAACTTTCTATTCTAATTTTATTTTATAGTGTAGCTGAACAGTTAGTTGAATGGAACATGAACAATGGCCATGAATGACAAATGAATGTAACCAATACAGTGACTAATGCTGAATGTTATGACTCAGACTTTGAAAACAATATCAATTGGTAATCTTAAATATCAATATACAGTGTTTGGGACCAGACTTTTAAAAGTAACATGTACATATGTCTATGCCAGATGAAACACTCCAACCTTGGAAAGCCGTTATTAACAACACTTGGGCTTCAGTAATGAAACCTGTACACAAATTAAACTAACCCAGTCAGTACTAACAGTTTCAACTGTAAAAGCTCCACAAAATCTTTTTTTTTAAGGATGTATCACCTTCTCTGATTACTAGCCCACCCAAAATTTTAAAACCAACTACCTGGCAGCAGCAGCAGCATTTCTAGTCAGGCAACACTAAGGTAGTCAGTTGACTTCACAATTCATTATAATCTACCTGATTCCTTCTAAACTCTTCATTAATGACCCCTCTCTTCTTTTAAATGATCTGTAACTGTTCCACTAATCAAGCTACACTTTCTTCTACAATTCCGTTGTATATTAGGAGCTACATTTCCAGAAGCAGCAATTTCACAGCACTGAAGACTGTTTTTAACTCTATCTAGAAATATTAATTCCAGTGTGGAAATGTTAATTCAGGAGATTGTTAACTCACATGTGGAAATAATGTTTAGTAAAGCAATGGATGCATTGTCAAGATGCTCAAAAAGGCTAGATTTTGTTTTATGAATCTGAAGGGATGTACATTTAATTCTGACTATAGAATTAATGCAATAGTATCTTTCGATTATTTTGCCTACGTTGCTGTGTTTTTATATATTATATATGATATAGCAAAATAACACAATGAATGTATTTACATGTGCCGACTTAAGGTGCATCCAGGGCATGCGTTTACACATATACAGCCTCAATGCATCTTTAAAATGGCAATTTTAAGCTATTTGTGCCTAAAAAAACAGGTATCAAATTTAAGCATGGCAGTGCATTCACAGATGTAGATTTCTTAGGGCACATTAATACTGACTAACTTTTGTCCCACGTCAGTCCACACACGGCATTAATGCACTTTAACATGTGAACATGTAGATGCAAACCTAAATTGCCTTAATACACATTAAGCTCATGCACATTCATTTTAGGCATGCCTAAATGCACATGTAGACATGCCCACATTCCAGTAATGTGTTTTAAGATAAATAATATAGCCTTAGGCCCCTAGAATAATAGTATAGCTTTTCATTTCTTTTTAACTGGAGAAAAACGAGTGTTGTGTTATATATGCACTATACCACCTGCATCCCCCTTTTCTAAATTCTGTATCTGCCCATGTCCCAAATGTATAAAATTTAGGTCCCTCTTACTCTAGCTTTATTAAAAGGGCTCCCTTTTAAACAGGTGATTTGTTTCTTTTTATTTCCAAAATGAGTCCTTAAATCAAAATTTATAGAACTCAGTTGAAGTGTTAAAATCTTAATTTTGACACATCATTTTGGATGCAGTGATACAGTAATTTAAGATTCTTTTGCAAAATATGGATTATAATGCTTCTCTCAATGTTGTACAATTATAATTTTAGCAACATTGTGGACGTCTTTATGATTCACTGTTGTCCCTGTTGAGCAGGCAAAGATGCACAATTTAAGAGTCAATGGCTGTCTCATAATTGTGTTTAGACTTGAGCCTTTAAACACTATGAAGTGCTTGTTTTGCTTATCATTCCTAGGCTGATAAAAATTGCAGAACCTGAAAGGTAGCAGAATTGGAATAAGATAATTAAGCATATGCTCAACTTTAAGCCAAGTGAATTCTGTGCTTGAAAGATATTATATACTTAAATATTTTGAGAAGGCAAGGCCAGAGTCAACTACTGGAGAATATAGATTTTTTTAAATGTACACTCCATGGAGCTATTCTGGAAAGCCAATGCTTGGAAGGGAAGCAATACAGAGTTTTTCTTTACACAAAAGGTGCTTGGAATATGGAAACAAAATAGTGTATAAGAAAATAAAAGCAACATAAATTTATTTTAGAGGAACATGAGCATATTTTTTTAAAAGAAAGAAATACTGCTGCAAAATACACATAAAGGCTAAAAATAAGATGAGCATCCTGAGGCTAGCTTTTTCATATTTATGGGATTTACAAGGGCAGACTATGCCAGACCTTATGGTCTTATCCACAGTTTATGTTCTCAAGTCTATATAGCCTCAGACTTGTTTGTTATCTTTTCCCCCCCTCTGCATTGACCAGGCACTAACTCATTTATGTTCATGGGTGGTTATAACTTGTCTAAAGAAAATTTCCTCCCATCTCACTGTATTAAGAACTTCTGTGCATTAAAGGTAATTCTTTTTTCTAAGTCAAGGGCACATTTTGCATAAACAAGGTTACACTGCATGCGCAAATAAGCATGTTCTGTATATTTTTATTAAAGCATTTACTTGCTGAGCCAAGTTCAGCAAGCTAGACATAGTAATATTGAATATTTCAGCACAAATCAAATGTTTGTCATGTTATCTCTCAACTAGTAAACTATAAAGTGTTTGAAAATTGGGTCCCAAAAATTAGAATCCAATAGCTGTTTGCAGTATCTGCACTGTCATATAAAACATTCCTATTGCATCTCCACCCTACAAGCCTTCTATACTCTGCACATAAGCCAGCCTGGACAACCTTGTTTTTCTACTTCTCCAATAAATGTCATTGCACCTTCTCTGATGCTATCTCTTATTCACAGCCCTGACTAGACTCTTTTCCTTCAAATCCCTTTTCACAACCCAGTTCTGATATGATACATTCAAGATATCATCAAATCCTTAATGTCTAGGCTACAGGGCAGTAGAAGAAAATGATATTTGTAGGATTAAAGAACAGAAAGCAAATGGAGCCACTCAAAAACTTAAGCACCTTGATCAGGTGGATCTATATGTATAAATAAAAGTCGTGCAAATGTATGTAAATATATACCTATATTTAATTGTCCTATCTTCTTATCTCTGCATTTTCCTGGATTCTTAATACATGCTTATTTTCTTAGATTGGCAATTCAATTACCATTATACCATTATGTTTGTACATCAATAACATCCCATTTCCTACCTGAACTGTTAGGCCAGGCACAGAAGTTACACATAAACTGGTATAAGTGATCAGAAACAGGTTCAGGTACCACACAACAGAAGTTCAGTGCGTGTAAACTGCTTTCAAAATGGCTGAAACCATTAAGATAAACCTGGGTGGATGTAGTATCAGACTTATCTGACTTAGGTGAAATCAGTTTATTGAACTTCTGTCTCAGATCCCCTCTAGATTCAAGTTAACTCATGGTTGCCCAGCATCCCAGGATGATTTCACCCCCTCTGCAACCATCTCCCTCCCCGCCCCCTTGCATAGTGGGAAGACTAGCCTTGGATGAAGCTTTCTTCTCGGGCCTGCTCTAGCACACACACCCCTCCCCCCGGCTTCTGGCCTGAGCCATTACAGGCATGTAGCTGCATTTCCAGAATCAAAATGAATATCTGATGATCTGCTTATTAATTCAATCTTAGATTTACCTGAGTAGATTGAATTGATTCAGCCTCAGGCTTTCTCAATATCTGTACTTAGCCTTAATATTAGTATTTTATATTTAATAAAAACAGATATATTTAGCACATCTGCACACACCCTTGAGTTCTCACCTTCTCTTAGAATGCTTCACAGCTCTTCGCATTGGAATAATCAATTACAATAAAAAACTGCTGGATTAGAAGCTAGGCAGAGATGGAACTGTAATAGTTCACTCCTTGCTTTGCTTTGTTCATGGGGAAATAAGTGGAGTCTGCCCATTCTTGTCTACCCACACGGGGGGGTGGAGCATCAGACTGGTATCCCATTGTTTCTTCCAGCGGTCTGCTTACTCTCCTTTATCTTCCTGTGATGCTTTGCTCCTGGCTGAGTCCAGAATATTTATGTGCTTTTAAAGGCATTTATACCACTCTCACATGAAGAATGTTCTTCTAGATAGAATAAGGGATCAGTTGATTAAAATATGATTAGACAATGTATATGTTAAAAATATACTGTGCAGGGTTTTTTTTTAAATAAACAATATACTATGCAAATTTCTTGGACCTGCTGTTGCAGATGTGTTTCTCTTTGAGGTACATAACTGAGTGCTCTTTTCCATGAAAGGTTTTGTCCTAGTGATTATTCTTCTCCTCGCTTCCATGGTTACATTAAGTAGACAATCAACAACACACAGTTCACTGAGTTGCAATACACCAACGGTTTGTTTAAGAATGAAAGCTACATCTTTAAATAGATTGTTCTATCAGTTACTAAGTCTAGTGTTTCAAACACATATACTAATGGTTTAGAAAGAAAATAGGTTCATACATGGCTAGGAAGGCCATCTGCTATCTTATGTAGTTACAGAAAATTTGATGGTTGCACCTCCCTTTTTACTTTTCTCTGCTATGTTCAGCTGCTTTCTCTTCAAGTTTACCACAATATATTAATAGTCCAATTCAATATGGAAACAACAGAGTGGCTTTGTACCATTGAGATTTTAAAGGAAAATAGCAGCACTAATAGTTTGAGGGGTTTTTGTATGTATGTTCTGCTCTCCCACTTCTTAATGCTAAACCACAATGTGAAGCTGTATATTTAATTTCCTTGTTATAACTTTAAAGACCTTGCAGATAATTTAATAACAAAATGCAACGCAATTCAATTTTACACTCAAAATGATAGGGTTTTTTCCTCCTAAACCTCTAATATTATTATTTTTAAATAAGCAAATAGCAATTTCGAAAATCTGAATCTTCTATTGTGGATTTGTCACAACCTACCGCAAAGTCAAGAGCAGGGTTTAAACCCAAAACTTTCAATCCTATGATGCAAATACAAGACACCTGGAAGATTAGTTAGCTTCACAAGCAGGCAATTATCCTCCTTTTAGACTCACTAGTAACAGAGAGACCCAACAGCAATTTTGCCACTAGATTAGGAAAAGAAAGGGAGACAGGCAAGTCATTTAATCCCTGAACAAATGCCATACAGATAGATGATTTATACAATTATCTGCGCATAATACTGGCTGCACCTACACAAGATGCTTAGTCTGCAGTAGCATGTTACTACTATGCAGTAGCTTGTTACTGCTGTGCAGTAGTGTCACCAGGTATGAACCGTGATGCAACACTTCTGTGAAGTAGTAACAAGCTACTGTGCAGTAAGTGTCATTAGGCAACCGTGCTGGGATGCTACTGCAGAGTAGCACTGGTTGCTGTACAGTCATTTAGTATTTAATTATGCAAGGACTAAATGACTGTGTAGTAAGAATGGGACAGTGGGCGGTTTGTGTAGATGTTCCAACTCTCTCAAAAGGGTTAAAGCAGTAAGAACATAAGCAGACAGGTGAAGCCAGCATCTGGATACTATAGAAAAGATTCTGCCTAACAAAAACCCTTTGAGAGAAGGGGAATCAAAGTACCAAAGGTACATTATTGTACAATTTAATGTGAGTAATGTATCTCAATTTTATACGCAAGCCCAAACACATATATGAATGTGTTATATGTTACTCATTCCAACTGACCATTCAAAAATTACTTATAAAGTTGCTTGTGCTAAAAATGTAAATGCCACTTTGTTAAAGTAAATAAATAAATAGCTAAGTAAATAAATGAATGAAATTATGATAAAATGGTTGAATTTCCAAGGTAGAAAATGTTGACATTTCAGAAGTACTGCTCCAGGGTTTTTAGCAATATTACTAATCCAAACTTTCCTCCCTACATTTATTACCACTTGAAAAAAAAATAAAGAAGAGTCATTAAACTTTCATAAATTCCATCTTATGCCTGTTGTTTTCCTGGTTCTGGCTTCTTTATCTCACCTGCTTTGAGGGCTGCTTTGATTTTTGCTTTAGAACACCAAGAACTTCAAGTGCTGTCACAGCATATTCCCTGATCAGAGACTAGCTCCTGTAAAATATATGTCTTTATCCAGTTGGGTTCTTATTATAGCAGTCTGAAAACTGACAGAGTCATTCAATAAAAGCTGTAGCTGCTGGCATATCACATGGTGAAGAATGACCAAAGGGTGCCTATTTACAATTTATTTTGCCAATGAAATACAGTGTAAAGGTGATCCAAAATTTTCACAGCAAGCATCAGTGTAAATGACAGCAACCAGATAAGCCATTTGTGGTGCTGTAAGCAATTAAACTATCTCAAATTCATGTGCTAATAAGTCAGAAATCCTGTATATTTGCCATGAAAATGTAACACTCCTTTCACAACTTAAATGTGTACAAAACATTGTAAGTGAAAGTAATAGATTCCTGGGCCACATCCAGATGAGCACAGCTATGTGGTATGTGGTGCTGCAGACACATCTGTGGCACCACATACCACACATTTTGGTGTTCTCCACACTGCAGGTAGCAGTGTGGTGGGCAGGCATTTGATCCCAGGAGATCCCGGGGTTAAAAAGAACCTACACAAAAAGAAAATTAAAATGGGGTAGCATACACGGGGACAGGGAGCACCACACAAAAACAGAGCCTGGCCAGCCAGAGCCATGCTCCAGCTGCCAGCCAGGCTCTGAATGGCAGGATTGCCACTTTGACAGCCTCAGAAGGCCCTCAGTGCTGGCCCCAGCCTCCTCTACCCAAGTGGGGTAACCTCCCACCTATCAGAGAGCACATGGCACAGATGTCCCCTGGGAACAAGTAGCAGCAGCACAAGGTGCGCCACTGCTTCTTGTCCCCATTGAAACAAACATCCATGCTCGTGTGGACATGACCCTAGACTCTGTTGGTATACTGTAATTTGGAGCCATAATGAAAGTGTTTTGTTTTTTCCAGTGATTCAATTTAATTGAATCACAAAGGGCTGGATCATTGAAGCCTTTCTTTAAGGCCTCTTACTTATCAGCTTAGGCTCACCACATGGCAAATCTGTACAGGATGAGATGAGCAAAAACCTATTCAAACAATATATCTCACTGCAAGCAAATGGGCAAGGAAGGGGCTTTTCAGTGGCTGGCAACTGGAGAAGTGGGTAGAGCAAACAGGGAAGAAAAATGAACTGTTCCATGAAACAGTGATATTTTCCCCAGTCTGAACATAGGTATAACTAGATGTCATTATCCTCCCTCAGACTATTGTAAAGTTACGGTATAGCTAAGGTTCAGGTCCTGATCAGTCTGACACTATACTGACAATATTGCAAATTGGTATTAAAAAAAAAAAAAAAAAACACTTCGTAAGTTTCACCAAATCCTCTCATTTCAGGAATTTTTTTTGCTAAGGGCTGGGGTTTGTAGTAATACATAGCTTTTTTGTGTCAAATACCAAGTAAGCATTTTCAAAACCTTTTGAGGAATTGAATAAAGGTTGCTGTAAACCAGGGGCAGGCAATTATTTCAGGCAAGCCATTGAGGGCTGCATGACAGGCAGCCAGGGACAGATATATATTAATTTTCTAAATTTTTTAGGTGCCCCGTGGGTCAGATAGAATGGTTTGGCGGGCTGAATCTGGCCCGCAGGCCACGTTTTGCCCACCCCTGCTGTAAAATCTCCTATATGCTCTTCTTTGCTCTTCTTTATATGGTTGAACCATTTCATTTTCAGAAACAGTGTGCACTTGGGCAGCATTTTTTCAAAAGGTCCTAAATGAAAATTCTGCCTCTTGTTATTAAAAAATTGCTTGTTCAATTCACAGTGGTTAGAATTACTCTGCATTACGGAGCATGGCTGAGATTCTGTGCGGTGCAACAAAAGAGTCACAGCCTAGGGAGAGGAAAACCCATCATCTATTAGCCACTTTTGTGCCTTCCCAATAATTCTGCAGAGTCTTTGACTAGCACTTTAATGACAAGGGGGAAGGTGATAGTACAGTTAAAATAGTAATGCAAATGGCAATGAAAGTCACAGTTTATTCTCTTCAGCTAAGGAAAGGGAAAAGTATTGGATTGTCTCAGGTGCTTGGAGTCTCTCTCTTCCCCGCAACTCAGTTTCAGTTGTCTTTTTGTAGCTAGGTCAAATTCAACAGTCTCTCCTGTAACAGGCTCTGGCATCTTTCTCCCTGGAATTAAACATGTTCAAAGTGCATTTGAAGTCTGTCCTTATTATGAAAGGGAATTATGTGTCTCTGGATGTGGCTCACCTATCTGTATCTGTCCCAAACTTTCTGCTGCCACGAAGGCTAGTTATTCTTTTCCTCTTGCTGTGGACAAAGACTTGTGTTCATCCCTCCCTAGGCAGAACAACCACTATTCTTTTGAAGCTGAAATCACAGAACTTCCTCATTAGCTCTTCTCTTTTCCCCTGACACGCGAAATGTGTTCCACATGCTTTCTTCACAAAAGTTGGGCCAGGCATCATGAAATCCTGAAATCGCTGGCAGCTCTCCAGCTTCTGTCCTCAGACACATCACGCTGATGATTGAAGGACCTTCAGCTACCACTCTTTTCCTTTTCAGAGTAATACCCAGGGTATTATATAGGCTATTTTTCAGTATAATGAACAGAGCATTCTACATCATTCTAGACTGGCCTATAAAGATTGTACGGATTCTATAAAAACTAAGAGGCCATACAAATATTTCAATTTACCAGCTTACGTGTTATTTTTCACTTGGAAATTGTATGCCATTCCTACAATGCAATTAGTGACAGAGGGAAACAAAGTGTGTATTTACAAATCATAAAATGAAATCACTTAAAACACAGATGATCAAAGAGGAAGAAACCACCTTCTAATAATAAGTGATTTTTGTCATACCGGTTTTAGTATGGAACAGTCTCTATGTTCTCCTGCCATATTCTGTTAGCATTACTGAGACACCTCATCAACAGTAACATACGTTTTTCTTTTTATAGAAGTGTAGGGAGAAGAATATACTTGTAACAGCTTCAAAAGGGGTGGGGGAGCTGCAGCTTGGGAGGATGCAAAAGCTGTTTGATGTTACAGGTATCCAGGTTGTAGCCCAGAAGAGCATTCCATCCCTTTTCTCTTCTGTGAAATATGAAACATCGTAACCAGAAGGAAATATGACTACATCCTACTTGCTACCAAACAACTTTCAGGTAAACAGACTATTCCAACTTTTCTCTGAGCCTAATTTGCATAAAATTAACTGTGCCAAACAGGAGATTTTACCACACCTTTAACTCTCCTATGAAATATGAACTTTTATTTTACCCAGAAGAACTTTTACAATCTTTTCTCCTATGCCTGAAGAAGGGTACTTGTGCCCAAAAGCTTTCAATTAAAGATTTTTTTTTTTTTGCAAAAATCTAGTTGGTTAAATGTTACATGTACACGATCGTGTAGGAATACAAGGGAACTACATCATCCCACCCTTGACGCCAAATGAAGCAGGGTGCATGTTACAGCAGTTTTGCTACACTTGTATTACTACAGGCTACACTAAGTTACAGCATAAAAGTTGCTGCACAGTCCCAAACAGCAGCAGCACCTCCCCCTACCACGCACACACCCCCTTCCCTCCCCTAATCCGCTTCTAGAAGCAACTAAAAATGTATGATGTCCATATCTTAAGATGTTATCCATATGTTATGATATGTTAACTCTGGATAACAAGGCTGATATTTCTGTTCATACTGGTTGGATAATTTTCAATGGTTCTATTATCCTGAAAATAGAAGCCACATACTTTGTTTTCTCTATTGCATACTTTTTAGGAGCAAGCTATTTTTTTACTGTGTCCTTAGATGAAGTTTTCACATGGTATCAATTTGCTAAATGAAAAAAAGGCTCTGGGCAAATTTGAGAGGCACCAGATTTTGTGTGCTACAATGAATCAGCTGATATTGTTCTAAAGACCACAAAGGAAGCTAGTAACATGCTCAGTTTTTGGAAAAAAAATGAAAACACAGAAAGATCCCAATACATACACGAAGTATTGCATGTTATCTTGCCAGACAAGAACTTGTACTGCAAGACTATTATACTGAAAAAGCTGAAAACATGCCATTAAGTAAAGAGGATGACTGCAATTTTATTCAGCTGCTTTGTTTGCAAGCATAATATGATCCTGGTATTTCAAAGTGGCTAAAAAAAAGACGAGTCACATTCACAAGTCCAGTTATTCAAAATGACACAGTGTAAATCATGGCTTTTCAAACTCTGAGGTATATTTCTGAGAAAAAAAATCTAGAAAGTATAGAATAATGGTAGCTAAAACAGACTTCTCTGACAGAGTATTCCTTTACTCATGTGATACACAGCATGTATATTGGTATATAAAGTCCCAAGCTGTCTTTGGGATATAATGTTACGCACAAACCCCATACCACTTCCTCTCCCCAACATATGGCCTACATTAGACCTTGTGGTAAAGGCATTGTGTAGAAGTTTAAAATGCCTTATGCAAACATCAGTGGAAATTGTCTTCTCCTCAGATATGATCTTATATCAATAGGTTCATAAAGGGCAGAACACAAGAGAGGCTCCTCCCCAAGTTTAATAATCCAGTCAGACTGCATAAACTGGTCAGGGTCAGACTGGGATAGTATTTGGTTGAGAAAATTTGGTGGGGGGGAAAGCAAATATGAATACCATGGGGGGTGGGGAGAAGCAAATATGAATACCATGGTAAAAATAATCTGATATAGAGTTTTCACCTCTATGTTCAATTCAAAGTTAGACCAGGTCTGGGTAAAATTTAGGCCATGAATTGATAGAATCTGAGAGTTATTGCAACAACTTGCAATATTCATGAGGAAATGGACCATGAATACCGCATGCCCCTGGTGGCTGGGGGAACATGGCGAGCTCCAGCTGGCGGTAAGTGTGGAGCAGCTGCAGGCAGGCAAGGCACTGTTGGCCGGGGGGGGGCAAGTGCCACCAGCAGTGTTGGTGGCAGCCAGCAGTTATTACAGACTGCCAGCAGTATTGGCAGTGGGAGGGGGGATGGTGAACAGCAACCACCCGCAGGTGCTGCTGGCAGTCTCAGTGGCATCTTTTCACAGGGGGTACACCGCCACATTCAGGGGGTGTGCATGCACCCACGTGCACCCCCTACACATCACCAATAAAGTGGACTGATGTGCAATATTAGAAAATGCCCCAGAACCATCCTTACAGATGTTTCCATTTGTCTTATTGGCATTTTCAATGAGGAGGCCAGAAATGATCAGACCTATATGAATGCAGCGTACTGAGTCCATAGCTGGAAGAAGATTAGGCTGCAATGGCCTGTATTGTAACTTTTCTATAGTGAAAACTTAAGTCTTTTTTTTTTTTTAATCCACCATCTTGAGTGCTATTTTTTCCTCAAAGAATATGTTCTTTTAATGGTTACCTTTTTCATACCAAATGGAATCTCCCTGTTATCTAATAAATTGGAATCTGTACTTTCTAGAAATGTTCAGAAATATCTAGATCTTTAGCATCACCTGGAGGCTTCTCAGTCCAGAGAGTCTTGATGAGTCAGTGATACTAGCAAAGACTGCTGCAGCTAGTTGAAGGACAATGTTGTACTAACATTTAACCTTAGTTTGCACAGTCCTGCAGAGCATTAAAAGCCTCATGTGTGTTTTCTAGGAAATAGCACTTATCTAATTCTATCTAATGAGGTTTATGACCTCAAATCTTATGGGGCTGATTCTCCTTTCACTTACACTACTCATACACTAATTTCACTCAACTCCCTGTTTAACACCAACCTAAACAAGATTTTTATACTCAGTCAACATTATTGAATAATATGCTTATTTATTCTTGACTTGCACGCATGACATAAAACAAGAGGTCAATACTGAAGGAGCTAGAAAGATGAACAATTACACCACGTTAAAGGAGGGATGGAACCTACTACAGTTTGGTTAAATCCACTGCAACTGCCAACTTCTATTCCACAGTGGGTGCATATACACCAGATGCTTTTCTGCAAAGTATCATAGTTTACTGAGCAGTAAGCACATGCATCTACACATGCACATGCTTATTGCACAGTAACCCTAGTTAATCACGAATAAATTTGCTACCTGCTAATGCAAGTAGCAAGTTTTTCTGTGATTACTAACTGTGCAACAGCACTTGTGTAGATGCCTGTCTGGAAGCAAATCTGTTCCCAAGCAGCTGGCCACCAGGGGTGGGAGATTGCTCCCTGCCCCTGGGAGCTGCATGCTGCCAGGGTAAGCACTTCCACCAAAACGCTATGACCCCCTGCACCGGCAGCTCCACGGCCCATGCTCTGAGAACAAAATTGGGGAGCAGGGGCTGGGAGACATTATCCCCTAGACTCCACTTTTCTATTGCAATCAGGGAGTGGGGACTGGTACTCCCTTATCTCCCAGTGCTGGCCCCATGACCATACAGCTGGTGCTGGAAGATAAGGATCTCCCACCAGAGTCCTGTGACCATGTGACTCAAGCTGGGAGATAAGCAAGGATCCTGTTTTTCTCTGATAAAAAAAAAAACACCCTAATTTTTGGATTTAAAAAAGTAAGGCAAACTCCGCCTTTTCATGATTTAAATGAAACACCACTAATACCTCAACACAGATGCATGTTAATACGATATTCCTTGGTAAATTGTATTAATTTTCTGAAGTTAATGTTGTTCCTTATACTTCATAGTGAGACTTGGCAGAAGCAATGCTACATAGAATCATGGATGAGCTATATTGAGAGGGAGAGGAGTCTAGTGGCCAGCAAAAACAGAACAATGCTCCTAGTAGCTGACTTATGCTTCGTGGAATAATGCCACATAAAGTTGTATATCTTTATGGTTAGATTGCCATTCCTCCTGTCCCTTCTTCAACAGACTTCCAATGCCCATCCTCTAACCTCCACAGAATCCTGCTGTGTCTGGAACGCTCTGTTTTGAACAGTGTGGTACTTTCTAAATATGGTCTCTCTTGTTCTAGATATTTTGGAGAGAGAATTGAGTTCTCTTGCAACTATTAGCAGTGAGGCAGTAGACTCATATCCTTAGGAATGAATGTTTGTTTGTGGGAGATTACTAGTACATAGTGAGAATATATAACTATCCAAAAGAGTTTGGATTTGGATGCAGTGATTTAACATGTTTGGCTTAAAAAATGTTAAATCACTGCATCCAAAGGTTTTTCTCTTAATAAAGCATGGGCACAGTGTTGTGCCAGACAGAATGGAAAGCTATCCACCCTAAGGAATTTTCTAACAGAATCTGCAGATAATATACACTTCTGAAGGCATCTCTTACCCTGACAAGAGAGACTGCAGAGTGGTGGGGTTCTCATTCAGTTAGAAACACTGTGGTAAATCCTGGTTTTAGTTATACCACTATTAATGCAGATAGCTTTAGTATTAACTCCAGTAGATGTGAGAACAACATTTGATCCAATAAATAGAGTTTAATTTCTGGTGTTCATTTTAAATAAAGTGACTATGATATCTCACTGACTGCTATTCTTGAGTTATTCTTTCCGAAAGAAAGTACACTATTCCCCATATCCTTATACATATATATTGTCTGCTTGTTTGCCTGATGCTAAAACTTATATGTGATCTTGCCCTACATTGCTCCTAAATGGGCCTCTTTGAGGATCTCCAAGACAGTATATGTTTTACTGAATATTGATTCTTCTTTATTAAGACCTGCCCTGACCATACTATACTACAGTATGAACAGTATAGTGAATACTATGATAAATACTATATTAATTGCTTTCTACATGAAAATGTGTTTTGATGTGTGATGGGAAGGGGTATTTCGTGCTGCCTGGGTCTATGGGTGCCATAGGAGAAACTGCTTTTCACCTTGTATTACATTGTTCTTGATATGAAAGATTTTAACTTATTTCACTGTAAGATACAGGTTGTCTAGCATACAATTCCATAACTACATACATGAAAACCAACTGCTCCTGCCATAAATAGATGTTGTAAAAAACAGTCATTTACTCTCCAGCTAAACCACCTTAGATTAACCTTAATAAAATCAATTCCCTAACTCTATAATGTATCACAGCCCAGTACCAGGAGTATATGTGTTTTCATCTACTAGAGAAGGGAAGACAGTCTGACTGTCCAATGACAAATTGGGCATGAGGGTAGCAGATTTAAAAAAAAATTATTTTACTTAGCTCTGGGCACATTTTACCCAATGACATTTTTATGGATACACTTACGGAAGCTCTATCCTTCATAAAACAACCAGCCTAGTGCTGCTTCAGGGCATCTACTATGGCTCTTCAGTAGTAGCCCACTCATATTCATTGTCATTGCTGCTGATAGACCGCTCATTTACTTTTCTTTCAGCCAATTTTCAGTTTGTATAGCTGTACTTGAAAACAGAGAATTAAATCCTTTTCCATCAAAGAGAGAGAAAGCCTGTTCTATATTGAAACAACAATAAAGAACAACAATACAAGACATACAATGAACTCCTGCTGGATGATTATTGATTGAGTTTTTTGTATGAGAAATGTGCCAAGTGCTGAGAAGTTCAAGGCAAGCACACTGAGCTCTCAAAGCACATTTTTCACGGAAATATTACAAAAAATTGAATCTAGATATATCCTGGTCATTTGCTCTTTTTCTTTTTTGGAATTGGTTGGTATAATATTTAAAAAAAAACCAGAGGTTTATAGTACACATACACAAGTACATTCTAGACTGATTCTTAAAATAAGGGAAAAAACCCAAAAAGATTACTGACCTTGATTTTGGTAACAGTTAAGGTTTATTTGCCAATCCTTCTCTTTTTTTTCCTAGACTGACACACACAGAACATTTGGAAAGAAATGACAAAAATTAACTCTTTAGCTATAGTTCTTAAACTGTCAATCATTACACACCTGTGTCTACTCCACTAAGTGCCCTATACTGAACATTCACTTATAAAACCTCCCTGCACAAAAATCAGTGGTTGTAAACCTTTGGAACGGAAAGACACCAAATACACTCACACACACACACACACACACACACAAAGAACATTATCAAGGGACATCTGAGACTGGGTTTGTGATCTTACCTAGAAGTTAAGGAGAAAACTGACTGTTCTGCTGCTTTATTTAGAAAACATTGTGTAGGTAACTCAGTAATGTACAACAAATAGCTACAATGCTATAGGTATGAACTGTGCATCTGAGATCTAACAACCAAATGACATACTTTATTTATATAGTCCTAGGAGCCATACAAGCCCATGTAATATCCAGTTATTCAGTGTTAACTCATGTAATTCACTCTGCAGGTCAGAAAATTCTTGATATATCTGGTGACTCCAAAAATAAAGCTTCAGACAATATTTGGTCCAAACAGATATCACACATCAATTCCAAATGAATAAAATTACCTACAAGTGGCATCAATACATAAGGGCATATAGCATAAATTCTTATCTTAATTTATGTGTTTAATATTCTGTTGCAATTTTCTTTTCCTTTGACTGGCAAGGAAAAAAATATAGGTTTGTAGAAGAAATAAATACAAACTGTATAATAATATAACATTCAAACAGATATTTGACAAATGTTACTCTTTCATTAATTTGAGAAAAGTTTATGAATCAGACACACTGGCTAAGTATGTATTCAGGATTCGTGAACATTTTTTCAATAGTTTGGAAATGATACATATAGATGATGAATTGTTTACTTTGGCAGTTCACTTTAAGTTGTCATGTGGTATTTTTCCTTCCTTGCTGCATGACAAACTTATTAACAGGAGAATAATGAATTGCAAATAACAAATAATTCACTGTCATAATAAATTAGTTAAATGTTAGGATTCACAAAACATTTCTATTCAGAGTATAACTAACCATAACTAGTCAGCCACCTAGTATTCACAAGCATGCCCTAAATTCCCGTAAATACAATCAATTGAACTTGTACAGAATATCTCCCTTTCCTCCCCATTCAAGCCTTATTATTTGAACCCATCTGGTAAACAAGCATAAAAGGGATGGCATAATCTCAAACTCAGCAAAGGTGGAAACATAATGGTAAGATGCATATGATTATCTGTAACCTAGATGATTTTTGGCAACAGTGCTAACATCTTGAATGTTGTGGTTTATGAAAGGACCACTCTTGGAAGATAGATTTTCCTTAATGATCCCACAAGAGAATACAAAACTGAATGGTGCAAATATTAATTTTATTATTTAAGGTTTTCCTATAATTTTAAATAAACTTTAGAATTTTACATAAAAAGGTCAAAGTAAGGTGCATAACCACTTTGGGACAAGGTGTGCATAAAGGTATCAATATTTGGCATGATGTTTATCCACAATTCTCCCCTTCTAAGTATCCCAGCAGTAGCTGGAAAAAAAAAGAAGGAAGCCTGGTTACTGAACCTTTACAAGAATCTTGAAGAGCTGATAGTGCTGCAAGCAAATTAGAAAGTGTCTCAAAAGAAAGAATAATGGAAGCAAGTCACACACTAAAGTTGTCACACAGTTAAGAGATATATGAAAAGTGCAAAATATCAAAGGTTCTGCATAAGGGAGTGATTTAATCAGTGTCAGTCTAACCAAGCACTACTGTGCCAACTGGCATAAGTACAAGGAAATATTGTCAGTGTGGCAATTTTGTTGTTCTTTGTCTCTTCTTACTTAGGAAACACCTGCTGAGCTGTTTGCATTTTATATATCTGAATGACAGCTAAAAGTGGGAGTAGACACCTTGGGACTTTGTCCTTAAAACTTTGTGTAATGAAGTCTAGGTTAAGTGCATCAGAGCCTGTGCTGATTTTTTAATTGGCAAACCTGCTCCTGCAGCTCAATTTGCATGAGAATGTGGAGAGTGGAAATGTTACCCATGTAGACTTCATGTGACAATATAGATTCAGTTAACTCCTTCTGGGAAATTATAGTACTCAGTACAGTTGCACTGGGCTACAAGGACAAAAACAAGAGTTAGGGCTCAGTACTGATTTTCTCAATACTTTTAATATCTTTTTTTTCAGAAAGTAAATTTTTATTAGAATAATTTCTTCATTCCTTGGACTTATCCATTTTCTGATGATGGGGCAGTGAATTCCATTTTTAATGCATCTTAAAGGGGGCCTTTCCCCTCCCACATGCCTACATTCACCCTTAGTCTCTTGCAGGTTAAACAGTGCATAGCTTTTTGTGCTGGCATAAATATTATCCTATTTGTTTGAAGGCTTCTGTGGTTATTTCTACCTCTTTATTCTCCCAGTCATTTCTACCCTGTTCTTGCTGAAGAAGGAACTAACAGAACAAGTCATGCAATCATTTTTTAATTGTGGTGAGTGCCACTGAGTTTTATAGGTTAGCGAATGGACCAAGATTAAGAACCCTTTACATACTCTTTAGAGTGTGAACAGATCACATTGCCAGGATGTCATGCTAGCAAAGTGTCATGCTAGTCAAGTTGCCATGTTCTAAGGAATGAAAGTGCTAGATGCATTTTTTAAAGTATTTTATATTGCTGTGTAAGACACTGTAAAATAACCATATACAATAAAGCCACCAAATCATAGTGCTTTTACAGAAAACTGGACTTTAAATGTAATTTGATTCAAAATTATTTTTCCCCGTTTACAGTTTACCTAATTATCTGTAGGAAAACTTTGCTTGTAATAGCTCACATACAAGTAATTTTCTAGCAGAACCTGCCATAAGGAATTCACAGTTGAATGATGGACAGAGAATGGCACACAAGCAATCTCATGGAAATTATGGGCACCTATACACATGCCCAATGCCTGCTCTGACACATTCCAAGTAGAGTTCCAATTAAAATGCTCCAGAAGCTATGGCATCATGTATATTCAGTGTCCCCATTTTTCAAAATGGCAACAGGGGTGCTTTAAGTAAGGTTTGTTGAACAAGCTGCTGTTTTGAAGCATGAGACACTGAACAAACAAGAAGCTGTAGGCTTTTTAATTAGAGTGGCTCCCAAGAGCCACTCTAATTCAAATGCCACTCCACCCTTCCCACTCTGGAGCACATGTAAAGATGCCTTTTGTGTATAAAACTTAACAAAAACTAAGTGCCAGAATGAACAATCACAAGAAGATAAAGACAGAAACATGTGAAAACAAGTAGGAGAACACTTCACAGAACAACCACTTCCTCTCTGACCTCAAAATCCTCATGCTCCTGGGACACTTACAAAATACCTTGAGAAGATGGGACTGGAAACAACAATTCATAAGCTTACTGGACCCTCAAACCAGGGATCGAACACAGACATTGACTTTATATCTCCTTAAAATATACCTGGAATCCCTGCAAATATCTCCACCCCGAAAGTGTGAACCCTTGTCTTCTTGAATGACCTTGCTCTTCCACTGATCAGGTCCTATTGTCTGGCAGTTATTCCTGATGTCTTTTTCCCCCTATTTAATAGCCCTGCTCCATTCCTTTAAGTAGACTGTTCTTGTTTGCATATGCAGTTTTACACAGACAATTGTTCTGTTACTTAGAAGCAGATATAGCTTGAACTTACTCAGACCACAGGCATCTTGTGCTAGAAGGCTTGCCTAAATCTCTCCCAACTAAATCTCTCTCCAATAAAAGATTACAAAAATGGCTATAAGATGGATGCAAGAGGAAATGTTTTCAACAAATAGCAAAACTGCTTAAACATGGAGGATTGGCAAATATAGAAAATACTATGATTTTTTCAGAGTGAAATGCTTTAATTTTGAAATCTAAAGCTGCAAGATTTTATCCTGACATTTTCTAACCATATTTTTTCAACTTTTCATTCCAAAACAGAATTTTTTAGAAATTGACTGTGATTAGTAGAAATTTCCTTTTAATAAAGGATTAAATATTTTGGGTTGACCCCTACAAATTCTTTTTTTTTTTAAATCTTTTTTTCCCATTTCATTAAATTTTTCCAATAGTATTGATTCACTTCAACCCAACCATTTTTTTTTTTTTGGTTCAGATGTTGACCCAAAGGAAAAGGAATACATTTTTCACCCATATTGACTCTTGACTGGCCTGGTCAGAGCTCAGGAAGTTTATACTACCCATAATGGGCCATTAAGAAGAAGTCATAAAAAATTACTAAAACTTACTGAGGAACAGATACAAAGAATCAGCAGACCAGTTCAACCAAACTTTCAAGAAGCGAGCTCTCTCAGATGGTCAAAACATTCTAAAAATAAAAACAAAAAGTATTGTTTCAACCACTTCAGCAAAGGATTCACAATAATAGAACAACGTACTATAGCAGTCTACTAGTTCAAAGAGCCCTGGGGTCATCTCCTTCCTTACAGGGACTACAGACCACCTGCAGGCAGTCAAGAGGGGTTACAAGCTGCCTAGGACTGGGGCAGCTGAAGGAGATAATTAGGTGGCCACAGGAAGCTAAAAGCTCAGAGGAGAGAGCAAGAGTGAGTTTATTTATGGCTGCTTGTGCTGGGTGTGGGGGGGGGAGCAGGCAGAGAATGGTTAACCTATCTGCCCAGCTATCACCACTGCTGCTGCTCACTGGGTAGGCTCAGCCTGGAAATGAGCAGCATCCCAGCTGGGTGATGAGAGTTGGGCAAGCAAAATAACCCTTCCTTCCCTGCTGTCTGGGATAGACAGCATAGACAGTGACAATTAAGTGGGAAGGGGGGGGGAGCCCCAGGGGACAAGAAGGAAACCCAGAATGGGAGTGGGGGGATTTTCAGTCCTCCAGACCCCTGCTGATCTGAAGTGTGACTGCTTCAAACTCAAGCTAGCATTAACACCGATCAACCAGTATGTGGCTCACAGTGTAAAGGCATAACGAGGCACTAAGAAACCCCTACAACCTGTTTCTAGGCACTTTGGTACAGGTTTGACTAAATCTGCAAGGTGTGATCACACAAATCCTTGGAGCCCTTTCAAAAGAGGGACAGGAAATGGTATCTTCTAATTACTATCTATGTATGAACTGTGAACAATTCAAATGTAGCAAACTCACTCCCACTTTAATCCAGGATGAAGGTAATTTAACGTGGGAGTGGGTCTGCTACATTCAGATAGTTCACAGCTAGTTCATGCAATCAGAATTTACCAGCTACTGCATTTTTTAAATGCCCCACCCTTTGAAAAGTCTACAAGCATTTGGGTGTCCACACCCTCAGTGTGTTTGCAACACCACTTTAAACAAGTTCTACTGTGCTAAATCCCTTTGGATTGCTGCACTTCACACCTGCAACATAGGTAATAAATGTTCCATTTGAAGGGAATTATCTCCTCCCTCTCCTCTTCTGCTCTAGTGGAACAGATGAGGAGGGGAGGAGATAATCCCTTTAGAATGCAGCGCTTCACACCTGCCAGGTAGGTAATAAACGCTACATTTCAAAGGGATTAGCACAATGGAGCCTGTTTATAGTGAAATGAAACATTTTAACATGCTGGACTGGGCCCTGAAGACTAAAACCTTCTGTTTATCCAGGGACCAAGTAAGGTTCTATCATCATTATAATTATTTACTACACACCAACTGAATGTGCCTGCGGTTACCCTGGGAGAGTCAAAACAACATTAGAACGAAAATAAGAAAAGTTTGATGTTGGATCAGACAAGTATATCTCTCCCAAGCAGTATCTAAAGCATATAGAAATGAACAGTTACAGTCTTTAAAGAGGTTACAATTGTAACGTAGCTGTGATGGTCTAGTTACAATATCACTTTAACCTCGTTGTGGTCTGTAGAATGCCACCATTGTTGCTGTGATGCTCCAGTCCACTCCATGGACCAAGACCTTGTAGCGGTGGAGACACTTACATGTTCCAAATGGTCCTCGCAGTTATGTAATCCGGAGTCCCACACTCCTGGAGGGCTCACCTATGGCAAACAGGCCTGAGGGGAGGTTCCAGACAAACTATGATCCAACCACAAGTCCTCAACAGCCAAACAGGTAGAAAATGTCAGGATCTCAGTCATTGTAAAGAAAGATAAAGGCTGCAGAATAACGGAGATCTCCTGTGGTCCAGGACTCTCCCTTGCCACTGGATTCAGATCTCAATCTTGTCAAGATTGTGCGGCTGTTTCTGTGCACCAGCTTCCTCACATTAAATGAAGTCACAAGCAGGCTTCTACCACTGGAAAAAATATTCTCCTATGCTAAGCTTTAAAAGCCCTGAAGTGATGGATCCGTGCTCAAGGAATTAGCAATAGTGAATCTGTTAGTTTCCAGCCATGAATCTGCATGCAGACAGCAGTAGCTTGTTGGTCATTGGGTTGAGACAGAGGTGCAATTCTGCAGCTGCTACCATAACTGAGCAGTCCTATTCAGGATCTCCTCTGCTCACTCTACATGGAGACGAACAAAAAAAGGTGTCCTTTGATAAAAAATCCCCAATTCACATTTTAAAATACTCCAAAATCCATGCTGTTCCACAATTAAAACAAAAGACCACTTTTTCTGTCTCTCTCTCTCTCTCTCTCTCTATATATATATATATATGTCATGGTATATATATGTGTATGTGTATATATGTATATGTGTGTGTATATATAGAGAGAGAGAGATCAGTTGGGCAAAGTTTTATTGAAATATTTATATGTTTAAAGCAATTTGGGAGCCTACCAGTGCCTCTATCATCATAATAAAATTGATTCGAAACATCTATACACTTTGACATTTACTTTTATTTTTTTATCATACAAAAATCAGAGCTGCTCCTACCCCCTTCACTCCCCAGGATGTGTGGCACTGAGCAGCACTGATATGCCAATGCCCTTCCCCTGCTCTTGCCTCTCACAATCAACCTATAGCCTCCCTCCCAGACCCCTCACTCCTGACCCACAGCCCCTGCCTGCCCCCACTAGCTCCCCGCCAGCCACAGCTCTGTCCCAGCAGCAGGACATGAGTTCAGCTGCAGCTGTCCTTCTCACTGTTTCGTGGCTCTGAGCACTGCCAGCCCTTGCTGTTCTGCTCCCTGCCCCACGCTGTTCTAGGGAAGCCCTCGACTGGGGATCAGGAGCTGAGCTGGGCCCTTTCTTCTCAGGCCAGCGTTCCCCTGCACAGGCTGCTCTGGGGGGGCAGGGGAGCTCTAAGCCTGGCTCTGGAGGCCTTTCTTACCCGGAGGGCTCTCAGGGACCAGGTGTCATGATGCATCAGGTAGGTGGTGGGGGCACTTTAACTAAAGCTTGTCAAACAAGCTTTAGTTAAAGTACTCTGGCTACTATTTTTCACTGTAGGGACACTGATACACATGACGCTGGAGTCTACTGAAGTGCAGTAATAACCATGCTCCAGCAGACTCAATCTACTCAATTAATGGAGTCTGCTCCGGCCCACTGTAATTACAGTGCATCAGAGCAGCATCACTGTATGTGTATAGGCACCCAGAGATTGCAGAGTTAGGGTACACATAGGCATTATATTTAGATCAACCTAGCCAGAAATAAGGTGATTTAAATGCCCACTCACGAAGGTGTTTAAAGGGTTTAAATCAGCCAAAAAATGGTGCATCTGATCTAAGTTAGTTCATCTGAGGGGATGTCACATGGTAATGTTGGATGGTTCCTGGAGTTCTTAACACTCACCTTGTCTGCACATTAACATCTGAAACCAATTTTAAGCACTCATTAGGTGGCTCAAAATTTACATCACTCCCCAATCCATGTTACTCAGCTCATGTTACACTAAGATGTAGCCACGCTAGACTGCACCTTACCGTAAACACCTTCCCCCTCTCCCTTGCCAGCCCAGATCAGGGCCACAGTCCACCATACCCTCCCCTGCACCCCAGATTCCTGCTGATTCCCCGCCCTCCATGCTTATTTGTGGCTGCCTGCGCTGTCTGTCCTGGGGGCACAGGCTGGGAAGTGTTAACCTGCCTACCTGGCCATTACCAGGGCCATCACCACTGCCACCACTACTGCTGCTACTCTGGGGGGAGTCTCAGGAGCAGGGAGGAAAGGGGAAGCCTGGAATGGACAACTGGGGGATTCTTAACTTTTGGTCCTCCAGGCCCCTGCCGGCCTGAAGTGTAACTGCTCCAAACTCAAGCTAGCACTAACACAGATCAACATTTGGGTGCCTCACTCTGTAAGTTGTAACAAGGCCCTAGACTGAGAAAGGCTTAACTTGACCTAAAAAGAGGGTAGGCTCTAGAGAATGCCTTGACACAATTGCACATAGCCCTGGTGTTGGGAAAGCCAAGCAGCTCATACCAGTCCTGGGGCTGTGCTTTTTCAACCCCCCCGATTCTAACCAGGCTATTTCTAGATCCCACAACTTGCCCTCAACTGGCCACCTTCCCTCCACCCCCACTCCACCTACCATCCTTCTCTTCTTTGAAGTCCTGTCTAAATTGAGAAGTTACATCTTGTTAGCACTTCTTACCTAGCATGTTTTAATTAGCACAATGTGTCCAGGTAGACAGGACTGCTGTACTTAACTGTCACTGTGT
Organism: Crocodylus porosus; assembly: GCF_001723895.1. Classification (NCBI taxonomy): domain Eukaryota; kingdom Metazoa; phylum Chordata; order Crocodylia; family Crocodylidae; genus Crocodylus; species Crocodylus porosus. The sequence continues at coordinate 93,822,510 of NW_017728931.1, read as the reverse complement.
CAAACCCAACAATCCTTGCCTTCACTGAGTGTTAAGTCATGTTTAACACTGTGTCAGTTAACATGTGCTCTACCAAAATGTAATTTGCTGGTGTAGTCAACCCCTGGGGGAGTTGTGCCACTGTGTCTTCAAGGTTTCTTCCAGACTCTTCATATTACTTCTGGCAGTCTTCTAACAAGCTAAGAGGGTGAACTGGGACATTTTAACAACACTTAACTTAAGGGGTTTTTTTTTCCTTGCTTGTCACTGGATAGGTACAGCCATAATTTTATTTGTCCTTGACTGCCTTAGTAAGATAAGAAGAGAAGGGAATATCACGGAACAAATGATTTGAGAGATTTCCCAGCTGCTTACTCCTATGTCTGACTATCCAAAACAAAAATGTCTCTGATGGCTAATTAGAATTGGAGCATGGGGGTGGATGAGGTCTTATGCTTTTGTTTTACCTTTTTAAAAATAAATTAATAATTTAGAAAAAAACCTTTAGAGTAATAAGTCCTGGGACAGAAGCAAAATATTTGGACATTTTTTTCCTTCAGTATATGCTGTAGGTCAAGAAAAACACCTAGTTTTTAAAGCTTGTAGTGCAGATATGTGCACAGAATCTATGATCAAACACTGAAAGTGTTCTCTCACTGTACAGAAAACAAATATATAGAGAAGCAAGGAACAGATACAGTGAAACAAATTTCACTGGGAGAGACAAAGGGAAGTGCAAGCTTGAAGGGTTTTTGTTTCTTTTCCTTTGACTGTTCTCTGTTACCCGGTAATACAATGCTGGAAGAAGACATCTGACATGGGCTAGTGTTTGTGGGAGTCACTAGGGTGAATCTTCAGGTGGGATTTCAATGAAGGAGAATTAGTGTAGCAAGGCTGGAAACTGCTTTCTGCTTCCAGCAAGAATGATGGAACAAACCAAAGAAGGCACTCAGGTTTGAATCACTGATGGAGTGAATTAGAGGACAAGCCATTAAGGAGACATGATCTAAATTGTAGGTGGAGGTAGAGCTATGTTGGACCTTGAAGTTAAAATTCATTTTGCAACTAAGAGGGAGCTGCTAGAAAACTTTGATCTGGAAAGTCCAATGATGTGGACTGTCTAGCGAAAGAATATTTTAATAGCTAGATTGAATTTAATCCAAGGTGTCTCTTCACTAATGCAAGAAGCATGGGGAACAAGCAAGAGGAGCTTGCTCTCCTGCTTGCAAGTAGTAAAATTGACCTGGTTGGCCTACTGGAGACATGGGGGGATGAAACATTTGACTGGGCATTAGACATAGAGGGCTATAGGTTGTTTAGAAGAGATAGGAAGGGGAAGAAATGTTGGGGGGTGCGTTCTATGTTAGGAAACAGTATACCAGTTCTACCTTCCAGATGGGACCAGAGGAAGGCTTAACTGAGACCCTGTGGGTCAAACTTCAAGGAGGGCAGGGGGATCTGGTGGTAGGGGTTTACTACAGGCTACCACATCAGGAGGAAGAGCTGGATCTGGAATTTTCCAGGCAGCTTGGGGAGGCCGTGCATGCAAAGGATGTTGTGGTCATGGGTGATATGAATTACCCTGACATCAACTGGGAGGAGCAGTCAGCCAGGGCTAGCCACTCACAAAGGTTCCTGACATCCATACAATGAAGGAGAATACTCGTCCCCACTAGGGAAAACGCCATACTGGATCTGGTGTTAGCCTCTGGGGATGACCTGGTGGGGGAGGTGATAGTACAAGGGAGGCTAGGGGACAGTGATCATGAAATGATCCAGTTTGCTATTCAGAGAAAGGTGGGGAGGGTAACTAGCACAATGCAAATGCTTGACTTTAGGAAAGCCAACTTAGATGTGCTCAGGGCATTAGTCAGGGAGGCATTCGAAGCCCAGGGTGTAGCTAGTATGGGCATCCAGGAAAGGTGGTCCTTAGCTATCCTTGGGGCACAGCAGGACACAATTCCACTGTGCAGGAAGGCTGGAAAAGGGTCCAAGAAACCTTCATGGCTGAGTGCGGATATCCAGGCTGGCCTGAGGCCAAAGAAAAAAGCGTACTGGCGGTGGAGGCAGGGGGCAGGGACAAACGAGGAGTACACCTCCCTGACCCGAGCTTGTAGGGATTTGGTAAGGAAGACTAAAGCAGCACTGGATCTTAGATTAGGTTCTGGGATTAAGGATAATAAAAAGTCCCTCTTCAAGTAGATAAGTAGCAAGAAGAAGTCTCAGGGTAACATTGGACCCCTATGTGGCAGAGCAGGGCAGGGCAGTTGGTGACGGATGCGTGAGAGAAGGCAGAACTCTTTAACAAGATCTTTGCCTCCGTGTTCCTGTCTGCTGACAATGGGGTGCTCTTGGGTGATAGCATAGAGAGACCCAGCAAGGATGCGAGTCCCCTGTTAGTTCAGACCTAGTTAAGGATTACCTGGAGGGCTTAGATGTATCCAAGTTGGTGGGCCTGGATGACCTTCATCTGCGGGTGCTGAGGGAACTGAATGGTGTTGTTGTGGAGCCATTGGCACGGCTGTTTGAGGACTTCAAGTGCTTGAGCCAAGTCCCTGAGGACTGGAAAAGGGCCAATGTGGTCCCTATTTTCAAGAATGGGAGGAAGGAATAGCCTGGCAAATACAGGTCAGTCAGCCTCACTTCTATCCTGGGGAAGGTCTTTGAAAAAATTATCAAGGGCCACATTTGTGAGAGCCCTGCAGGGGAAGTGATGTTGAGGGGTAACCAACACGGGTTTGTGCCAGGCCGATCCTGCCTGACTAACCTGGTCTCTTTCTATGACCAGGTAATAAAAAACTTAGATGTGAAGGAGGAAGTCGATGTCATCTTCTTGGACTTCCAGAAGGCCTTTGACACAGCGTCCCACCCAATTCTGGTGTGCAAGCTGAGGGACTCCGGTGTTCATGAATGCACGGTCACATGGGTGGCAAACTGGCTCCAGGGGCACACCCAGAGGGTGGTGGTGGATGGGTTGATGTCGACGTGGGAGGGTGTGGGCAGCGGAGTTCCCCCAGGGCTTGGTCCTTGGGCTGGTGCTTTTCAACATCTTCATTAGCGACCTGGCCAAGCGTGTGTAGAGCACCCTGTTCAAGTTCACTGATGACACCAAGCTGTGGGGTAAAGTGAATACACCGGCAGGCAGGGACCGCACCCAGGCAGACCTGCATAGGTTGGAGAAGTGGGCGGATCTGAACAGGATACGGTTCAACAAGGACAAGTGCAGAGTGCTACACCTGGGGAGAGGGAACCAGCATTATGGTTATAGGTTAGGGGCTGACCTTCTTAGCAGCACAGAAATCAGAGAGAAATCTTGGAGTCATGATTAGATATTAGGAAGAACTACTTCACTCTAAGGGTGGCCAGAACCTGGAATAGGCTTCCCAGAGAGGCGGTGCTCTCACCTTCCCTGGAGATCTTCAAGAGGAGACTGGATAGGCACCTGGCTGGGATCTTATGACCACTCCCACCCCCAGTGCTCCTTCCTGCCCATGGCAGGGGGTCAGACTCACTGATCTGTCTAGGTCCCTTCCGACACATTGATTCTATGATTCTATAATTCTATGAGTGGTGTTTCATGCACAGAGCTCTGTGCTCAAGGACCTGTAACTGTTTCCCTCAGTCCTGCAACCACTCTGGAGTCTGGCAACATTTATAGACATACCTTTTTATCTCATGATGTGTCAGAAATTTGCCACTTTGGATTAATCGAGTCTGCTCTGCACGTGAGCGGATACAAACTGCTCTACACCGCATGCAGTTGTATAAGTGGCAAATGCGTATCAATGCACAGAAAATGGTGGAGTTGCACTTCTGAAATAAGACAAAACACCTTTGATGTTTTTTAGTTCAAAAGCGCACCGCTGCCATTTTCTCAGCACTGATAAGCATTTCACCACTTGTACAACTACAAGTGATGCAGTGCCAGGTACTTTTATCTGTAAAAATGCCCTGGAAGTTAAGGGGAATCACCATTCAGTTCACCCCCAACCCTGCATTGCCTCCATGCTGTCTCCTGCCATACTTTGGTGGTAAATAAGAATTCTTGAGTTAGATATTTATGCAGGTACAGAGCCACTCTCCCTTTAAAGCTTCAGTGTCTCACACCTCAAAACTCTATCACAGGCATTGGTAACCCCTGGCATGCATGCCAGAGCATGGTGTGAGAGGTTGTTTTGCTTGGCAGGCCACAGCTGGTTCAGGCTTTGGGCAGCTTCCACCAGCCATGGAGCCCAGGGTACTTGCATCAGGCAGCAGACAAGCTGCAAGCCCTGCTACAAGCAGCCTGGGCTCTGTGGCAGGCAGTAGCAGGCAGCCAGGAGGGGCTCTGTGGTGAAGGGGCTGGAGTAGTACAACCTTAGAACTTCCATTGCTGTCTGCCCAGAGGCGCACATGCACCCACTACAAGCAACAAGGATTGGGCCCCTCATGACTTTCCTGCCATCTGCCTCTGGCACACCAAGTCAAGGCATAGGTCAAAGGTTATAACTGAGTTCTCTGTTCGGATTCTTTCCCTCTGGGCTTGTCCTCCAAGTTCTAGTGTTGCTATTCACAATTGTAACACCAAAGAAAATCAAGAGAAATGAAGGCAACTGTCTCTTATTCTTGTCCCACCCCTAGACAGGGTTTAACAATTTATTGGCAGGATGGCTGAAAAAGGAGACATCTGAAAAAGGATGGCTGAAAAAGGAGCCTTGAACAGCTTTTCTCACTCTGCCTCTCAGTCTCTCCTTAGTAGCATTTCCTCCCTGCTGCTCACAATGCTCTCACTCACCTCCATGTTTGCCTCTCCCACTGTGACCTTGTCCACTATCTTGCCACAGCTCCCTGCACCAAAGTGTTGGGTCTTGACCAGGGATCCTGGTTTTCTCCAATTTAAAAAAATCCCCAATTTTTGATTAAAGAAGTAACCCCACATCCCCATTTTCCCATGATTAAAATGAAACACTGCTATATATTTATCTCTATATTAGTGGTGTTTCATTTAAATCTTGGGGAAAATGTAGATTTGGAGTTACTTTTTTTTTTTTTTAACTGAAAATGGTGATTTTTTTTTTTAAATCAGAGAAAACCAGGATCTCGGGTCACCACCATCAGCAACCTTTCTGGATTCCTCAGCATTGATCCTTTTGGAGCTTCTGAGACCTGGAATACATGGTGTCTCCCTGTCCAGCACCAAACCCCAGGGTTTCCTCTCGGAGTCTGTCAACTCACCCTCCCCGCTTTCCTCCGTTGAAGCTTCCAGCCTCTCCTTAAATCTCTGCAGGCCATTTCCTATCTGCTAATTACCTCCTGCCTGGGGTGACTCATTTCCTAATTATCAGTTGCCCACTAAGTCTGTCCCTAGACTCTCTTAAAGGTGTGGGGGGGGGCGGGGAATACCAGCTTCCCTGGCAAAATTCTTTCCTTTCTCTCCCTGTCTCTCCATTTTCCTCTTTGTCTACTAACAGGGCTAGAGTTTCCTGGATTCTCATTTGGATTGCAGGAACTCAGATCTTTATCAGAAGAGCAGTGTGCTGAGTGCAACATGTGCTCAAAGCTATTGTGAAATTCTTCAGCACATGGAGCTTCCTGGTGTCACCCTCCAAATCATCCCCACTACAACTTGTGTTCCAACCTGCAAAAACCTTTAGGTTGTTCCATCTTTCTTTGAAATAAAAAACAGAGAAAACAACCCCCCCAAAAACAAAAAATTGAGGGGGAGAAATAAGCAAACAAACACAAAGGATTTGAATGGATGTGTATGAGAGTCTGACTGGGGCCAGAGGTTGCCAGCATATAGCCCACCATGGGGACATGGCCTTCGCTGCCAGTCCAGCATGTAGCCTTCTATGTGCTGTAGTCATTTAGGTGCGTTGTTCATCAGGAAAGTCTCCCACTCCTTTTTTTTGTCATACTGCTCTGAGGGCAGGATTTGGTTCTGTGCTATGGTCTTCTTTGTGGTCATCCATATTTCTTGCTGCATCTGGCTCTCTGACCTCTGGCCACTTGATGGTTGAAGCCTAATGAGAGTCAACGGGCACTAGTCCCTACTGTCTCTGCATATTGGTTCCCTGATATTGCTGCTCCACAACTATTTATAGTTTCTTCTCAACTGCTGGCCCTCCGTGATAATGAATTTATAAGTTCTTGGCCCAACAATGGCTTAGACAGTAGCCTTTTGCCACTGTTTTGTGGATAATTGAATCCAAACAGGGGAGATGCCTGAGGTTCCTAGCTTCTCTACTGTAATATGTTGCTTGTCTATCTCGCTGTTCTATTAGGAGTCACCAGGTTTTGTCTGTTTTCCTCCACCAGTTGCACCAGGCTGTCACTCATGGGGAAGTAGTGTCCTGGTTCTTTGCCCCATCAGTGTCTAGGCTGGGCTGCTAGCAAATCCCTATTGCCATGGTCCAACAAAACCAAATAAGGATTGTACCTCGTCCTTATTGCCCTTTTAATGAGACTTTTGGCTGTTTTAACAGCTGATTCTGCTTTTCCATTGTTCTGTGGCTACCCTGGGGAAGAAAAATTGTTCTCAAATTCCCATTTTGTGCTAAAGCTTTTGATTTCCTCTTCTGTATATTGTGCCCCATTGTCTGAATACTAGGCAAAGTGTACCTTCAGCTTCCTGGACACCATTCTTGTTTGTGTGTCCTCTAAATAGGCTGCCTCTCAAATGTTAGTGGAAGTTAGCACTAATTGGTAGTCATAAGAAAACTACGTGGCAAAGTGAGGATCTGTATAGATCCAAGTTCTCTGAACAGGGCACTGAATAGAAACCATCATCCATTGCCCATTCTCAAGGATATGCCTGAACTATGAAAGGTCTTCATGATTTGTGATATAAAAAATGGATCCTGACATATTGAGCTAGATGGGTGCTCAAGCCTTTTGACAATCTTTGCAACCCCTTTTGGCAGTTACCACTGGGTGTGAATACTCTTGGACATCAGTCCCATTCCAGAGGTGTTTCAGTGCAAAGTGAATCAGGAACTAAAGTAGGGGTGAGCAAAATGGTGGATCTAGCCAGCAGCTGGACTCCATTTTGAAGCAGCTCCTGTCCATGTTACTGAGGCTAGGTTCCATGGTGACCCCAGGAGCTGGCAGGATGTACAGCTGGGTGGGGAGCTGCTCCAAGGCAGGGATCTAGCCACAGTGACAGCGTGGTCCAGAAACTCTGGCCCTGTGCTGTCACAGCCCCCCTACTTGTGAGGTCTCCATGGAAACTGGTTGCAGTGACACAGGCAGGGGCTGCTAGGAAATGGTGTCCACATTGAGCTCAGTCCAGTCCATGGACCAGACTTTTCCTGCCCCTGCATTAGAGGGACTTTCAGGAATCGGGATTGTAGCAGATGACATCCTGCTTGTGGGGGACAGAAAGTTAGGAAGAGGCTGTCCAGGACCATAATGCTAAGCTGCATCAGCTCCTATAAGAGGTGTAGGGAGCAGGGTCTTAAGCTGAACTTGGACAAGATGAAGCTGAAGAAAATGAAGGTCCCATACATTAAACACCTGAACTTGGCAGGACTCCAGCCTGACCCTGAGAAACTGAGAGCCATTGAGGCTCAACCATAAGATGTGAAGGAGTCCAAAGATTTATAGGCTTTGCTAACTGTTGTTCCAGAGTTTGTGCCCACTTGTCAGAGACTTGTGAGTCTTTGAGAGCTAATGCAAGGAGGCCACATGGGACTAGACAGAAGCCCAGGAGCAGGTATTTGAAAGGATAAAGAAACTTATAAGAGAGGCACCAGTCTTGAAGTATTACAATCCCACAGAGCAACGACAGTGACGATGTGATGGTCCAGAAGGAGTCCTAGGAATAGCATTACTGCAGAACCAGCAACCCACAGCTTTTGCAAGCTGGCCTCTGACTGATACAGAAAGAGAATATGCTTGAATAGAAAAGGAAGTCCTGGCTGTGCTCTTTGGAATGCAACAATACCACCAGTTCACCATTGGACAGGAGGGGGATGTGCAGTCTGATCACAAGCTGCTGGAAAGCATTATGAAGAAGTCCCTGAAGTCCACCAAAGAGACTTCAGTGCCATTGAGACTTCAGTGCTATAATGTGAGCATCAAGTACTGCCCAGGGAAGTCTCTGCTGGTACTCTGAGCAGGGCCTACCATCCAGAGTACACAACATGCGGCTCTGTAGAACAGGAAATTGAATCTGTTGATGTACTACAATGTGTCTATATCTCTCCAAAGGGAGTCTTCACACAATACATGAGAGCACAGAATTACCTGAATGGCTACAGACAGTGATTCAAATTGGACTTTAAAATCATTTAAAAATGATCCTTCTTGTTAGGCTTGTTCCTCTGAGTGGCTCCATCAGGACTAACGGTACTCTGCATTTTGGCAGTTGTACAGGCTGTACTTGTGGGTATATTTCTAACTTGAGTCTAGGTATCCATCTCCCTCAAATATAATGGTACTCCTGTAAACTGTCTGCCAAGGACTAAGCTATGCTTCTTCCCACCTGTATCATATGGAGAATATTCTGGTGTTGCACTGAAATCAGGTTCATGGCTCGCTCTTCATGACTGCCTAATAGTGGATGACATTCTTCAGCATCCACCACTTTGAATTCCAGGTGGTATTGTTTTCTGTTCCACAGATTTAGCATTGAAAGTCTACTTTTACCCACTGGTTGTATAGTTTTTTTTATTGTACATCACTGGTATATTCTCCTATCTCTCCAATCTGATATTATTCTGAATAGCTCTGCAGAAATTACATTGCAGCTGGCTCCACAATCAAGCTGAAATCTGATTGGTTGCTGCTTCAATAATATAGTTGCAAATACAGCAGATGTCTGTTTAGCAGCTTTCTTCTGTAGTGCATATATGTTCAGAGAATTTGGATGTACTAGTCATGGAGATCTCATCTTATTTATGAAAAAGTTTAGTGTCCTCCACTACAGCATGTGTTCTGGCTTCATTTCTCTTAAGGTTGCTGCAATACTGGGACACAAAATGGTTCTGTTTCCCACAGCCCATGCATCTTTGGCCCTACGTTAGGCACTTTTCCTTTTGTCTTGCATAATCCTCCAACAGTACCAACAGTGTAACCTGGAGACTGCATTTTCAGTTGTCCTACCTTTGTCCTACCTCCCAGGTCCCTTTAAATTGACCCTTTAAATATTCTTTGGATACCAACAATTGTTTTGATTTTTTCTTTGGATAATTCAGCTGCTCATGAAATTTGGATGCACTTGTCCAGAGTCAGATCAGCCTCTCTCGACAATCTCTCCCTTAGCTTAGGATCAAATATCTCACAAATAATTCTATATCTAATAAAGGAGTCTATTATGTTCCCAAACTTACATGTGGGTGCCAATGTTTTCAGCTCTGTTACATAATTATCAATTCCTCCTTATGGATTTTTATTCCAGGTTAAAAAAAAAAAGTACTTTCCCACCATCTCATTGGGGGGGGTGGGGTAGGGGAGGGCATTTACTTATAAAAAGCCTTCATCAGCTGCTCCAATATATTGGGTACTCAGGTAAAAGTGTTGCACTCAGTTTTCTGCCCTTTGTCCCCATGAGGTAATGAAAAAGTTCTACCTATATTTTTTTAATTCCTGTCCACCATGGTCAGCTGTGTGTACAAGTTCAGCTTTTCCCTCCACTGCTTTCATGCTGCTGCCAGGTTGACTGACTAGAAGTCCATATGCCCAAAGGGTCTAAGTCTCTCCAGACTTCCTTCTCCCTTTTCTTTGTGGGTGATGGTTTAAATTGCATGTTCTTTGCTGTGGTTCTCATCCACTGCCACCAAGTGTCATGCACAGAGCTCTGTGAAATAATAAAGGGACTCTGTTTGGATTGCAAGAACTTGGATCTTTTTTAGAAGAGCCTTATACATGATGCTTCAGCCATGAGGTGCAATGTGTGCCCAAAGCTATTGTGAAATTCTCCGAGCACATTGAGCTTCCTGGTGTCACCCTCCAAATGATCCCCACTAGAACTTTTGTTTTAAACTTCAGTTTTTCACAGGCTGACTAGTAAAAGGACATTTTAACGCTGAACTAGGCCATGTCTACACAAGATGTTGACTGTGCAATTGACTAATTAGCTTTATAGTAAATGTGCATCTACACGTACACCCCTATTAAGATGGAATATACTAATTTAGTCCACAGCAGGACAGTACTTCTAAATCAGAGTACTGTCATTCTCTGAAGTAAAAAACTCCACAGCAGCATGTGTAGACACTGCTTCAGCTGGCTAGGGCACAAGGGTGCTTCAGTGTGAGGGCAGCCTCCTGGCTACAACAAGTCGAGCTGGGAGGAGGAGCCCCAGCTTGGTAAACTGACCTGGAGTGCCCTACCAGATGGTGCTGCTCCAACTCTGCTCAATATGCTGTGCTCCCAGATGCACATACAGATGCAATAACCAGGAGCAGGTTTATTCAAGTGCATTAATAACATGTGTAGATGCACCCCTAGGATAGTGTAATGGTGCATGAGGGAGCCAAGTGACAAAAAAGTTAAAGTAGACAAGACAAATGACTTTGTAGGGACAGATGAAGTAGCCATCAAAACAGAAAGTTGGGGAGGGGGAGAAAAGAGTTTGGCAACAGATTTATTTATCTATTTAAGTGCATGTGAAAGAAAACAAAGACTAATGAATGATAAAAATAATATAACAATGTATAAGCATTTGATCAAAGTGACTAGATTCACCAATGTTCTCACTGAGTAATGACAGAAAAGTGTTCCAATTAGACTGTATTACAAACTTGACCAGGTCTATGCCTTTGAATAAAAAGGTTTCTGTTACATGGCTCTGCAATTGGTATTTAATTTTGAATACTCAAGTTAAAAACTTCTGAATGGTAAATTCAGTAACCATATCCAGGAACATCCAGGAGATCATTCTTTGCATGAGAGTTTCTCTCACAAGGGAGATGTTCCAGGTGTCAACTTGGAAGATATTTCTTTTGAAGAGGGCATGTTTCTCCTAGGAGAAATGGCATGAGCATTTTTATGCTCGTAGCTTCTTCTGGGAGAGTGGTAATTCCTCCAGTAGCAACATAATGCCTTTAGGTGGTCATTTTCTTCCAAGCAACCTACTTTGTTCACTTCTCCATTTGTTCTGCCATTCTCTGGCCTCTCCTTTCTTTCCAGTTTCCTCCTCCCTCAGTGCAATGTTCCATCTTTCAACTCTACACTCTTAAAAACTTTTCCTTTTTTCCTTTTTTCTTTGCTTTCACTCTTTAATCTCCTGCACTGGCTCTTTCCCTGAGTTTTCTTTTTACAGTTCTTTTCTTATGCTTCTGAGTGATTCTAGATAACATCTGGCAAGTATATTGATTTCCTTTTTAGTTGACCTACCTGTCTTTTACTTACCTGTCTTCCTTTCAAAATGGCTTTGTCTCTTCTCATATAACATGTTACAATTCCCTTACTGGCAGTCTCTTCTGACTAGTTCTCTCTTTTCTCTGCCCTGTCTTCATATACCGTTCCATTACATTCCCAGCAATAATCATATCTTTCTTCCAACTGAGGTTCTAATGAAATGTGTTTGCATAGGAGGGAATTCTTGCATGCCAAACAGGGTTATAGCATGGTGAAAATAGAGCATCTTTTTAATCTTACCTTAAAAAGGCAGCACACAATTGAATCTTCATCTTATGATGATGATGATGATGATGATGATGATGAATTCTTTTGGACACAGAAGATGCAGGACTATTTCAGCTACAAATAAATTATTTCCTTAAAAACAGAACTGAGAAAAAGACAATGAGTTATAATAAAGTCATTTTACCACATTTAAGAGTTTGCATAAACTAAGTAAAATAGATAATAGTCTGGAAGTATATATTTAGAGGGGCCTAGGAGTATAAAACTAGGAGTAATGGGATGAAATTGAACTGAATTTAGGGGAACATCAAGGAAATGTTCTATGTTATTCATTGAAGTGAGACATTTGGGAACATCTTTTTTTTTATTTGATTACATAACACAGAAGTAAGAGAGAAATGTAAACTGTAACCAGTCTCCATCTGTTCTGCCCCCTGCACTATGGACCCTGCACCTTTCAAAACAGAGGATGGCCTTTTGTTTCTTTAGTCATACATAATAATTATTGCTTTACATAGAAAGTAGGCCAAAATTATCAAATAGAGCAACCTAAAGTTAAGTTCCTAAGGGTGAGTTTTTCAAAAAACATTTAGGTGCCTATGTAAAGAAATAAACCTAAGTTTTCAAAAACAAAAGGCTCATTTATGTGGGAAATATTCCTCTAGGAGCAGCTGGGAAACTTCTCTTGGATTAGCTATTACGCATAAACGGACAAGAGTCTTGTACATACACCGTAGGAAACAGTAACAATAAAAAGGACTAAATGTAATATATTTTCCTAATTTCTTTGTTATATATATTACCAAATTCTTTCAAAATCATAGAAAGCTGCCTGGTCAAACTCTTGTCTACAAGGCTGTAAATTGTACTATAACATAACATCACCCTACTGGCAGACAGGAATTTATCAAAGCCTTGTGGCTTCTGTAGTTTAGTCATAGTCATAGTCATAGCCTTTTTACCCAATTATAGTGTCTTTCAGAATAATAGAAGAAACAGGGATACGAGAACAGCTAGAGAGGCAATGGAGAAAATGAACTAATTATAAGCTCTGCAAAGCAATGAAAATAATTATTCTTCTAGATTCCGCTGCTGTGTTTCTATTGTTTTCAAGTTTATTTTTATTATCCAGTTTTTTTAAATGTGTTTATTTACCTCTGCACTTTTATTTTAGAATGATCACTCTCTGCAATAGTGGTTACTGCACTACACTCTTCCTACATTTTAAATTCTACCTACATGGTCCTCTATTTCTACATGATCATTCAAAGAATGATCTCTTGGTCTAATCTGACAGGGAGTGAAGCAGCAGGACAAAGCTCACAAGCCTGGGTTCTTGGTCTAAGGAGCAGGCAGAGGCTTTACCCCACTGCTCCAGTCCCCATCCTGTACTAAACCAGGAAGAGACTAGTGATGCAGACAGAAGTGCAGCTCCCTGCTATAACTGAGAACACTTTGCAGGAAGTGGTCTGAGTTACAATGACTCCCCAGATCAAATAGAAGTTCACTGTTGGTTCCAGGGGGGAGGAGAATCCAGCTGCTGGCTGGGAGCCTGTAGCCCATTTCCCCTAGCAACAGGCCCTCCTCTCTCCCAGCCTGTCCCTGTTTGAGAACGGGAGGGGGGAAAGGGAAGACAGGCAGCTCATTCCACAGGTTCCCCAGCCAGCACAGAAGGATGCGGTAGGTGAACTGAAGCAACCCTCCACTCCCTTTCCCCGACTGCCATTCTGAAAACAGCTCAAGCCTAGGAGGCAGTGCAGAGAGAAGTTACAGACAACACTTTGTTCTGAAACGTCTTCATCTGACCCCTCATACAACAAGAGTTTAGATTTTTGCCCAGTCAGTCATTTTTGAAGCACCCTGCAGCATGCACTTGTATTTGGTCACAACTTTCTGTGGCCAGATTAGGCAAAACTTGTCATTTGTTTCTGTACCCTAGAGCAGTCACTGCTGCTCCCTACCTTTCCCCAGATCAGGGACTTCCCGGTCTGGAGAATAGGAGGGGGCTTTGCCTTGCTGCTCTAGTCCCCCAGACCAGCTGGAGAAGGAAGGGGATCACCAGGGCAATGTTCCCTGCACTTCCCCAGGCCAGGGATTGCCTGGAAGGATCAAGCTTTTCCCAGTAGCTCAGAAGTACATTCCCAGGTTCCTTGCCTACTCAAGTGAGACATTTTTCTGACTCCAAGTAACCATCAAAGCACTAAACAGCACCAAATAAAAGAAATGTCATTTTCCATATCTGGTTACTTTGAGGGTAGAGAGCAAGTCATTTAGTTAGAAAGGACACAGCAGGTCTGCACTTTGTAGCTATGCAATCTACTCTATATTCTGGGCAGCACACCCTTGCTATGTTACCTCACTATTATTACTAAGATAAATATGCAGCATGGATTCCTGGAATATTTATGGGATGATAAAGAACTATTGCAACTTTGCTAATCTTTACCTCCTTGTACAATTTTATTTCCTTAGTAGGAGGGAATAGCACTAAATGAAAATTTAAATGAGAAGAAAGTAAAATAAAATTTTCCATTTATATTTAAGATAAAATTATAATTCAAAGCATAAAAGTCTTAATAAAAATAAAATCCCTAGGACTATTCATAGATACAAAGTTACTATCAAGCATATTAAAATGAAGAAAGGATTTTATCTATTTTGCCACAGAGATTACAATAAAAACAAGTTCAGAATTAACAAATATGTACTATGAAGACATTTCCCTGTTTCTTTCCCTGCAACAGATACATTCAAGCCCATTGAAAATGTATTGAAATATTTTTGTTTTTGTAGTACTGATTTACAAGAGGAAATGACCATTATGCAACTGCTTTGCATTTCTGAACACCTTGAATTATAGATACCTTTAAGAACATTTGCTCCATACTAAAGTTTGGAAGACGTTAGGATTAGGAACAGCAAGTTCTTTTGCAATTCCATATAAAGCAATACAGTTCACTGCTGTGTAAAGGAAGTTAACAGTTTTAGAATGACTGAATGAATGGCTTAGAACCCAAGGAAAGACACTGTGATGACAAAAGGCTTTCTTTTTGCTACTCTTCTCTTTTTATTTCTGTTTGATATGGACACAAAAGTATAAAATTGATATATTTTAATAAAACAATGCAAACCAGGAACACTTTCATAATACTTTTGGACACTATTACACATGCTGTAGGGGTGAAGAGGGGGGGACTTTAATTAGAGGGTTCTGAGGACCATTCTAATTAAAGCGCCAGAGTCTCATGGATCAACATCCCTGCACTTCACAATGGTGGCAGGGGCACTTGAACTAAAGCTGTTTCAAGGAGCTTCAGTTCAAGCACTCCCATGACCAGTTTGAAATGTGGGGATGCTGATACATGAGAGACAGAGGCTGGCTGTACCGTGGTAAATACACACTCAATTAGTCAAGTCATTATGTGCGTCAGAGCAGCCTCACAGCACGTCTACAAACACCCTTTGTGACCAATCCTTCTTTCCCTTAAGCCTACAAGTAGAACTGTTTCTCCCGTCTTTGGCCACCTCATCATACCCACTGCCCTGACAGATGACCTGTCTTAATATTAATGACTTTTTTTGTTTCTTTGGTAGTTTTTCCCAGGCCTGTGGACAATAGGGGTCAGGAACTAACCCCTACTTAAACTATACAAGTTCAGGCATTGAGTGATACAATTTTGTTAAAATAACCTGGAAAAAAAAACAGCAGGCAAAAACTAGTTTCAAAAGCCAGAGAAGGTAAGTGAGGGAAAATTAAAGTTACCGACTTTTGGAAGAAGGGACTTTGACTGTGACATCCACTAATGTCAAATTAAGCTGTGTAGAGGAGAGAAAGAACATACTCTACGTTTGAGAGGGAGATGGTGAGAAGGTGGGTCCAGTAAAGTGTACTTGGAATCCTGAATAAAAAGTGGCCCAAATATTAAAGAACGTTAGAAAGAATTAAGAAAATTGAGACAGAGAATCACATCTAGGGTGTAGAAATGCATTCATTTGGAGCTGTTTCGAAAGGGCAGCATGTGTTAAGTTCTAATTGTTACAAGTATTACAGTTGGAGCTCCATTTGTATTGTTCTCAGTTCATTTATATATAAAAATTAGAATGTAACTCGTGCTGCTCGTCTGAAATATTCCCTTTAGAAAAGGCTCCAAATGTACATGTCCACACCATAGATGTATTATTGTTGTATCTAAATCAGTGCCTCTCATATGATGTCTAAAATAAAGAGGAATAAATGTTGGACCCTTATGCAAAGTTTTTTTTATTAGTTTTAACTCTCAATTGTCCTTGGAGAGAGAAACTGTAAACCAGAATGCCAACAAGTCTTAGAATAGTTGTGCTTAAGCAAGCAGCATTTCTGAAAGGGTCAGAATTGGTCCTCAGGCCTTAGGCCATCTGGACAGTGACATCTCCTGCAACGTGCAGAACTTGCACAGGAAGTGTACCAGAGAGACCAAAGAATGAATTAATGCTAGACCAATGAGAGTATATCAGCACACAATCAGTATATCACTAGCCCAACAAAATAGCCAATTAATTGACCCAGGGGGGAAGCTGAACCAAAGGCATTTATACATATACCCCCATGCCACACTGAAGATCCAGCAGGTTGGAGCAGACTCAATTAACTGATTCTGCTCCGCATGTGAGCTAACGCACACTGCTCTGCATTGCAGGCAGTTGTGTAAGTGGTGAAATGAACAACAGCGCACAGAAAATGGCAGCAGTACACTTTTGAACTAAAACACCTTTGAGTAAACCATTTGTAAGCCACTTATACAACTGCATGTGCCACAGCCCTAGGCACTTTTAAAAACACATGGCAGTGTGGCGCAAGCATGTGTACAGATGCCCTAGGCTTTGGTAGGCTATAGAGTATCTATTATCTGAATTTAGATCAGAAACAAGGTTTCACTATTTTTCGCTGCTCTGCCACTTGCCAAAATGGCTATGTACTGTAGTTGTCTTCCTAACACCTTCCCTCGCACCCAAGAATTCAGTGTTTGCTTGTCACTCAAGCCCAAATAGGAGAACCTATAGACTGCTTTTCAGTGGTCACTCCTAAGAGTTAAAACTCTACTGGTATAGCAGTCAGGGTGAATGGAATGCACAAGTATTTCTACCAAAGTGTTGCTCCTGAAGAAGGTAGTACCTATATAAAGAAATATGACAAAATGCTGTACAATTATTAAAATCTCAACAAACTGCAAAAATTAAATTAACAAACTCTTGTCTATTTCTTCATGCAACAAAGGACTGGTGAAACCAATAGTTATATTGACTTTGAAGGTGTGATTGTGTTTGCCATATATGATCCTAGTGAGATTCAGAGCCTTTTACTTCATGCATTCACAGCTAAAGTCCAGTACTTACCATTTTAATTCAAGGACTAGGACATTGTGGTTGGAGCGGGGGAGAGGAGTTGTTCCAAGACCAATAAAGAACCTGATTGTGACTAGTCAATTCCTTGCAATTCATGCAAGAGTAATAAATCCCATGAGTTAGAACTACTGGGCAAACGGGAGTTTCCTTTGATTTTGGTACATAGTTAAAGGAATCCTTCACTGTTCTTGATTCTATTCAGCCTCTTCAATTTCAGCTCTACTTCTGGGTACTGGTAAGATCTGAAGACTAATACCAGGATATACAAAAGCTCTCCAGGAAAACAGCATAAAGAATTTCATTTTCTAAGTTATTCCATTTCTTAGCCTTCACTGCAGGACAGACTGCAATTGTAAACTACATCAGTTAAAGTTTTTACTAGAATCAGAAGATTATATCACTATCAGGGCAGTGTTCAGTTTAAATTCATATTGCAAAGGTGAAATCATTCTCTAAGAGATTTGTGTGCTTAAATCTATTTTTGGTACTTGGCTCTCAGCAATTTTAGGAGGGCTTCTACATTCTGTATGCTATTTTCAGTGTTATTAAGGGACCTTAGACTCAGTTCACTCTAGGTTTTCATGAAGGTGTAGTAACATACATTTTGGTCTCTGGCTGTGGAAAGCTGGGCAGGGGAGAAGACTATGATGCTACATAATAGTTGCAAATGGACTGGAAATGTGGTGGTAGCTTTGGCTAACAAGGTGCTGGAGCAACTTAGAAAAATACTAATTAAAGATTTTCTTTCAAGATCCCTTATGAATGTATACAAAGTCCATAGACTGAGTAAAGTATAAGGGATTGTAGTGGTGAAGTTGAACTTGTTTTCCATAAACCTAGCATTACCACATTCACATAGAATAGGACTACCTGTGGAGTATGCTGTTGCACTCTGTAAAGATAACTAAATGAGGCTATCGAGACACAGAGGAACGTTCTAGTACAGGAAGATGTAAAATGTATACTACCGATTAGTCTCTCACCTTCCAGGCACACAGCTTAGGATTCAACCATACTTGTGAGAAACAAAAAAGGTGGGAAATTCAAAATCAAAAAAATTGTTCAGGAAGGAATTTTACCCTATGGTCATATTGGTATGGACTAAGGGGGGGAGGGGTTGCCTTCATCTATAGCAGGGGGCATGATCCTCTACCCAAGATTGCTTGAGTGTATTTTGACATTTCATAGAAGCAGGATGTTGGCTGCCATGGTTTCCCTGCTTTACCTGTGGCAGGTTAGGGTGTTAGGTCTGCATTGTGTCAGGGTTGGTGGTAGTCTGATGTAGAGTTAAGATTATGGTTTGGGTAAGGATGATCCTGCCTCAGGCAGGGGGTTGAACTAGGTCCCTTCCAGCCCTACTTCTCTATGATTCTACGAAATATTTCTCATGCATTTAATTAGACAGTAGAACTCAGCACTATAGGATGTAGTTGAGACCAGAATTTAACAAAAATCAAAGTGATGTTGAATATTTACATGGATAACAAGCATATCCAGAGCTATTATGAAGGACAAGAAGTTCTGTGGATGGGATATTAAAGCTCAGTAGTCATTGTTTAAGCTAGCCTCTATTAGAAATCAGGATAAGACCTAGTGTTAGTGTCAGGTTACCCCAATACTAGGGGGGGTATTACTCCCTCCTCTGAAGCATCTGGCTCCTGGACAAGATATATCTATGCTCTTATACTATGTCTGCCTATTTGTTCCACATAATCTCAGGGGATTCTCAGTGCCTCAAAGCAATTAGCACAACACACTCAAATCTGGATGTTTGATTTCTTGGAAATATTGACAGGAGTACAAGAAAAGGAAAATGTCTACCAGTTTTTCATTGATTTTCTTTTTAGGAAGTCTCATTAAAATTCATTTTTGTTACAAAAGATTAACCCTTTTAACGAGTAGTACAAGTCATTCTGTCACTTTTAGAACATTCAGTTGATAAAGAATGTAGTTCACTCCAATGATTGATTAAACTTCACTCATTCGCCACATAAAAATACTGACAAATATCAAAAGCACGGAAAAGGCATTCTTAGTGAAGGGCTTCTATAACTGAAATTTCATAGTAGAGAAAAAACAGATTCATGATGTCCCTGACCACCCTCAGAGGTTGTCTTCCCACAGTAAAGCCTGTAACGCTGACAGGGAACCAATCACAGGAATACAGCTGTGACGTATTTCACCGTGGTGAATGCACAGAACTTTTCAGTGACACACAAGAACCTTTTTGCTGAACTTGTAAATCCAGAACATGAGAATTTATCATTAATGTAAATATATTTCAGAAACTGTGATAGAAGGATCATGTATCTTTAACAATGGCTACACATGAAAGGTGGGTAGAGAAGGCTTCTGGTTACTGTGAACAAAAATTTTAGGCTAAAAGAATATACATTTTGGGTGGTATGTTAATTAGCCTTTACCAACAATTGTTCTTCTTTGTTTGCTAAGATATTTTAGCTTTCTATTGTGGTAAACACACAGAAGTACATAAATGGCTGCAATTTTCTCTGTTTTATATACAAGCCAAATAGCTTTCTAGTCAACATCAGTTAGTCCAGTTTTTACTTTGGTTTCACATTTTCTTTTAGCTTCCACAGCAACTAATCCTGCTAGGGACTTCAGCCATTAACAGCCAGATGCTCCCAGTTCCCATAGCATTTCATAAAGTCCTCTAGTGAAGAGCAATGGGCTACACTCCAGAATCAACCAAACTGAACCTGAAACACCAAACACAGCTGGTAAATACAGAACAGAGGAAGGGGGAGGGAGGAAGGGACGAGACAATATTTGGCACTTGGGAGATTAAAATCCATGTGTTTATATTGACAGTTCTGTTTTTGCTTCTGAATTGCCTGGCATCCAAAACCCCAGTGTATAAGACTTTTTACACACTACTTAACTTTATTAGCCTGTGTGACTTCAGACAGCCTTTTTATCTTTGAATTCAAATATTTGCTGTAACACTCCAACAGGATTCAAAATAGGAATTTTCCTTGAAAAGAAGAAAAGGAACTAGTCTTTTTATAGGAAAGTTTTCAAGCCACCAAGGAGGCCAGATAGGTCCCACTCCATCTGTAGCCAGAATAAGTATCATTTTCATCTGTGAAGCAGAAAAATTTGGAGAAAGCCTACAGCTGAAAAGCCAAGATGCACAGATACAGGTTAGGAAGAGTTGTATCTCCAATGAGCCAGATTCACTGAGGAGTCAGATGGGAACTCAGCAGATGCATGTTGTACCAAATAATTTTTGATAACTTACCTATTGATTAAAGAAACTCTGGAAAAAAAATTAAAGGCAACATGCTAATTAGTTACCCATGCAGCCCTGGGTACCAGATTCATTTTTACTGTTACAGCTGTATTCAGTAAGGTGCAAGGCAAGTGTTGCCATCTGTCAGTATGATTAGAATTGTTCTTGAATACTTAGATTGAATTTTGCCAACATCCTTGGATTTGCATGCAATTTTTGCTTTCCTGATTTTAAAGCCTTCAGGATAAACCAGAAGGGAAACTATCCCTTAGAATTAATGGGAAGCTTTTTGAGAATATCAAGGCTAAATCTGAATGCAACTGGTAAGAAAGGTGTTGTTAAAACATACAACTTCTGACATTTGAAGGTCTGTCATCATATTATGGAACTGGGGTGGCCAAGATTTCTAACCCTTTCTAACCAAAAGCTTGTTGTGGCTGAAGTGCAGGACACAAAGGTTTTGAGATGCATGTTCTGCACGGTCAGTGATCTATCTGCACCTCAGCTCAAATGTCCTAAATCAGCTTCTTAAAATAGATTGTAAACAAGGAATGAAAATCAAAATAGAAAATATGAGGGTGTTTCAGAAACTAACATCAATTTTTAAATAAAATGATTTTGTATGCAATGCTCCTTTACTAGACCAGATCACTTCTCTACATAGACGTAAACAACAGGTGCATTCATCAGCGCTGTCATCAGTGTTCCCTCCTATGTGGTTTCCACTTTGTCACAAACATGTAGCATGGACAGGCATTTTGCCACTAGTTTCTTCAATACCCTTGTAATAAATGGACAAACAGACAAGAAAAACATGTTTTGGTTTAACTACTACTCTTAAACTGTCCAAGAACTCTATGTGGTTTGCGAGCCCCACAGCCATTCCTGTTATATAACATATACTAAAAGGTAAATAGGAATATCCAATATATAATGTCTAAGGCTGAAACAACTGAATATTGAGGATTTCCCAACAAGAGCTATGGGAATAATGAAGCCAAACTCTGGAATAGTCAATTGGCTATTCCAGAACATAAAAGTGAAGATACCTTATTTTCAGGCCATTGAGACACATTGGGGCATGGGAGGCAAGGCTCCACTGTTTCTTTAACCTCAGCATGAGAAGGAGGTTATGTTGTGAGCACCACACTCCAGCTCCTTTTCCCCTTAGGTAGTTCCTGGTACACACTGAATGGGACACTGGGTGGGCCACGAGGCCACGCTGGAAATGGAACCAATGGGTGCCTGTAGAAAAGCTGTGAGGTTGCTCTGACACACTATAACTATAGTGCATTGGAGCAGACTCAATCAAGTCTGCTGGAGCATGGTAATTACAGCACTCCAGCCAGCCTCTGCATCTCATGTATTAATGTTCCTGCACTTCAAAATGGTGGTGGGGTTACTGAAACTAACGTTCGTTGAGCTAGTTTTAGTTAAAGCGCCTCTGCCCCCATTTTGAAGTGCCAGGATGCTGGTACACAAGATGCTGCAGCACTTTAATAAGAGCAGCTCTTAAAGCCACTCTAAATAAAGCGTCACCCCACCCCCCTGCACCCTTGGAGTATGTATAAAAGTGCCCAATGAGGAGAAAACCACTGCTCTTGCCTCAGATCAAACCAGGTCCTTCCAGTCCATAATTAGTTGTCCCACCAACCAAGGCACATGGTTCCCCCCAAACACACCAATAATACTGACTGAAAAATAAGACGTTTGTTTAGGTGAATTCCAGTTATACATGGTATCTTTTATTAACCTTTCCAAAATTGCTGCCTTGCATACTTCCTAAATTCAGTCTATAAACTTATGATATCTTCCATCCATTCTTTCCTTTAGTCACTGAAATAGGAAACTGGAGTGGTAGTAGTTAGCACTTGAACAGGTTACCCAGAGAGGTTGTGAAATCTCCATCCTTACTGGTTTTTAAGACCTATGTAAACAAAGCCTTGGCTGGGATGATCTAGCCAGGAATGGTCCTGGTTTGAGCAGAGGGATGTACTAAATGAGCTCCTGAGGTCCCTTCCAACCCTAACTTTCTATGATTCTATGTCAAAATATTTTACATGGACAGTTCAATCTCAGGAATTTTCTTTTTAGTGCTCAGAAATTTAGCTATTTCTCCAGACAAACGTGTGTTACTTCTTTTGGGGTTGGCATGTGCATAAAAGTAAAGAGGTAGACATTCAAGAACCTGGATGGGCACAGTCATATATACAGGTTCAAATATCTCCTTCCTCCATAAAAGAAAGCTTTGGAGTTAATTAAGATAAAATACTTTTTTAACCTAATTCAGCTAACTCTTTAGAACACTGTGCGAGGGCAAGAATATATTTTGTTTAATTTAGTGTCCCTGCGTTGGAAGCATGTGATGACAAGTACAATTCCAAAATGTCACCAGTGTGAAAAAGCATTTGAAACCTGAAAATTAGAAATTAATGAGGGTTAAAAATTTAATGAAATTTAGATGACACTACTTAAATAAATCATAACTCTATCAAAACTGTTTTACTAAGCCGGGTATGTTTAGACATGATTAATTGATTAAATTAACTTACTTATAACAATGTGACACTCATATTTCCAACTGAAATACAGTGAATCTAGATAATCAGGTTAAAAGAAGAGTTCTGAAATGTCTTTGTTTCTTTCTAGTACATGGGTATGAAAAGCAGGTTCCATGCTCCCTTCCCCCTCCCCCCAGAAATGAGATACATAGATGTCCTGTGATATTCAGCTTCCACCTTAGGCATTTATAAGGGCTATCATAAAAGGTGCCTTATCACCTTCATTTTGAGACTGGACAGACACCTTGCTAGGATCATTTGATCTCAACAGTTTTCCTGCCCAGAGTAGAGGGGGTTGGAATCGATGATCTTTTGAGGTCCCTTCCAGCTCTTAATTTCTATGATTCTATGACCTTTTATATATTTATCCTCCCAAATCCTTGGTTGGGGGGGGGGGGCGGTTCACGATAAGTGGCAAATTGGATGTCTCCTTTTTACAAATGGGGAACAAATGGAAAGATTCTGTATCCACAGCAGATTCTAATAGGACATAAGAGGCCTCAAATGCCTCTATGCTGATGCTCATAGTATGGGGAACAAACAGGAGAAACTTACCCTCCTGCTAGCTAACACCAACCCAGATATAGTGGGGCTCACCAAAATGTGGTGGGACCCAATGGACAACTGGGCAGTGAATATCAAGGGCTATAGGCTGTACAGGAGAGATAGGACAGGGAGAAAAGGTGGGGATGTGGCACTCTACATCAAGGAGAAATACACATCCTCAATGAGTAGCACTGGGTCAGAGGAGGGGCACACTGAAGTGCTCTGAGTTAGAAGGAAGTTGAGGGGAAAGGGACTTAACAGTGGGGGGTCTACTTCAACCAAGGGGAAGAGCTAGACCAGGAATTCTTAAGTCAGCTCACGGAGGCAGTTAGGTCAAAGGACGTGGTCATCATGGGTGACCTAAACTTTCCAGACATCTGCTGGGAAGAGCAGTCAGCCAGGTCTGACCACTCACATAGGTTCCTAGCCAGAATGCAGGACCTCTGTCTAACCCAGGAGGTGCACAGCCCCATCAGGGGAGACACCTTGTTGGATCTGTTCCTGGACACGGGCAACAGCTTGGTGCGGGGTCTGTGAATGCTTGACCACCTGGGAGACAGAGATCATCGCCTGGTGGAATTTACCATCCAGTGCAAGGTGGCAAAGGCCTGCAGCAAGCCAGCAGCCCTGGGCTTTAGAGGGCAGATTTTAATGAGGTAAGGAGAATAGTTGGGGAGACACTGAGGTCCCAGAGGGGAGGGGAGTTGGGTGTCCAAGAAGAGTGTTCGTTCCTTAAGGAGATGATCCTCCAAGCTGAAAGGGAGGGAATCCCAACACAGATCAAAGGGGGCAAGAAGGCAAAAAAACCCCCAAGGCTCAATAAAAGCATCCAGGAATGTCTTCTACCTAAAAAGGAGGTGTACACCCGAAGGAAGAGAGGGGCCATCACCATGGAGGACTATACTTCTGTTGCTCAGGGCTGTAGGGGGATGGTCAGGAAGGCCAAGGCAGAGATGGAACTGGGACTAGCTACCCAGATCAAGTACAAGAAGCCCCTTTTTAAATACATAGGAGGTAAAAAGAAGGTACTGGGTAACGCGGGGCCTCTGCAGAGCACACTAGGAAATCTGGTCATCGCACCAGACAGCAAAGCTAACCTATTTAAGAATTTCTCTGCCTCCATTTCTCTGAGCAGGTACTGGGTCATCCCCCCCACCGGAACCACCATAGGCCCCAGGGGAGGTGCACTCAGGCCTAGGGTAAGAGAGGACCTAGGGAGGGAACTTCTGGAGGGACTGGATGTATTTAAATCAGTAGGTGCTGATGATGTCCACCCCAGAGTGGTGAGGGAATTAGCAGAAGTCATTGCAGGACCCCTGGCGTGGCTTTATGAGCACTCATGGTGCTCTGGCATTGTGCCAGAGGACTGGAAAAGCGCAAATGTGGTTCCTATTTTCAAAAAAGGGAGGAAGGAGGACCCAGGAAACTATAGGCCAGTTAGTCTTACCTCAGTCCTGGATAAGCTTTTTGAGAGAATTATCCTGGCGCAGTTCCACGAAGGGCCAGCAGGGAAGATTATGCTTAGGAGAAACCAACATCAGTTCATTAGAAGCAGGTCCTGTCAGATCAACCTGGTGGCCTTCTATGACCAGGTCACAAAATCCTTAGATGTAGGTGTCGCGGTGGACATAGTCTTTCTGGACTTTAGGAAGGCCTTTAACACTGTCTCTTACCCCATTCTCATTAAGAAACTAGGAGACTGTAGCATTAATACCTACACAGTCAGATGGGTCATTAATTGGCTGAAGGGCCACACCCAGAGTGTGGGACCAGTTCAAGAGGCACAAGACACCCATGACCTGCACTGAAAATAAGTACTTAGTTATCCTTTATGGATAAGGGGGCTGGGAGCTGCAGATCATCTGGGCCTGGCCAGGCTGGTGCTGCACTCTGTTTCTCCCCTTCCCCTGCCCTGAGTCCCTGGCCTGTGGCCAGATCACATGGAAACCATGCCAGCTGCATTCATGTGGCCTGATGCAGTGTGCAGGAAGATAGCAGAGCACTGACCTGCCTGCAGGCCAGGGACTTGGGGCAGAGAAGGCAGTGCAGGGAGAAGTGGGGAACAAAGTTTAGGTTCCTCTAAACTTTGTTCTCTCTGAGCTTAGTTCAGGGGTGGGCAATTATTTGGGCTGGAGGGTGACTTAAGGAGATTTGCTTGCGGGAAGTCATGGGGAGGAGGTGCTGACCTAGCCCATGACAACTCACCCAACCTCCCTCAGTAGTCCTCTGGCCCAAATAATTGTCCACCTCTGCCTTAATGCCAGAAAGTGTATGTTGATGTGCAGCAAATGGCTTAAATTCATCTGTGACCTTTGCTTAAAGCCACCCCCTACATATCCAAATTAGTATTCAGGCTAACACTGGATCCTTAGCAGTCACATGACTGTTATCTCCCTGAAGAGGAGGATGAGAAGAGGATTCTAGAATCAGAACTTCACAGAGAAGAGGAACAGTGAATTTAGGAGAGGATGAAGGCAAATGATTGAGAGCATCTGCATTGGCTAGGGATGTGCAAAGTGGACCCTATTCAATTTGGATTTGGATCAAAGCAGGGATAGTGATTTGACTAAGCCCGCTGGGGGATGGGGGGACGACTGCCACTGCTGGCCCGCTGAGCGACCCTTGCAAAGCCAGCAGACCAAGGCACTTAAGGGAGCCC
>NW_017728931.1:93723138-93796548 GCF_001723895.1 Crocodylus porosus | reverse complement strand
CGAGGTCCCTTCCAGCCCTAATGTCTATGAAATCTATGAAATCTATGATTCATTGATTCAGATGACTGTCCCTGATTCAATTTGGCTGACTCCAAATCTGATGATTTGATGCTGATTTGGGCACAAACAAAGCTTTAAATGTTTTTTTCTACATACCTCAAGGTATCAGCATGGCTCATGAATGCTGAGATGCTGAAATGGATCGAGCATCCCACAGGAATGTGGTGCGGGGTTCCCTCCACATGCTTGATGGTGAATCTGGAAGTGGACCAGAAGTGCTTCCGAGTTAGTCGAGGACTGGGTTGCTCCCCTCCCCCGAGCTCAGTAATTGGCCACAGGGGGACCGTGGGTGCCCCCCACAGACCCAGGAGGCACCAATCACTGAGCCTAGGGGACACAAGGAGGGGGCCTGTGTGCTCCTCAGCAGATCCAGAAGTTGCCAAAAGTGCTTCTGGTCCACTTCCAGGTCTGCTGCCAAACACACTGGGGAGTTCCTCACAGTGCTCTGCTCCATGCATCCCAGCACTGCAGCATTCACGAACTGCCTGCTATCTAGAGGTATGTAGAAAAAAAACATTTAAAGCTGTGTATATGTCCGAATCACCAAATCTTTCCAAATCTCTTCAAATTGATTCAGAGGGTTCTGATTCAATATGGAAAGATTAAAGGGTCCTCTGATTGGATTTGGATTCAGAGATTCAGCCACTGAATTGGGCCAAATATCCACTGAATCGAATCAGGGACTGAAGCTTTGCACAGCCCTAGCTTTGGCTATGGAGTTCCAAAAGAAAGCGGTGTTGAAATTGGTAGTCACATACACTTATAAGTAAGGACCAATGAAGCAGATATGGTGTAATGATTTGGGATGTTGGTCCATTTTTGGTGAATAAACTTAGCAATGGCTTATGATCTGTCACAACTTTGAAACTGTGACCATATATGTAGTCATGGAACTTCTGAAACCCATTAATGTTTCAAGAGCTTCCAAATCAATTTGGACACAATTCCTCTGAGTTTTATTCATAGTTCATATAGTAGGCAATGAAGCTTCATGTGCATCATTCTGCAGATGATTTAAAACAGCCCCTAAGCTGTAAAGTAAAGCATCACAAGTAAACAGAAGTGGCCTCTTTATGTCATAATGGACTAACATACTGCCAAACAACAAGTCTTTCACATTGTTGAAAGACTTATCCTTCAGTTTAGTCCATTTCCACATGGCATCCTTATCCAATAGACAAGACAAAGGCTCAAAAAGTATAACCTCATCTTTTAGGAAAGAATGGTAAAAAATAAGTAAACCCAGGAATGCTTGCTGTTCCTGCATATTCTTAGGTGCCCCAGCACCTAAGAAGGGACTGTGGTAGGCCTTATGAATAGCTTCTACTTTTGCATTTGTTGAATGAAGTCTGATTGCATCAACTCAGAACCCCAGGAACTCCATGTTGGTTACCCAAAAACACATTTCTCTTTCTTGAGTTTTAGGTGAGCCTTGGAAATGCAGTATAACACTTCTTGCAGGTGGACAACTAATTCTGACATGCACCCTGCTCTGATAAGGATATCATCAAAATACAGAATGACTCCCTTAATACCTGCAAGTAAGACATCTGTAAACTTTTGGAAAACTCCTGATGCAATGCTTATTCCAAATTGTAGGCACTTGACTCAGAAGGCTCACTTATGGGTGATGATTGTCTATGCATCAGCAATTTAATCTTCCACAAAGAGTTGTTAATACACTTGCGCTTAGTCTAATTTAGCAAAAACCTTGCATCCATCAAGAGTTGCAAAGAAGTGGTTTACTGCTGGAATCCAGTATCAGTGGTTCTGTAATATTTTGGCTTCATGATTGGTTCCATAGGAGTGGCCTAATTTTGTATTTAAATTTACCTCTAGGACACCTTGTTTCACAAGTTGATCAATTTTTGCATCAGTATTTGGAAAAAGGGTGAAAGCAACATGATGAGGCCTCATTTGAATTGGAGCCAAAGTTGGATTCAAGATATGTGACACAGGCTGACCCATGTAGGTACCAAGCTGATTGTTGAAGACCTTGTTGAAATCCATTAGGAAATCTTATAAGGTATTCATCATGAGGCTGAGTACTCCTGTTAATTTCATACCCAATGGCTGGAGCCATTATCATCCTAGTAAGCTGGCTCTCCCACCCTTGGCAATTATTAAATGGAGGACCCCTCAGTTTTGCCCATAAGGGACACTGACATAACACACACCCTTCAAACCTATTATTTGAATTATTATTATTAACCTATTATCAGTTATAATCTACAAGTTTGGCTTTGTATGGAATAATAGGTGGATCATTTCTAGGCTGTACTGAATTGTACGTCTCTTCTGAAATCAAAGTAAATGGATCCTGAGTTCTCCTTCATAACACAGAGAGCAAATTGGAGAATAACTGTTGTATAGATCATTTTCTTCACTGAGGTTCATGTTTCCACATTGGTAACATATGTAGTAGTGGAGGTATCAGAGGACAACTAATGTGTTGGCATTTCATTCAAATCAGCAACAGCATTGGAGGTAACTAGAAGTGAAGTCTCCTTAGTCTCCTTCTTTCAGATGTCTTGGACTTCTGACAACATGCATGTTCAGTATCACCCTTGTACTGTCAATGGTGGCAGTCAGCATCAGTAAAATGCCACATATCACATCTGTGATTTCTCCTACAACTGTAATAGCTTGTGTGGGAATTCTATTCTTATGCACACATGGTGACTTGGATCCCTTGGATGTATTTGGTAAGTCTTGGCTGATGTCAATTTCAGTGACAATGCTTAGATTTATCTTGAATGGAGTGAGGCAGCTTTATATGCAAGGCCTTCTTCTTGAGCCATGACAAATGTTAAGTTATTCTTTACAAGAAGTCTGCATTGTCGGACTTCATCTTGAATCCCACACACAAGATGATCTGTAAGAAGGGACTGTGGTGGGCCAGTCGGGGTTGTTCCTGCCCTGAGCCACCCAGCCTATTGTGCCCGACCACCGTCCAGGCTTCAAGTGCCTCCCTGGGGGTGCCTCATGTCTGGCTGACCCCCTTCCTGAAGCACACCCTGGGGGTAACGCTGCAACTACCCAGAGTCTGGACTGATCCTGAACCTGTGCCCTCTGGGAAACACAGGCCCATTAGCCCTTGAGGGTACTCGACCCCCTACAAAAAGTTGGGGTGCTTCCCTCAGTCTGAAACACAAATAGTGATCTCCCTTAGTCAGCCAAGCCAAGGGGACTCAAAGGCATAATTTAGGTCCTTTCCCAATAAGTCTCCCATGCTGGGTACAAAGGAAATGTTTATTGGTTACAAGAAGAAGGTTTAGAATAGGGTACAGGGTGAAGCAATATCCTAGAAATACCTTAATCAAACAGTGGCATGGTAGCCTTTGATCATGCATCTGAGTTACTGCAAGCTATAGATCTAGTTAGATCTCAGACAGCTTACTCACAAGTATCATGCAGAGGCAGTGGAGATCAGTTCATTGATCATGAGTTTCAAGAGAGAAAGAGAGAGTTCCAGATGGTTCACCTTCTTTCTAAGTTTTCATCATGGCTACTGCCCCTCCTCCTGGACAGTCCTTCACTTATATAGCCCTTATGACCTCATTTACCTTGTCCAATGAAGGCCAGCAACTGTTGGCTGCCAGCCAACCAATTTGAAATGCATCACTGGTTGCTGGGTAGATTGTCAGGGTCTTTAGCCTCCTCCCAGTCATGTTGGCATTGCTTAGAAAATAAGGAGCTTAAGTCCCCCACCCAGGTATGTGATGCCAGTCACATAGGCAGAGGGAGCACATTTCCCCCTTCCCTTGGAATGTATCCAGCTCAGATTACAATTTAGGGTTACCTGAAGAGATGGGACAAGAAAACTGACTTCTGCAGTGACCATGGTAAGCAAATTGTCCGATAGCAGAGTTTGGGGTGAGACAGAGATGGTATTCTGCCACAGGGACTCAACATTAATGTCACAATTACAGTTCTCAGATAATTTATGCATGTGTTCTATGTATGTGGCAGTTCCTTCCTCTAGAAACTGATTTCACTGGTTCAAATCAAACTAGTGTATCATTTCCTAAAGGTATCAAATTTACACCCAATTAGCTATTGTTCAGTAATGCACATGTAGACACATTACTGCACAGTAACCTAGGGGGTGTCCCTGTTGGGAATGCCTAGCCACCAGGGGGCTGGCCTGAGCCCAGCCCCAGGGCTCCTGGTTGGCTGCCTCTCCTGGCTTCAACTTGGGACTAAAGTTAGTCCCTAATGCTGGCACCTGGCTCTGTTTTCAGTTTGGGTCTAAGGTTAGTGCCAAGTGTTGGCAGCCTAGTGATCACAGGGGCACATGGCAGGCTGCACTGACCTGGGACTTAATTTAGTCCCAGGTTGCTTGCATGTGTAGGTGCCAGCCTATTACCACTTACTGCACAGTTAAGCTGGTGAACTACACATGCAGACACACCCACGCACACTCAGTAAACAACATTTACAATAGAACCTGATAAGTTTATGTAAGGTGTTATATGAAATTGTTGTCTTCAATAGCAAAAGAATGAATAGCAAAATGAATCACCATCCTACAGGATCCTTAGGTCACTGAATACTGAAAGCATTCTTAAAGCTGTATGATCTAATATCTGACTATGGGTCCAGAAATGCAGTCCCGATATAAAAATAAATTCCCATTGAACTCAGGACAGGATTGATTACTTGTTATTATTTTAAACAGAATTATTTTTCTAAATCTAAGCCTATAGAAAGTATTTAGAATGTCCCTTAATACTATCGCTTACCTTACATGCACAATTAGGCAGGTCAGCACTTTCCCATTATAGCAAAGCAGAATAAATTTGAGAGTTAATGGATGATTAAGGAATATGCTTAGAACCAATGACCTTGATTTAATGTGTCCTAGAGAGCTTAAATCTGCCTTTACTGATTTGTTTCATCTCCCCCATGAATTTTATCTTGCTTTTCTCACTAATTGGGATCTATGGTATAGTTTCGTTCTGTTATTCAGTCAACAACCTACATGTGGGTTAATAACATGTTTCTCCTCACATGTTTTAGTCCTACAAGTGATATGCCTGAGATATGATTTGACAGACATATAGGGCTTCAGTTTCAGGTCCATTCAGATCACAGTGTGCAAACTATGGCTCATGGGCTGGCTCTAGTCCACCAAGTGATTCTATCTGGCCCATTGAAGGTTCTTCAGCCTTGCCCAGCTCAGGTGCAGGGACAGCCTGAGCCATGTGTCATGCAGACAACCCTATCCCTACAGTTCTTGCCCAGGACCTGTAGTCCATAGGGTCAGGCAGTGTGGTGGTAGGGCAGGGACAGCGTGGCAGCTGATTTGGCTTCCCAGCAGCTCCCACAGCAATGGCTCCTTCCAGTGGCCTCTGCCACTGTCTCCACTGCTGCCACGAGATCCAGACATGTCTGTCCTGCACCTATCACCAGGGGTGCTGGATGGAGCAAGCATGCGAGGTCTCCAAGGAGACTGGCCTGGGACCTTTGTGGGCAGAGTGCATTCAGCCAGGAAGATGGGATAGGGCCATGGGTGGGCGAGGAGCAGCATCTAGGCATGGGATGGGTGAATGGAGCCAGGATCACAGCATGGTGACAGTGTGGGGTTGGGCCCCAAGACAGAACTGCAATCCACTCCCCTCACATCTCTACTATCGGTGCCAGTTCCATGGGACTGGATAGGATCAATTGTTATTTCCTTATCCCCCCCCCCACACACACACACACACTGATTGGTGTTACAAGGGGCCGGCTGGGTCAACACCCATCTCAACCCCCAGCCCTCAACATCTCACGAAAACTCCTTAAGTGGATCTCCAGCCCAAATAATTGCCCACCTCTGCCTCAGACCATGTACCCATCATACAGATTGCTTAATTTTACTAATTTTAACTCAGAAAAAGCCTTTGCCTGAGTTCTGGATAAGAACTATTAAAAAACTCTACAGTAACTAAACTGATTTTTTTCAACAATTTAAAAACTCTCATTGATAGGCCCCCTGATTAAGTTGGCCGGCAAAATCCTTGTCATTTTGTTCAAGGTGTCTCCTATAAGGTCTTTCTTGTGTTCAGCAATGCTCAAACAGCTTATCTTCTTTCAAATCCAGACTAGCATTAGAGTAATAAAGACACTAGGAGTCATGCCATCACCTGCTTCTGTTAACCTGCAGTGGATCCATCTGGAATACCCAAAATGTAGGCTTGGCAGGATTCATTTTATTGATAAACATCGATAATCAGTGAATTTATGTTGCACTCAGACCAACAGAAAAAATATTCCCATCAGTAATAATCACAATTTATAGAAAGGGTACTGTAAAAGGAAACCCTTACCCCTGTTACTGGACAGTAGAGAAAGACAGACAGACTGAGGGCAGAAGGGTTAAAGAGGAAAATAATGGGCAGCCTAATGACTTCTAAGTTAAGCAATTAGCTGCTGGCTCCAGCCTAATGACTCATCAATTAACCAATTAGCTGTTCAGTCCACAGGTGTTGGAAGTGGGCTGAAGGAAGATAACAGGATACTTAAAACCCTACTGAAAATCCAGAGGGGGCAGGATGGAGACGGTGGAGTATTCAAGGCTCCAGCCCAGGGGCAGCAGGATCCTGTTCAGGCCAAGCCAGCTAAATGTAGGTATAGGTCACTCTCGCAGAGCACCTCAGTGTTCTGCTCCTATAAAGAGGGGAGGCACCTGCTACTTATGAAGCAGTAAGTAAGGAGCCCAGCTGCGGGTTGCCAGGGCAACCGCTGTGGTTCAGCTGAGAGGAAGGGCCAGGGCCTGGCTCCTAGATAACTCTCTGTTAAGGCTGAGGTCAGGAAGGCAGTTCCATGCTAGTAGCTGTAGAGGAAGGGGCTCTGCTGGACTGACTAAAGAGGAGAGGCTAGATTGGAGGTATAGCTGTGAGACTGGGGGAAGGATAGAGCACCCCGATGTGGCAGGACTAATGTTATAGCCAAATGGCTCGAATTTATGTTGTAGCCAAGAGGCTTGAGTTTCTGTTTGCTGTTTATAACTGGTAGTTTGGGTGAGGCTATTAGGGGTTGGAGGAGACCTCATAGGGGGCCCATGATAGCATGGGGACCCTGGGGCCAGAAAGGATGCAGCATTTGGGGTGTACTGACCCAGGCACCAGAGAAGGCATAGCACTTTGGGGTGCACAGATCCCAGCCCTAGAACAAAGGGCCAGACATGGCTATGGCCACCTAAGCCCATCTGCAGGGGTTTGAGACCCTGAGAAGGAGAGTTGGGGCCAGGCATGCTGCAACCACCTGAGCTCACCTGAGTGTAAGAAGCCCCACTGTAAGGGGGCAGTGCGAGAAGCACCATTGTGAGGGGGCAGTGTGATTGACAAGTGCCAGAGGGCACAGTGAGAGAGCCCCAGAGCAAGGGGGTAGTGAGAGAAGCACCAAAGTAAGGGGGCAGCCATATAAGGCTGTGAAAAGCCAGAGCACCTGTGGGGGCGCAGTTGCAAGACAAGGCTGCAGAGAGCCCGAGAGCCAGAGAGGGTGCAGACAGCAAGACAGATCGAACAATGTCCGGTACATCAGTGAGGCTTGGGGCATGGTAAAGAGGCAGTTGGAGCCATGCATAGCCCATAAGGCTGGGGGCACAGGAACTCCCATTAATGCAACAGGGCTAATGCATAGGAGTAGAACCATGTCCAAGAAGATGAGAGGCAGCCTCCCTTTTATTCATATATAAGATGATGTGGCGGGCAAGAACAAGGGTGCTTTAAAGTAAACTTGGCATGGTAGGGGGTGCTAGGGGAGATCACGGCCCCCCTTAGGACCCTGCTGTGTGACAATCATCCTTGGCCCCCTCTTCTCATGTTCCCAGAGCTCTGGGAGTGCTTCTGCCCTCCTCTTCTGGTCCCTGCCTGCCCAGCTTTTTCCTGATGAACTAACAGAATAGTTTTAAGTAGTTATGATTTATTGAGTTATGGATATTTATTTTTTATAATTTTGACATATGATTTTTAACAGTATACTGTCATTACTAAATTGTCTTCCCTCCACACCCTTAATTTCACACAATGCTTAAAATTTAAATTGGTAAAATTAAATTAATGCTTAAAAATAAACCTTAATTTTAGCCATCAACATTATTAAATAAATATTGAATTTTTGAAGCTTACTTAAATGTGAGGGAGGAAATGGGAACACTCCACACATTCATTATCCTCACTTTCCTTTGTTGATGTAAAGTGTAGGTAACCTACCATTGTTATCACAAAATCCTGAAGAGGTATCACCAACAATACCTCTAGAAAATCATCTGTATCAAATAGGAAGTTCACTGCACAAACACCAGTGTTTTTGCTGAAGCTAGAGTTACTAACCCTCAGCCAGGGATCCTCAAGCACCACCTTTGCTGGACCAGATATTTTGTGCAGATGTAGTGTGTGTTTGAATAAAGTTTTTTCTTATGATTAATTCTAGAAATATGTAACATGTAACACAAGGCCAAAACATGATAGATTAAATGGCCTGGCATTAGAATAGGTTATGTTTAGATCAAGTAATAATAACATTATATTGACAGTAATATGGTTAGTATATTGTAAGCAACTGTGCCATCCACCAGAGTGTCTCATGTGTGCCAGTCTGTCAGATGTCACCATTGTCCGCAGGAAGGATAGTCAATGATCAAAACAGGTTCCAAAGGATCCTCAGTGGTTCTCACCTGCCATGACTTTCCTGAAATATGTTCAGAAGGAAGGAAGATGTACATTCTGTCCCACAGGGTCCCATCCAATCCTTTTATCGAGCTTCCTGTTTTGGGGCTCCACCTCCCCTACACCCCACCTAATGCCAACCAATGATGTTGCATCCTGGTCTTCTGGGTTTGGGTCATGGTCTTGGTACATGTCTTGACCATCCAAAATGATACGTCATGTCTGGACATCAGTTCGCCTCACTTGGCACTTGCCTCAGAGGGACTGACTTAGCTTCTATTTGTCCCTGGGTTACCCAGTCCCCCCAGTGTCAGTCTCAAGCCTTTTAACCTGTTGTTGCCATGGCATGGACAGCTGTCTCTCTTTCTTTCCAGAGGCTGCAAGACAGTCCAGTCTGCCTGGAAGGCATCTGGAGTCCACAGATCTACTGCTGGTAAGTAATGGTGCTTATGGTGGGCTCACACTCTCTCTCTCAGCCCCTCTCAGGGCTGCCATCATTTGGTTTCTGTGGGGTACAGCTCTGCCCTAGGATGCCGAGTGCCCACAGGCAAACCCACTTCTGGTCCCCCAGGCGTCCTGCTTGTCAGGCTCCCCCCGGCTCAGTTGTTTTTTTGATGTTTGTTTTTTTTTCTTTTGCCACGGCACTTTCTCTTGCCACAGCTCCATGCCCGCTGCTTCCTCAGCTTGGCGCAATCTCACACCAGCTTCAATCTCCAACCCCAGGTGAGTTCCTCTTCAGGGTTTTCTCTTGAAATATATATAATCAAGAGAAAACCCCAAAGAGGAACATCCCATACACTCCTCATATATATATTCCTACTATATATATATTATTGAGGCATGCATGGGATGTTTATTGTGCCTGTGGAAGCAAAAGGAGGTTTTCTAAGGCACTGAATATGTAAGTTACCAGACAATGAACTGATTAATGGATGGCTGAAGAACCAGTCTGTCACCAGGAGGAATTCTGCATATCCTGCAATTTAGCCTACACAATGTTTCAAGGCTGGAAGACTGACTTTTATGACAGGAGTGACCTCGAGCTGAGATACCAAAAGAAAGATGAAAAACAACAGCTGGATGAGAACATGCAGATGGAGAAGTACCTCAACTTCTCAACTGCGGACAAAGACTTAATCTCTATAAAAGTGGGATTCAACAATGCTGTGGTGGGGATTTCACACTCTGCAACCCTCACTGGAGCACAGGTGCATCTGTTCTCCCCTGCTCCCATCATTCACAATGAGCCTGGGCTGGCCACACAGTGCTAACTTTGAACAAGCAAGCTGAGAAATATAACATCTCCTAGAGTGTGTTTGTGTGCGTGTGTGTGTGTGTTACACTAAACACATAATTCACACAGTTTGTCTTTGTATGTTTTTGTTTTCTGTAATCAATAAATGCAGCACTTTGCCTTATCCCCTCCTCATAAGGTCTTGCTCATGATTTAAGGAACTGGCAATTTGTGTAACACAGATGCCTGACTCTTGACTCCCAAAACAAGTGCTCTACTTCCAGCTTAGTTGCGACCCAAAATATCATGGTGGCCTGAGGAAGAACTACAAGGACACATTGAAGGCATATCTCAACAAAATCGATGCCAACATCAAGAGCTGGGAGGAACTGGTTGCTAAGTGGCTCCAATGCCACTACAATCTCAACTAAGTAGCAGCCCACTTCAGGAGAAAGGTCTTGCCCTCAAATCAGAGAATAGAGAGCATAGGAAGGAAAAGGAGAGAAATCCTGGCCTACAGCCTACTCTCTCCTGTAAAAACACCTGCAATTTCTGTGAATGTGGCTCAAGGATTAGATCCTTAAGTCCCTTCAAGATCTATCAATGACCCATGAAAGAAATCATACTTGAAT
Organism: Crocodylus porosus; assembly: GCF_001723895.1. Lineage (NCBI taxonomy): Eukaryota > Metazoa > Chordata > Crocodylia > Crocodylidae > Crocodylus > Crocodylus porosus. The sequence goes on along the minus strand of NW_017728931.1, from coordinate 93,785,965 downwards.
CAAGGATTTTCCGACAATGAACCAGAACAAGCTTCCTCACCTTTCCTAGAGAGTAAGAACCCAAAGTCATATGACTTAAAACATGTAGACCAGGTTCTCGGGGTACATGTAACATGTAAGCAGTTCAAAAGAACTATGCTTGCTATCAGAAAAGTCACTCAGACCAGTCTCCACTATAAAAATGGAGAAATGTATTCCATTAATAATGTACTGAGGAAGTGCTGAATACACACTGCTTCATTTCATAAAGACTAACCCAAGTTACAATAGCAACTGGATTTTCATCTCTGGGACTTTGGTGTAATTGCTGCCAGGAATAAATGTGAAATTAGTCATGGCAGATGGCCTCTGCCTATGTCCTGGTGGGTGGATTTCTCCCTCATCTACTTTCCAGAAAAATAACTGCAGCAAAGAAGCAGGTCATAATAATCAACAGCTGTCATGTGGGAGCAAAATAGCTGCCACACTCCACTCCAGGGGTGGCCACACTTCAGTGATTGCACATTGGCTAAATTGTGCAGTATTTGTAAAGCACTATGAGAGCCTGGAATGAAAAACACTTATAAATGTCACATTCCTATATATCTATACACAGTAGTAAAATATTCATTGTAGACTGGTAATTATCTACATTGTATTTCACCCTAGTTTCCCTTTTTAAAAATAATGTTTTTTTTTTACAAGTCAGACTTGCTATAATGTTGCTGTTATATAATTCTAGAAAGCAGAATCAGGTTATATGAGGCACTGGATCCATAGTAACAGCACAAAACAAAACAGGCATTAACAATCACTGGCAATATAGCTAAGTGCATTCATCACCTCAATTTAATTAGGGGCTTTTATTCAGAAAATTATTTATTATAGAGATCCCAAATCAAGCCTGTGCCTTTCGAAATGCCTCGCTGCTCATTTCAAAATTAAAAAGTGTCAATAATAGATGGTATTATATATTCGGCAATGCGTTCAGCACAACATACTTATGCCTTATGTAGTATGTTTGATGCAGTTTGGATACATTTGTCAAAAGCTAGTGTTTCTAGCTTGGGTTGAGAAGAATATTCTAATTTGGATAAACTTCTACCACTGAGATTAAAGCAAATCTCTAAAACAGATTACTGGTTTGATATTTATGAATTAGTCATGCAGTTTCTGTTGGAAAGGAGTAATGATTCATCATTGGCCTTTAAATGTATAAACAGATGGGAAATAGCCATAGAGATCTAAGAACTTGTCAAATGACTTATTCAAAATAATTCTTTGTATGTGCTCTCTCATATTACTTATCTTCAACTGTCTCAGGATTTTCTCACATACACTTATATTAAGAATTGTTTTGTATGCTTCTATTTCAGGCACAGAGCCTAAAAAAAGAAGACAGACACTTCTGCTATTAATGACAGATGAAGTTATTTCCTTTAACTTTCACAATGTATAATTTTGGGTTGAGAGGTCTGATTTTTACTTCCTTGTGTATATGATTAGCAGAAGATTAGGAAGTCATATGCATATATCGCATTCACTGGTTCCAGGCTATGGATCATTAATATAGCCTGTGCCCAAGCCAGTAACAGCTACTACAGGGGTTCTGGCTTACATGTACCACCAAACATTTTGGCAACTAATAAGAATGGAATAGCAAGCTCAGCTAACTGGTTACTGAACATAATTGCTTTCTGAATGCAAACAGCAGTAATTAAAACATCATTTACTATGAAATTCTTTATTTTCCTTTTGGATACTTTTCATTAAAATGACCCTATGCAGTCACTCAAATTGATTTCCCCATGTGTTCTGTTTTTTTCATTCTCCAAAGGAACATGCAAGTATGTGCTTTCTCCTTCCCCAAAAATGAATAACCTGGGCTTGAAATCTTGCACAATTTTGCTCCAAGTCCTCTCTTATCAGGTAAATTGACTTTTGATCATTGGTGTATCACTTCTTAGTGTATTTTTTCCTTTAGTTTATAGTCTTTTGCTTATCAAAACAGCTACCTCTTTGGTTATTGGATTCAATTTGGCTTTTTATTATTGCATCTGAGTGCTGTCCAAAAGTGAAACTATTGTGATAGGTATTAAATTAATTACTTCTATAGATACATAGCGACTTTACATACTCTTTGTCCAAGGTCTATCGAGTAACCAAATGGAGATTCTTACTCTGTTATTTGCATGCATACATACACAAAATCATAGACGAAACCTTAACAGTATTTTAAGAGAAAGGAAATTCAAGTACAGGTGAGGTACTTTAGGGCTTAATGTGCTTGCTATACAATTTTCTGCTTCATGAGGAAGCACATTTTTGATTTTATGAGGAAGCACATTCTTGATTTTAAGATTGCATGTAGTGTTGCTTTCTTAGCTTATGAAATGCAGTGTATATTGGATAACATAGTTCTGGATTTTGAATACCTGTCCATATAACAACATTTGCACAAGCAGTTGGTGTGTAGCTAACCCCATACTATAGAGGCTGTCTCATCCAAGCCAGATGAAAATACATTTCTATCTAGACATTACATACATGGCAATAATAGAACAATACCACATAGCTAAATTGCAACATAACAGCAAGCCTAAAATAGAGCCTAAAATAGCTAGTGTAGATTAGCTATTAGCTTTGCATACAGATTGGGCTAAAACTCACAAGGATTATTTTAGTTATGGAATAAGGGCTAATTTCTATTTCAAGCATTTGTTAGCTAATACACAGCTGTCTTCAATGCCCTAACTTACATGACCATGTTCACAGTATTACTTAGCCTGTGCAGACATTTAGTTCACCTGTGCTTTCAGCATGGAGATGATACTCAGCTCTTTTGCCCTTGGCAGAAGCAGAACCAGGATTTTGCAAATGGCGATGCACTCCATTCTCCCAGCTTCCTTCCCTTCTGCCACCAGGGCAAACAGATCATGTCACCAGAACAGCAGTTGGGGACTTTAAGCCCCAAAAGCAGATAAAAATCCTTCCTTTCCTCTTCCTCGTCAGAGGCCCAAATGTCCCTTCCCCCTCACCTTCCCCATCCCTCACCTTCAGTGCAGCTGCTGCTGTCCAGAGGGTGAGGGGAGCTCCAGAATTGCTCCAGCCTGTCTATACAGGGGCCAGGCTCAGCCTTGAGACAGACATAGTGGCAGGTTGGGGGAGGGGAAATAGAAAGGGAAGGGACAAGGGACATACCTCCAAGGGGGAGGTGGAGACCTTTACCTTCTTCAGGGACTTAATAGCCCCTGCTTCTGCTAAATTGTCAAAGAGGAGGCACCATCCCACAACTGTACCCTGTCTGGATTCACCACTGGCCCTCAGCATGAATTCTGCTTAATTTTGCATAGTCATATAGGTCTCCCATTTATTTCAAAGGGCACCACTTAACCCTTCCAGAGGTGGATTCCTGGTTACTCAAGAGGCATATAGGAATTTTAACCTGTGTTAAGGTACTTCTGTCTGCTGCTTCTCATGGCTACATAAGCTATAGGCTACACAACAGGGTTTCTGACCTGAGCAGATAAATATGGACATGAACAACAGTATAAATATCCTCTTCCTACATAAATAACATCACCGAGTTTTAAGCCTTTCACCCTTGCAGGATTCAAATCCAGGCCTCCTATGCCCCAGCAAAGTGCCCTAAGGACCAAACTTTGGGGCTGACATGACAGAGTACCTTTTAACCTTTTCTTCTTGACGGTGGCCTATGAAAGTACCATCAACTTACTAAATGAAATGGTAAAAACTTATTTTGCATATTATACCATTCTTTAAAGAGAATTTGTACTTTATACCTGGGCAGCCAAGAGAGAAAGAGCCCTGGGTCCAGAAGGACAGCAAAAAAAAAAGAAAGCCTAATTCTATTATCCAGAGTTGAGGTCACTGCCCCAAAAGGGAGGAAACTGTTTTTGGACTATGTTTTCAGGTTGCTTATGCATTTTATATAGTCACTAATGCCATATATATCACATCCCCTGACATATCTGGAGTCAATCACTCTGTAATGAAAAATACACAAGCAACACTGGAAGCAAGTACTGACTTGTCCCTTTCCAGTATAGTGTTTACCTCCCTAAGTCATGGTTTCTTTTGCTTTTTTTCCTTTTGTCTCCTTTGTTTTTGTTTCTGTTTCTGGCTACCAAACTGCCTACCTACAACTAGAAGTTACTCACAGTTATTTCAGAATAACCTTTGCGCTTTAAATTTGCACTCCAGCTTATTCCACACTAACTTTCCTACTAAAACAAGCACTTGGGAATGCCTTTTAAAACTGAATTTTCTACTTCCCTTCATCTCCTTTCCCAATATGAATTCATTTTCCTTCAGAACATCAGAAATGTCCCTCTCCTCCCCATCATACAGCAGAGAGAGTTCTCCTTTTGAAAACCTATTCTTGGACTTTCTCACATAGTTTGGGGTAGCAAAGACTGTAAAAGATAACCATAAAATTTTTGTAAGTACCTTAAAAGCAAAAAGCTAGTAAAAGGAAGTATTGGTTATTACTTAATGGAAAAGGAGAGTGAATGATGGTGATGATGCTGAAATATGCAAGGTGTTTTTTGCTTCATTTTTCACATGCATGCACTTTAAATGTAAGCATATACCTAATGAAAATCATCCTAACACTGAAATAAACATGCAGGCCAGAATATGCAAAGACTCAATTAAAGTATATCTTTAGATAAGAGAGATGTATTCAAGTTGTCAGGGCCCAGCAACATTTATGCTATGTTTGCTATGGCAATAGTGAGCAACCTTCTACAGCAGTTGCCCAGAATGACCCAGTTCAGGTCCTATGCAGTTCTGGGACTCGGCTACCAGTTCCTCTGTCTGCTGTTGGTCTGCAGCACAGCACAGCACAGCACAGGAACACTCCCTGCCATGTACATGCCCAGTGGCAGCACGAGCAAAGTTCCTGCCTCTGAAGCCTGCTGAAAGCACAGTTCATGGACCAGATCCAAAGGCTCCAAGGGCTAGACCTGGCCTGCAGGCCACAGGTTGCCAACTTCTGCCTTAATTAGCTGAAAAAATTTCAGAAATTACCTTCAAGGAAACAAGGGATGTCTCAAGAGATTATTGATGGAAATATATGGGGCAGTTTGGGTAGGGATTATCCTGCCTCAGGCAGAGGGTTGGACACAAATTTTGATGTTCCTTCCAACCCTGCTTTTCTATCATTTCTATGATTACAGAAGTAAAAAATAGTATTTAAAAAAACAAACAGAAGAGGAGGATCTAATAGGACCAGACTCTTTTTGATACTCAAAAAGATTCTGAAATAAATTATTAGATGCTTGACTTATAATTACCAAAAGGAGAATCTGGTGATGAAAGACAGGCATGGATTTGTCAAGAACAACTCATGTCAAACCAATCTAATTTCCTGTTAACAAAATAGCTGACTACTGGATAAGAGGAAAGCAGCAGTGTGGTGTATCCTGATTTTATTAAAGCTTCTGACACTTCCATATATGGCATACTTATATACAAACTAGAGAAATAGGATGATGAAATCACCATAAGATGGGTACATAACTGGTTCGAAAACTACTCTCAGAAAGTAGTAATAAATGCTTTTTTGGTCAAACTAGAAGGACATTTCAATGTGAATAGAACAGGGAATTGTCTTGGGCTCAGTTCTATTCAATATTTTTATTAATGGCTTGGAAGGTAGAATAGAGAATACATAAAATATTCTGACATACCAAGCTGAAGACACTGCAAGCACTCTGGATGACAGAATCAGAATTCAAAATGAACTTGATAAATTGAAGATAGATCCAAAACCAACAAGATGAGTTTTAATAAAGACAAGTGCTAGGTGCCACTCTTAGGAAGGAGAAATCAAGTGAATACAATATGTTATGGCAATAAGCCGGTCTTCTTTATCACTACTGGTAGGACACGTAAAAAAGGAAAGCAAAACAAATAAAAACAAGCAAACATAAAACAGCTTTATTGGTGGTAAAGACAACATTAGCACATGAGCAAAAGTTCTCCAGTTAGAAAAGTAGTGAAACACTGGAACATCACCTGGGGAGGTTATGGAATTTCCTCCATTGAAGTTATGTAACACAACATCATACAATACAGTTGGTCTAGATATACTTTACCTTGCTTTGTTGCAAAAGTTTTACTAAATGCTCCGTAGAGGGTTCTTTCTACGATTTTTTTTTAGTTCCAGAAGAGAAATACACTGGAAAGTGTGTGTCACGGGGCAGGGTCCTAGGAGCAGCCGTGAGCTCTCTGGACGCCCCCTATCATGCCAAGTCCAGGGCAAAGCACCCTTGCATGTTCTTGCCCACCATGTCTTTGATGTTAGGTATTTTATAAGGGAGGCTTTCTTTTTGTCCCCGTGGAACCAGTGCTCTGGTTTATCCTGGCCCCCATACTGTATTGACTGACTTGGTGCACCCCAGCCTTATGGGCTATGCATGGCTCCAACTGCCCCTGTAGCATGCCCCAAGCCTCGCAGATGTATCGGACGTTGTTCGGTCAATCCTATCTGTGCCTTCGTGGGTGCCCCCGGCTCGTCTTGTATTTGCCTGCACCCTCACAGGTTCCCTGGGCTCGTCCCAATCACCTGCACCCTCCTGGATGCTGCCTGGCTTGTCTCACAATGACCCAAGCCCTCACATGCTCTCTGGCTCGCCTTAGGGCCTGCACCCCACAGGCATTCCCTGGCTTCTCTCACAGTTGCCCCACGCTCCCCGTGGACACTCCCTGGCCTTTCTTGCAGTTGCCCACACCCTCACAGATGCACACTGGGACCTTATCTGCGACCGTGCCTGCACTGGGGCTTTCCCCGTGATCGGGCCTGCACTAGGACTTCTCACCTGTGCCCACTCTGGAGGCTTCTCGCCTGCTCTTGTGACCATGCCCACACTGGGGCCTTCTCTCACAACTGTGCCTGCACTGGGGCCTGCTCTCGCAACCATGCCCACACTGGGGCATCTCACAATTGGGGCTCAGGTGGCCGTAGCCGTGCCTGGCCCCCAAATCCCCTCCTTGGGTCTACAAGTTCCTGTGGGGCTCAGGCAGCCTCAGCCTTACCTGGCCCCCAATCCTCTGTGCCCCTTCTCAGGGCTGGGGTCAGTGCACCCCTGAATGTTGTGCCCTCTCTGGCACCGGGGTCCCCACACTACCGTGGAGCCCCTATGAGGCCTCCTCCAACCCCTATTAACCTCACCCGGTCCTCCAATCTTATAAAACTACAAACAGAAAACTCAAGCCCCTGGGCTACAATGTAAACTCTAAGCCATCTGGCTAACCATCATTCAACTCCCTACCAGGGCTTCCTCCACCCGCTATCCTTGAACAGAAGCAGCTCAGGCCATCAGGTTTCCCTACTCTGCCTACTCCAGCAGAGCTCCTTCTTCGTTGGCTGCAAGTGGGGAACTGCCTCTCTGGCCTCAGCCTGGATCACTTTTATATAGGTCAGGCCTTGCTGACCAAACTGCGGTCAGGACGTCCAGTCAGCTGACCAAACTGCGGTTGCCCCAGCAACCGGCACCTGTACCTCTTTGTAGGAGCAGGGCACTGAAATGCCCTGCGACAGTGTGCTTGAAAACATTTCTACAGTGGTTATAATACAGTTTTTGTCACTTTCAACTCAAAAAGGAGGCATACACCCAATGGAAGGGAGAGGCAATCACCAAGGAGGATTGTACCTCCATTGCTTGAGATTGTAGCGGGGCTGTTAGGAAAGCTAAGGCAGGGATGGAACTCGGACTAGCAACCCAGGTCAAAGATAACAAGAAGTCCTTTTTTTAAATACATAGGGGGCAAAAAGAAGGTACCGAGTAACATGAGGCCTCTGAAGGACATGTTAGGAAATCTGGTGGTCACACCAGATGACAAAGCTAGCTTCCTTAACAATTTCATTGCCTCCATTTTTCTGAGCAAGGACCAGGTCATCCCCCCCCCACCGAGATACCCAATGGACCCAGGGGAGGTGCCGCCAGGCCCAGGGTCAGTGAGGACCTAGTCAGGAAACTTCTGTTGGGACTAAATATGTTCAAATCAGCTGGCCCAGATGATCTCCACCCCAGAGTGCTGAAGGAATTAGCAGAGGTCATTGCAGGACCCCTAACACAGCTTTATGAGCACTCATGGTGCTCTGGAGAGGTGCAAGAGGACTGTAAAAAGGCAAATGTGGTCCCTTTTTAAAAAAGGGAGGAAGGAGGACACAGGAAACTATAGGCCCATTAGTTTTACCTCAGTCCTGGGGAAGCTTTTTGAGAACATTATCCAGGAGCACATTTGCAAGGGACCAGCAGGGAAGATTATGTTTAGGGGTGTCCAAACAAAATCTTAAGAAGTGCTGGTAACACATGAGTTAAGTCTGGTCATGCGCAGATAACGCCAACTCATGGAAAGGTCCACAGCGTGCCCAGCATGTGCCCCCTAGGTGACCTGTAGAACTGTCAATCACAGGCGACCTACTTTTCAGCCTCATGCATGCGTAATCACCACACAGATACCAGAATCACACATGTTCAGTTTAAAGAAGCATGAGCTAATGGTACCAGAAAATTCCAGCGGTCTAGCACCCTGATTGGCTGAGGGGTAGCTTTAAAAGGGTCCTGGCCCCTGCCTGGGGGTGTGGGCGTTAGGAGTTGGTGGAGTGTCGTTGGTGTGGAAGTGAGAGAGAGAGAGAGAGAGCTGCTCTATCTGTAAGCAGAGGCTGCCTAGGCAGGGACTGTGAGACGGAGAGAGTTTGGGATTCATTTCCCCAGTTCCCCTTTCAACTTCACACAGCGACTCACCTCTCTGTGTTTTCGTGTTTGATCTCTCGGTTACAAACTGTTTTGGCTTTACCTCTGGTTCTGATTTTGACTACGGTTTTGTGATTTTGATACTACGACTTGGCTTCTACTCACCTGGTTTTCAGACTGACTTCGGCTTCTCTCATCGACTACAATTCGGCATGCCCCTACACACCTTGATCGTCGCCACTACATCATCCTCAGGTTTTCACCTTGGCTTCTCTCACCAACCATTTGTTCGTTGTCCATTACCTTGGACTGGCATCACACCATCACACCGAGTTACAGTTTGTTATCGTTTGTTAGTCTTCCCATCTATGAGCTGTTGACCAGCCCTGGGACTAGCAGCGGGCAGCCGCAACTATCACTGGACTTGTACCAGTGGTAGAAAGCAAGGGCTCGCTGTGAACCTCATGGGCCAACAGACCCCTTTGTTGTTCATTGTTGAAAACTTGTTTTACTGTAACTGAAGATCAGTACCTACGCCGTCAAAAGCATAAGTTAAATAAATCCAGCTTATTTTTTAAACCGTTATGCCTCCGTAACTCAGAGCTCCACGCCAAAAATTCCGCCTGTCCGTGTCCAATTTGCCACCACTCGACCAACCATCCATGACCAAGACCGTGAGCTTGGCTCACCAGCTGCAGAACCTCGACAAGGGGCAACTGACACGGCTTCATTAGAGACAGGTCCTGTCAGATCAACCTGTTGGCCTTCTATGACCAGGTCACAAAATCCTTGGATGCAGGTGTCATAGCGGACAGTCTTTCTGGACTTTCAGAAGGCCTTCAACACAGTCTCTCACCCCATTCTCATTAAAAAATTAGGCAACTGTGGTGTTGATGCCTACATGGTCAGATGGGTCACAAACTGACTGGAGGGCCACACCCAGAGAGTGGTGGTGGACAGGCCATTTTTGACCTGGAGGGATGTGGGCAGCGGAGTTCCCCAGGGCTCAGTCCTCAGACCCGCACTGTTCAACATCTTCATCAGCGACTTGGAGAAGGGGGTGAAAAGCACCTTGTTCAAATTTGCAGATGACACTAAGATGTGGGGAGAAGTGGGCATGCTAGAGGAGAGGGACAGGTTGCAACTAGATCTGGACAGGTTACAAGGGTGGGCAGATGAGAACAAGATGGGTTTCAGTACTGACAAGTGCAAGGTACTGCACCTAGGGAGAAAGAACCAGCAGCATACCTACAGGCCGGGGAACTCCCTTCTCATCAGCACAGAGGCCAAAAAGGACCTTAGAGTCATTAATGATTCCAAGATGAACATGGGCCGCCAATGTGGGGACGTGGTCAGGAAGGCTAACCGCACCTTGTCATGCATCCACAGATGCATCTCAAGCAGGTCCAAGGAGGTGACCCTCCCCCTCTATGCGACACTGGTCAGGCCACAGCTGGAGTACTGCATCCAGTTCTGGGTACCGCACGTCAGGAGGGATGTGGCCAGCATCGAGAGGGTCCAGAGGAGAGCCACTTGCATGATCAAGGGGCAGCAAGGCAGGCCCTACAAGAGGAGGCTACAGGACCTGAACCTATTCAGCTTCCACAAGAGAAGGCTGAAGAGGGATCTGGTGGCCATCTACAAACTTTGCAAGGGGGACCAGCAGGCAATGGGAGAGTCCCTGTTCCCCTGAGCACTACCAGGAGTAGCAAGGAATAATGGCCATAAGTGGACTGAGAATAGATTCAGGCCAGACATCAGGAGGCACTACCTCACAGTCAGGGCAGCTAGGATCTGGAACCAACTTTCAAGGGAAATGGTGCTCGCTTCTACTCTGGGGATCTTCAAAAGGAGGCTAGATAATCACTTAGTCGGGGTCGTTTGACCCCAGTATTCTTTCCTGTCCATGGTCGGACTTGATGATCTGCTCAGGTCCCTTCTGACGCTACCAACTATGAAACTCCATCCTTAAAATTTTAATTGTGTTAAAAATAAAAAAAAACAATTGTTAATGAAGAAATGATCCTTTGTTATCTTCCCAAATTGTCCTTTTCACCACTGCTGTTTCAAGCTTTCTGATGTCAACTACACATTTTATAATGTACCATGATGTCAATATTTATGATAGAATTAGTGAGGTCAAACCAAGATAAGCCAGTCTTACATCTAAACACATCTTATTTTAGCCTTGTATCCTTGGATCTTTCTTTCCTAAATATGTATTCTATTATCCAATTTACTCAGAAAGACCTTTTAAAGAGTCAGGAATATTGGTAATAATAATGCTTTAAATAGTGATAAAATATCTAATGTCTAAATTCTCTTTAAAGAATGGTATACTATGCAAAATAAGTTTTTGCCATTTCATTTAGTAATATTAAGCAAGATTCTCTTGGTGCTATTTCCATTAGTTTATTTAATCAAATGAATACTCTAATAATATTTTCCATTAAATATTTATATGAACAATCAAACATGGAAAATGAAGAGTGTATCCCTTGACATTCAAAATAGTTTCCAGGCTTATATCATCAGTACCTAATGCTCATAAGGTTCATTTGCTACATTTTAGCAGAATAGTTTCCATTGCCTCTGAGGATCTTGTGCCCAACCTTAGATTCAGTGTTATTCAGCATGTATTCTATTTTCTATATTTCATTTTCTCAATGAATGTGTAGTCTGTAAATATTGGTCACAGAATATTAAATGTGTTAAAAATCATATTTTAATGAGAAAAAGATATGCCAGAAGTAACTTAGCTCAAAACCACTGATGGATCAGATCATAACTTGAAAGACAATGCGCAAGTCTACACAAGATAACTTAATGCCCATTGGACTAATTCTACTGCACACTAGCATGGCTGGCAAAACCATGCTAACACATTAATGTGCAGTAGATGAATCCAGTGAGCATTAAGTGTCAAAAAAGTGGTAATTTGCACTAATGCACAGTAGTGGCAATTACAGTGCATTTAGTACCTGTTATTACACTTACTAGACGTAATGTGCCATAATTACACTACATTAATGAATGTGTAGATGCCCCCTGTGACAAGTAAGCTCAGTAGTACAAAGAAACACATACAAAAAATTTAAAACAACTTTGGGTGAATAGTAAATTAATATTTGATTACTATAAGATAGCAGTTAATGCTGAATAGAGCAAAAAATGGAAACCTTCAAATTATCTTAAACAACCTGTAAAAATTTCACAGTCTGATTTGATCAATTTTTTTCAAATAATTTGCTAGACATTTATAATATTTTCTACAGATTATTTTTCAGTAAAATGAGTACTGACTTGATTATATATATATATTTGTTGAATTATTTAAGCTGGTATTGGCTATCTAAGAGTAAAATTTTTCACTCCCTTCTCTCTCAAATAGATGGCCTAAACTTAATGAATTATTTCTACTCCTAGCCCAAGAATATTTAGTTTAATAGATTCAATCATAGAATCAGTTTTCTTGACTAAGCGTATGTCAGATATGGTGCAAATATTCATATGAACCAAACACAGATTGTATGAATGTTCATTAACAGATTATACAAGTATAAACAAGCTGGATTAAAATTTGGTGTTTCCAAACTGGTAAAAAAAACCCTGTATTTACTTGAATTTAAGATGACCCCCCAATAATTAGATTCTATATTTTGAAAATGTATTAATTTGTTATAATTTTCCACATATAGAATCTAATTATTGGAGGGTTGTCTTAAATGAGTCGCCCCACCCTACTATTACAGCAGTGAAAGCTGGGAGGTTCAGGTGAATACAAGGGTGTTAAGTAGCCCTTTGCTCTCTGCCCCTCTACCTCTCCCCTCTGCAGCTTTCCAGCCCCTTGCCATTTGCACCCCCATGCCCTGCTCTCCAGCCTCTGACCCGTCCTCCTCCCCACAATCTCTGCCTCCTCCCTCCAGCTCCCCATACTCTCTACCTGCCACCCCCATGTCCTGCCCCTTATTGTCAGATGCTGCTCAGGAGCTGTGCCTGCTGAGCATAGCATGTAGAAGCTCAGCTTTTGCCAGGCCATGCAGCAGAAGTGGTGCTGCTGAGTGGGTGGCGGGCAGAGGATGGAGTTTCCCTGTACTCCATGCCCAGGAGAAAATCCAGCCTGAGCCAGAGCTGAGCCATGCCTGACAGGGGTAGCGGGTGGGGGCAGAAGCTGCAGAGGACAAGCATAGGTGGGGGCAGGAGAATGCTATGTATCTGAATCTGGCCTAAACCAGGTACAGGGCCAGAGCTGAGCCACCTGCCCACCCCTTCACCTTGTATGTGAATCTAAGATGAGAGGCTTTTTGCCCCATGCTGATTGGGGGGGAGGGAGGCAGACTTCATCTTAGATTTGAGTAAATATGGTAGGTTTGGTACTGTTGAAAAGCCTTTATTAGGAGATCAACCCTATTCATGTAATACTTATTTGTGTCACTCAACCTCAGATAGACTCCACAAACTTCTTCTAAACATTACTTCAAGTTTATACTGGAACACAACATAGAAAGGTATGAATTGACTATTGTGTCTGAACTCAGCTGTCAGCTCCTCAAGGCATGTCTTTTTTGTGCTTAAAGTGTTACACACACCGATGATGGATAAAATAATAGAGCCTATTTCTCCAATGCCCTCCACATGACATATAATACTCTGATAATTTATAGTGACTATATGCCACCTCTACACAGATGCCTTCTTAAACATGATGACAGGTAAAAATAAATCTAGTGGTCCCATTCTTTCAATTTTATTTTTAGTTACAGAGTGTCTATGCTTTCAGAAACAATGCAAGTATTTTCAAGAAGATGGCAGTAAGTTGTTAGCAGGAGAGATGACTGGTTTCAAACACTGAAAGTTTGGTTTTAACTAAAAACTTTTCCACTTTTTAAGGGGAAGAAGGTAACACTGAGCATGCCTACATGTACTAATGCTGCAGGGTGTAAATTACTCTAGGTTAAATCCACCATGGGCAGGCACCTACACATGTAGGGATTGGGGAACAAATTTGCCGCTCCTGGCAGCAGTCTGTTCTACCTTTCCATCCCTGCACCAACTCCCTGCAGCAGCCAGGGGGAGCTCTAGGCTCTCCCTGGGTGCTAGCCCAGGGGTTGGAAGGGTCTTCTGGTAGGGGCTGGGATATTACTCCCTGTCTCTGGGAGCTGGCTGCTGCTGGGGTGGACTCTGGTGGTACAGCCGAGTCAGGGACCATGTCCTCCTGCCCCAGCAGCAGGCAGCTCCCAGAGGCAGAGAGCAATCTCCCATCCCCTGCTGCCTGGATGACCAGGATGAAATTTGCTCTAAATCAGCCGTCTACATGTTCTATACTGTACAGTAATTACTTGGTAGTTAATTTGGTACTTGCATTTGCAGGTAGCAAATTAACTGCTGAGCTGAGATCATTTCTGTGCAGTAAGGGTCAGCACATGTAGACAGTGATGCTTACTATGCAGTAATTAGCTCTACAGCACAGTAAGGTGACTCATGTAAATGTGTCCACTGGTATTCAGTTCAGGATCAGTTCTGGTCAGAAGATTACATTGTGTAGTACAGGATGCAGATCAGGTTTTTGCTGGCTTGAACTTAGGTAGTTCAGAGGCACTTCCAAACTGCTGCATGGCTAAGTTAAAACAGCACATCAGGATAAAGATGTTAGTATACAAGACAAGCAAAGAAGACACATGGCGGGTTATATAACACATTATGTAATCTGAAAGGAAAAAAATCCGCAGAGAAAACTAGAAAAATAACCACATAATTTGATATATTTCAAAACAACTATCAATCTTTGTTCAAGTTAGGCTCTGGAGTGGTGAGAGATGCACGGGTGAAAGCCCACTGCACCCCTGCTCCCCCTGCTCCCCCCAAAGACCCACCCAAGAAGCTGAAGAGTCCCCCGCCGACAACCAGCACAGCCGGAGGCAAGTGGGGTAGGTGGTGGAAGGGGGTTAACCCGAGTGAATGGGAGAAGGCGGCTGAGTGTAGCTGGGTCAGGTCAAGCCCCACCCAGGCCCCTACTTCGCCCATCCCCCCAGGGAGCCATGCAAACAGGGTGCACAAACAGGTGCGCTTGTCTCTGGTGTGTGAGATAGTGCAGCGCTTACATGGGAGGGCCCAAGATCCTGCCTGCAAACCCCCCAGAGTAGATAGTCCCAGCCACAGCCAGTCCACTAGAGGCATGACACGGATGGGAACGCGCCACACCCCTCGGGTCCCCTTGGGCTCTGCGGCTCCCCCCTCTCGCACCTCAGAGACCACCACCCAGACAGAGCCCATGGTTTCAGGCTTCACCCAGACGGAGCCCCTGGCTCTTGACTGCATGGGCTGCCTGTCACTTTTTCAGCATCTGGGGCCTGGGAGCATGGCCACCTCCCCCTGTGGGGTCTTCTCCCTTTTGAGGTCTCTGGTGTGCCAGCTGGAGGAGCTCCAGGCCACAGTCCAGAAACTGTGTGCCATCAGGGACTGTGAGCTGGAGATTGACTCCTACTGCCAGGCCCTTCTCCCTCAGCATCCAGAGGGTAGACCACAGTCTCCCTCCAGGACAAAGGAAGACTCTGGGACCTCCTGCTCTGTCCATCCAGGGGCAGGGACCAAGGTGGTCAAGGGCCCTAAGGCCTGCCACACCAAGGCCCCTGCCCCACCAGAGCTTAGCAACAGGTACGCACCTCTTGCTGCTCCAGCAGAGCCTGCTGAGTTGCCAGCTCCCTCAGACAACACAGGCTCAACTGCAGCTACCGCCCCCACTCTCCCCAAGAAAAAATCTAAGGTGTTTGTTGTGGGAGACTCCATCCTGAGGGGGACTTAGGGGGCAATCTGCCACCCCAACCCCTTAGCTGCTTCCCGGGGGCCCATATCTGGGACATTGCGGAGAGAATCCCTAAGCTCCTCCAGCCTACAGACCACTATTCTATGTTCCTTATTCATGTGAGCGCCAATGACACGGGTTGGAGCACTCCCAGCTGGGTCATGAGGTGCTACAGGGATCTGCAAGTGGGGCTAAAGGGTCTGGGAGAAGAGGTGGTGTTCTCATCGATCCTCCCAATCTCGGGGTATGGGCTGAGGAGGGAGAGAAGGATCCACGTGGTGAACCACAGACTGCGGCGCTGGTGTCATCAGATATGTTGGGCGCAGCTTTGGCTTCCATGACCACAGCCTGCTCTTTGGCAAGAGAGGCAGCGAGCTGCTGGAAAGAGATGGCCTCCAACTCTCTCTGCTGGGGAGGAGGCTCTTCTCAGCCAGACTGGCTGACCTGCTCCACCAGGCTTTAAACTAAGCCCGTTGGGGGACAGGGGGACTACCTCCACTGCTGGCCCACTGAGCAACCCTTCCAAAGCCAGCAGGCCAAGGCACTTAAGGGAGCCCACCCCTGCCCAGGCCCTGGTACAATCTGTGGGCAAGGCAAGAGCCCCCAAGGGGACACTTGCCTGCCTATACAGATATGCCAGGAGCTTGTGGAATAAGTAGGAGGAGCTTGTCTTCCTGCTTAATGCAAATAATTATGATGTTATAGGGATAACAGAGACCTGGTGGGACTCCACCCATGATTGGACCAGGGGTATTGATGGCTATACCCTGTACAGGAGAGATCGTGTAGATAAAAGGGATGGGGGTGTAGCTCTCTATGTTAAGGAAAGTTACACATCCCTGCAAGCTGATATTGGTGACTAGGGTGAACTGGAGATCCTCTGGGTTAAAATCTGTAGGAAACATGGCACAGGGGACACAATGGTGGGAGTCTACTACACACCACCCACCCAAAGTCCTGAGCTTGACCGGGAGTTCATCCAGGAACTGGCTGAGGCCACATACTCTAGGATGATGGTTGTCATGGGTGACTTCAATTACCTGGACATCTCGTGGGAGGATCACTCAACAAAATCCGAACGGTCACAAAGCTTCATATCATACATGGATGACCTCTACCTGACTCAAGAAGTCTATGGGCCAATGAGAGGCAAAGCACTGCTCAACCTGGTACTGGCTATGGGGGATGACCTAATCAGCAACCTAGTGATCTATGGGAAGCTGGGTGACAGTGACCATGAGTTAATCACCTTCACTATCCGCCATAAAGCTGACAAGTCAGTCAGCAACACAGAAGTCCTTGATTTCAGGAAAGCTGACTTTAACAAGCTCAGGAGGCTTGTCAGTGAGGCCCTAAGGGACCATGACCCCAGGGAGAGGGGAGTTCAAGAAGAGTGGTTGCTCCTCAAGGGAGAGATCCCTATTGCACAAGCTAAGTCTATTCCATCTTGGAGGAAAGGTAGCAAGAGGGCACAGCAGCTGCCCTGGCTCTCCAGGGATCTAGCAGACCTCCTGAGACTAAAAAGAAAGGCCTACAAAGGATGAAGGATGGGATTCACCTCCAAGGAGGATTATTCTGCACTGGTCTGGTCCTGAAGAGAGCAAAACAGGAAAACCAAGGCTGCAACTGAACTCCAACTAACTATGAGCATCAAGGACAATAAAAAGTCCTTTTTCAGATATGTGGGGAGCTGGAGGAAAAGCAAGGGCAACACTGGATCCCTGCTGAACCAAATGGGACAACTGACACCCAGGAAAAAGCCAACCTATTAAATGGGTACTTTGCATCAGTCTTTCATCAGTCCAATGGGACGCCCATGCCCGCTACAGGATAGGGAGGTCCGGGTGAGGGAGATCCCCTGCTCTCCATTAATGCTGAACTCGTGAAGGAACACCTTGAGAAGCTGGATACCTTCAAGTCAGCTGGCCCTGCCAATTTACACCCCAGGGTACTTAAAGACCTAGTGAGCATCATAGCTCAGCCAAGATCCTAAAGGATAATCAGCATGGGTTTGTTGTGGGTAGGTCTTGTTTGACCAATCTCATTTCCTTCTACGACCAGGTGACCTATCACCTGAACAAGGGAGAAGAGCTTCCAAAAAGCCTTCGATCTGGAATCCCATGATCACCTCTTGGTAAAACTGGCCAATTGTGGCCTTGGGTCCACTACAATCCACTGGCTGGAAAACTCGCTCCGTGGTTGGACCCAGCGGGTAGTAATAGATGGAAGTCACTCATCATGGTGTTCTGTGACCAGTGGGGTCCCACAAAGCTCCGTCCTTGGACCCATATTGTTCAACATCTTCATGAATGATGTGGACATTGGAGTCAGAAGCGGACCGACGCAGATCTGGACAGGCTCATCAAATGGGCGGACAAGAACCTGATGGTGTTTAACGCTGATAAATGCAAGGTTCTCCACCTTGGGAGGAAAAACCTGCAGCATCCGTGTAGGCTCAGCAGTGCTACGCTGGCTAGCACTACGGAAGAAAGAGACTTGGGGGTCATCATTGACCACAAGATGAACATGAGCCTGCAATGCGATGCTGCAGCTAGTAAAGTGACCAAAACGCTAGTTTGAATCCACAGATGCTTCTCAAGCAAATCCTGGGACGTCATTCTCCCCTTGTACTCAGCCTTGGTGAGGCCGCAGCTGGAGTACTGCGTCCAGTTTTGGGCTCCACAATTCAAAAAGGATGTGGAAAAGCTTGAGAGAGTCCAGAGAAGAGCCATGTGCATGATCAGAGGTCAGGAAAACAGATCTTACGATGACAGGCTGAGAGCCATGGGGCTCTTTAGCCTGGAAAAGCGCAGGCTCAGGGGTGATCTGATGGCCAGCTATAAGTTTATCAGGGGTGATCACCGGTATCTGGGGGAACTTTTGTTCACCAGAGTACCCCAAGGGATGACGAGGTTGAATGGCCATAAACTACTACAAGACCATTTCAGGCTAGACATAAGGAAGAATTTCTTTACTGTCCGAGCCCCCAAGGTCTGGAACAGCCTGCCATCAGACGTGGTTCAAGCATCTATATTGAACACCTTCAAGAGTAAATTGGAGGCTTATCTTGCTGGGATCCTATGACCCCAGCTGACTTCCTGCCCTTTGGGTGAGGAGCGGGACTCGATCTTCCAAGGTCCCTTCCAGCCCTGATGTCTATGAAATCTAAGACAGGACTCTGAGAATAAGGTCAGGAATTAAGTTCATTGAGAGACACTACCAGCCAATCCCTATAGGAATACTTTCAGTTTTGTTTTTTAACACCATGCAGTTTACCTTATTGCCACAATCTCATCTTAAGTACTTACCAATTTGTATATTTATGAACAAAACTATCAGTTTGATCTACTGCTGACATTTCACAATGAAAAACAGGGAAACAAAGTAGAGTGCAATACCAATTATTGTTGCATGCTTTTCAGTTTTGATAAAGAAGTAAATTAACATTATTTTGAGGGTGTCATTAAATATTTCAAAATTTGCCTGAGACCATATTATTTCATTGTCTCCATAAATTTGTTGAATTGTACTGTTTGTGGAAATGACACTTGAAATGAATTCAAACTAATAATATTGCTTACAACCTGCATCATAGTGGGTGGAACTACACGTGCTATTCACGTGTTGCAGGCTTACTGCACAGTAAAGATTCCCTGGTAGCGCATCAGATCTATTGGGAAAAAATCTGCTCCTAATGGGAACAGCCTGCCCTGCTCTGCCCCACTGAAGCAGCCAGGAGAAGCTCCAGGCTCTCCCAGAGTAATAGCCTAGGGGCTGGCAGCAGGCACAGTGGTGTCCTTGTCAATTCTCTTCTTTGAAGGTAAGGATCCAGTCAGAGGTCATTGCATAATGGAAACAAAGGTATAGCTGAAAAAGATGGTATCTATGGGAAGTGTTTAGCTTCCTTAACAATGGGCAAATGTTCTGGGGAGAGGATTGCTATTGAAAGATGGAATCCATCTTGGGCATCTTCTAGCTAACTTGGTAAGGAGGGTTTCAAACTTTATCTGGGGGGGAGCGGGGGGAGAGGGAGGCAGAGGTGAAGAAAACATTCCAAGCACTCTGGACATTCATTTCAGAGGGAAGAGGACCAGAAGAAGGATAATTTTGGGGAAGGGCTAGAGAGCCACAGAAGAGCAAAAAGTAATGCAAGAGGAAGGCATGTAGGTCAAGCTGCAAAATACCTTAGTTTTGCATATAAATACATAAGAATGGGCAACAAGAAGAATGAGCCTGGAAGTCATAGTTTGTATAGAAATCAATTAGTTAATCTGTAGTACAGAAACTTGATGGAACAACTCCCATGACTGGAATATCAATTTTGAGAGAGAAAGCAAGAGAGACAGACTGTTTTGGAGTGATGCATTTGGAGAAAAAGAGACCATACCACTTTGTACAACAGGAATATGTATGCTTATTCCAGATCAAAGAGAAAGAAAGTAAAAAACTGAAAAGAAAAGTACATAGAAATACATAGAAATATTATGGAGGAGGGTAGTGAAGCGCTGGAACAGGCTACTCAGAGTTTGTGTTTTTTAAAGCCCAGCTTGACAAAGCTTTGGCTGGGATGAACTAGTTGGGGATGATCCTGTGTTGAGCAGGGGGTTGGACTAGATGACCTCCTGAGCTCCTTTCTGACCCTAATTTTCTTTGGTTCTATGATTCTACTATAAACTACCAAGTCAAGAAGAAGAGCTGAATGATACTCTTCCACATTTTGACATTATTGTAAATATGTGTATTAGCCAGTATTTCTAAATATAAAATATAAATCGACACCTATCATCACAAACCCCACTATGTTCTGGTCATCCATGAGATGTCATAATGTTTTCTTATGTTTATTTCAATGATATGGTATGTGTCCTCTTGTTAAAACGTCATGTCATACTGTATCAATTTATGTTGCTTTTATCATTGTATAGGATATGTTTTGCTGACTGTATTCAGCTTTATAATTTTGAATGTGGAAGTTCTGGCCAAAGGAAATGAGAAATTCATACATAAGGGAAAGGGAGTAGGCAAAACTACTAATTATCTTTTGCTGTTGTATTCTTCTTCAAAGATTACTGGCACTCCCAATCACAGACAGAAGGGGCCACTGGTGGGATGGGCACAATACCAAAAGCATCTGAGTGAAATGGCTCATTATTCAGAGGAATGCCAGCTGTCTTTGGCAGAAAAGAAATTTCTAGAGGATTCTGGACTCATGGGGAATTAAGACAATGCTGATGCAGGGGGACTGGCTTGGATTTTAAAGGCCATCTGTAAGTTGGCCAGTGACTTTGGATTTTCTCTGGTCTTGGAGGAACCCAGGACCCCAAAAGTCAAGGCTGGCAGCATCAGCAGGAAGGCTGATCTCTGAAATACTGGCAGGTCTCTCTGAAGGACTAAACGGTAGTTAGATGAGAAGGCAAGAAACCTGACATGCTTTTGTTCTGCCTCCAAACTTATGATTAGTTTTTTCTGTATAATTGTTTTTTCCTATATAATACAGACAGTCCTTGACTTACAATGAATCAAGTTACAATGTTTTGCACTTACAAAGTTTATAAATTGACATCCTGTTTCAACTTTACAACGCTTGATCCAGTGCAATGCCACGCCAGTAAACAAGTTTGCTACATTGCTCATCTCCCTGGAGAACACCTGTACAAACGTCCTTGGACACTTTTTTTTTTTTTTTTAAGAAAAAAGACAAGTCTCTAGAAAAACCTGCAGCCAAGACTCCTGAGAAGACTCCAGCCATGAATCCTTCAAAAAGTCCAAGTGCCTTTCAAAAAGTCTAGCAAAGTCACCTCAAAAAAGTCCTTCCAAATCAATATGATTGCTATTTACAATACAGATACATTAATGTAGCTATATTACTCATTTATAATTGAGTACAACATTCTGGGGTATTTTTGGTGAAAATAGGGTATCAGGCCTTGGTTCAGGAACCAATCCCCTATTTCTGACATTGTTCGTTATGAGAAAATTGGTTCCGAGTTACGTTTCGACTTAAGATGCAGTTTTTAGGAACCAATTGTCTCGTAAATCTGTTGTGTTGTTGTTTTGTCTCCTTACAGATTGCCCGGGTAAAGAGTGATCTCTGGAAAAGTGATATTCCAGGCTACCTGTTCTATGGAAAGGGAGACAAAATTTTCTCTCACAACCCAAAGGGAGGCCACCTAGAGCTGGTAGAGTTTCCCCTGTCACATCTGTGAGGTCCAGTATAGTGGAGCTGAGGCTTGTGGGGATAAGGAGTTATCCCAGGGCAAAACTTGGTCTATTCCTTGGGACAAGCAGCAGGACAGCAGAGAGACACTTGGGGCTCTTGGGGTGCCCCATGGACAGATTTGTTTGTGACATCTATGTTCATCAACTCACAGAATTTTGAAGGCAGAAGAAATCAGTGGGTCATCTAGTCTGATCTCACTAATATCAAAGAAAAAGAAACATTTTATTTACTTGTCAAAAAGCCAAATGGGAAGTCACACTCTTCAAGGAAAACTCAACCAAATTGCTTCATTAGGATCAGATGGTCTCCTGGTACTGTCTCTTTTGGAGGCTATAGCTGATATCTGATTTAGTCAACTATTAGTAACCCAGGAACTTTCTTGGGTCACACATTCATGAGGCACACACTCTTGTCCAGTTCTCAATTTCACACAAGCACTTAGAATTTGTATAAGTTTAAATTAGCAGATAGTCTATCAACGACTGGATCCTTTGTTCTTGAATCTGCACAAGGTATTTCAGCCAAGTGTAAGATGCCTATTAGAAATTTAAGGGTGTGCGGGGGAGGGAAGTATTCATCTAGGCTTTTCAAAGGGCATTTAAAAATCAACTGCACTAGAATCAAAGCCGGGGAAAAGTACCAGGATGCTTCATTGTATAGGAGTTTTTTCATTGTATCATTTAATTAGCCAAAGTTTTAATACATTTTACTTACCCTGTAGAACCAAAAACACCTCCCCAGTACTTGGGTAGGTAATTTATTATTAGTAGTGCAATAAAAAGGCTTAGTTTCCTTAAAATCCCTTAGGAGTCCATTCATTTTAGTGGATGAATATATAATCAAGTCGTCTTCAGATATGAATTCACTACCCTGCAAACTGGAAGAGATCTAAAGAAACCATTGTCATGTGACAATAGCAAAGCAACACCAAAGGTTATATTTTCAAATATTCAACAACAAACTCTATTACAAAATACTATTTTTTAAATTATAGTATTTTATCACTGCAAAGATTCTAGAATGATTTTCAGTCCATATATGATCTCAAAAACATCAGAATTATGCAATCTGATACATTTGAAAATATGCACTCTGATATACAAGCTGTGAAAAATTCTCTGTGCTTAAGACCATTTAATAGTACAGCATAATATGATTTAACCACATGTCCACATTATTTTTTTTAATTACAAACTACTTGAATAACAGAAATGCAAAAAAAACATGTTTTCAACTATAGTACTTATCTTTTCTGTACTTGAACACATTTTCATAAGACCCAGAGAACTGTAGGGCATTTCTTAAATAGTTTATAGCTAATCCTGCTGGCTCCTAAGGCTGTTGCTGACTTCATTTTTCTCAGCACCTCCAACTGCTTTGCCCCGTGAAGGTTTACTAAAATTAAGCTTTGCCCCTCTGGGCCATATGGTTTATTTAGCTTTTCACATTCACCTGAAAGGCAGCTTTTTCCTTACATCACTGAACACTGATCTCAAATTTTTTAAGGCCTCAGGCTAATCCCAATATACCCCTCTTATCCCAGGCATTTTATACACAACTGTAAACATACTGGAATTTTGTAACACTTCTCACTCATCTTTCTCTTTTTGTTTGCCGAGACACAAATATTATTTATTGATTTCTAAAGCATATTTCACTTTAGTGGTCTAAATATTTTGCACAATCCAAACAGCAAATCACACAGGATAGGATCAAGAGAGACAAAGAATCTTTCAGCTTCTGGCTTTAAAATTCCAAAAACTTCACTGATGTAGGAACTGTATGGAAAGACACTACTGTTTTGGAGATAGAGATAAAAAAATAACTGAGTCTTGAAATTGCATTGATAGTATGAAGCAAAGAATTAGACCCAGAAGAACGAGCATAAGATGGAATACAGACAAGAATCAAATCAAACTGCACATCTTTCCAATACTTGTTTATACTTACTCCCACTCAGCTCTTACAGGGAGAGACGTTGATTTATTTTCCAGCTTTTTTGAAACCTCTAACAGTTAGCACAATTAAACATAATAGCTATTGATTCAATCTATTTTCTGAATTCTCTGTCTTATACTTTCTCTCTCCACATCACTCTTAGGCCCTGTTGAGATACTAGTCTTTCACAAGTCATTGTTCAAAATCTTACCAGGTACATCTACACAAGATGCTTTACTTTGCATTAGATTAGACTAATCTTCACTAGTAAAACATCACCATCTACGTGTGTGCAGCAATTACTGTGCAGCATATTAGTCTAATACACCATTTGCTAGTACCTATAGATACAGGTACTAGAAAAATGGCACATTAACTAATGTCTGGTAGAGGCTTACCAGGATTGAATTACTCCCAGTCAGCCCAGGCAGCAGGGGGACACAGGGGATGGGGAGAGCTGTTTTGACTCAGCAGGATGCTGCCTCCTTGCCCCAGTGGCCCCAGTGCGATCAGGGCTCATCCCAACCTCATGGCTAGGAGCACCATCCTGGCTGCCAGAAAGATGACTTGCATCGACATGGAGATCAGGGCCCATCCTGCTCTCCACAGGGCTGGCAGGCAGCTACCTGGCAGCCAGGATAAGTCTCCCTTCCATGCAGAGATTAGGATGTATTGTGTATTGTATTGCAATAGGATGAGTCCTGACCTCTATGTGGCTGAGAGGCAGCTGCTCACACAGCTAGAACAGCTCCTCTCCCCTCCCCCCAAACCTGGGGTCAGTCTGATCTCCCCTCTCCAAGCTGGGATGGGGCTGTCTGCTGAGCCAGGACAGCTCCCCACCCATCCTGGAGCTCAGGGCTAAGCCCCAGTGCCCCCTGCCAGGCTGGCAGGGGGTCAAAGCAGGGCAGCAGCAGCCCTGGACTAAACTGCTCCTTTTGGGCTCAATTTGCTCCCAACAGGGGTGCATGTGTAATAGAAGTGCACTGGGGGACACTTTAAAGAGCCTAAATTTTCCGTGCAGAAAATTCAGTCACATTAATTGCACATGCAGATGTGCCCACTGTTTCTTAGGTCTCGGAGATACTAAGCATGGGCTTATGATTAGGCATGCAAGTAGCTCTGTTACACACAGTGAGCCTTATCATGTACTGAGGTTTAGAGACATGATTCTCAAGCTTTTTAGACTGGCGATACCCCTCATTAGACTGGGGGTGCCCTTTGTTAGATTTCAGGCAGCCCCCACAGCATGCCAGCTCTTAGTTTTCCTATGTATTTTCATTACCAAAAAATAATAGAGCAATTCTGTTGCTCAAAAACTCAGAAAGACCCTAACAAGACAGAATGGTTTTAAAACTATGGATTCCTATTTGAAATCTCTAGATTGATCTTGTAGATCATGTCTGCAAACCTGATGCTGGCACCCCAAAGTGCCCTGGTTGAAAATCACTGGCTTAAAGAAATACATAAGCATTTGTAGGTTAAGGTTAAATTAATTAATAAATTAATTAGACATGCACTAAGCAGCATGCCCTTGAAACTACACAAAACAGACTTCCCTGATGGGTAAAAACTGGTGTACAAAACAGTCTGTCATTTGAATGATAGAGGTGTTGCAATACAATACACAATATTTTATTGTGAAGGAGCAGAGTGAACAAAGCAATTATTTTTCTTCTTTTTAGGATTCCTATTACTTATTGCAATTCCAATTATAAAAGACTATTTTATAAGAATAAATAATAATCTTTATAATTAAAGAAAATGCAGTGCCAGGAGAAAATGATCCAAATACCACAGGCTAGATTGCCTGCTATAATTTTAGGATACAGAGATACCTGGCAAAATATAGAAATCTCTCAACTATTACTCTTCCCTTTATTCCTGAAGTTTAGCCTGTTTTTTTAAGAAATAAACGGAGGTCAATTGCCTTTTCAAAAAATGAAAGTGTCACAATCAAGACAATCGCATTTAAAATCCTAGATGTAAGCTTTATTAATGGTTTTATGTAACCATTGCAGCAAAATGCCAGATTCATAGACCCATGTGAAGCCCTGGGCCCTGCATGCTGAAGGTGCCAGGCTCCAAGGGAGGGAGGCGGAGGGAGCTGGTGCTGGGTCCCCAGGAACCAATCTAGGTACGTGGGAGTGGGACAGGGGGACACCAGGCCCCTGAGACCCAACCCTGGTACACTGGATAGTGCCACACACCAGAAAAACAATCAGTTCCTGCCCTCAAGGCCCAATCCCAGCATATGGGGGCAGTGTTAGGCCCCAAGGCACACTTCTGGTGTTCAGGGGAGGAACAGGGCAGTGCTCGGCCCCAAAACCCAATTCAGGGCTTGATTCAGCCTGTGAGGCCAAAAGGTCAACTGATTTAGAATGATTAGAAATCAGATTATTAACCTGCTTTCTCTGCAAGCTAGAGCTGGCCAAGTCTTTCAACAGTTTGACACATTTTCATGAACTACCAAATAAAGTATTTGCAAATATTAGAGGGGTGCAATTATTTTGGTCCAAAATTTTATCACCCAAAAATGCATATTTGGGTCAATAAAAATTATTCATATTTTTTGCCAATTTGTGAAACACTTGCTGCCAAAATAACAGGAAAAAAATTAAAATGTTTAATTTAGGCATGTTTAAAATAATTAATTTTTAAATAATGTTAAAAAACCTCA
Organism: Crocodylus porosus; assembly: GCF_001723895.1. Taxonomy (NCBI): domain Eukaryota; kingdom Metazoa; phylum Chordata; order Crocodylia; family Crocodylidae; genus Crocodylus; species Crocodylus porosus. The sequence goes on along the minus strand of NW_017728931.1, from coordinate 93,759,623 downwards.
AAACAAAATAGTCTTTTTCTCCAAATAGTGAGCCCAAAAAATCAATCTATCACACATTTCTAACAATATACTTCTCCCATTGATGAGTGAACCCTACTACAGTGTCTTAAACCATCTTCTTGCTGACTACTTCTAAAATATTTAGGGAAAAAAAAATCAAACTTTATAATGTGTCCTCAGATTAATTCTGCCCTATTTGAACAACCTTGCTTGAAATCAAAATGATAAAAGGTACTAATATTCACCTCAGAAAACAAGTCTGTGGCTTTCCATAAGTCACTACACAATGAGATGTAAAATGTTATCATTTCTCAGTGGGGGTGGGGGGAAATACTGATGAGCTATCAACAGATTCTCTCTTTCACAAAGCTCTGCTTTTTGTTCTCATAGAAATGTACTTCAAGTATTAAGTAAGACTAGGTGCAGAAAGGAGGGAGTATATGAATATATTCCAAAACATTTAAATAAAAAAGTTTTTACATAACCACAAAAAGTATCTTTCTGAATGAAATTATTCAGAAATATGCAATTTGAAGTGCATAGGAATTCAAGAACTCCTTGAATAATTTGGAAAAAATATATTAAAATCAATTCTTCGACTATTATTTAGTCAGCTCCAGTGTCAAATAAGTAGCTAATAGCTAGTAACTCGAATAAGACTTGTTCCCACTTGGGGTGAAAAAGAAAACCACATTTCCTTTCATTACTCTGCCTGCAAGTTCCATAAAGAACATTTCAGTGGACCACACAGATCTACTAGTTTTGATTTTTTTAAATAAGGGCTTCCCTTATGGGTAAAAATTGGCATACAAAAATAGCCTGTGGTCAGACTGATAGGAGTTATGAGCCCCAGCTGTATGCATGCTTCTTTTTTTTTTTGCAAGATATCTGTTTATTTGTTGAGTCTGCTTGTAAGTTCTGTTCAGTTAAGTCAACATATGACTTGTTCAGCCTCTGAAACTCTGATTGGCCCAGTTCCATCACAGTTTTGAGCTGTATGCAAACAAGTAGAATATCCATCTTTAGTTATAGCCTCCCCTCTGAATTACTGCAATTCCCCACTATTACATTTTGGAGAACTTGTGGCTATGCTCCCTACTCTACCTTTTATATGTACATAGGTAATAACCCTCCTCTCTCTCCATTGTAAAGGTTGGACTTTCTCTAGCCTGAGAAAAAGAAACTGGATCCCATTTGCTATACTGCATTTTCATGTACTTTCATTTCATTGGTATATTAAATATTCATAAGTATATAATGCTTAGATGATCATTTTAGTTTGATAACTTCAAGTTTGTGCTCATAAATCCATTGCCAACTCTATTACCCTTGTACTATATGCCCTTTAGTAGCCGGGGGCAGAATATATTGCAGTGGCTCAGACTCACACAGATAAAAATATCAATTATCTATGTTTGTGAGACCAGCTTCAGTTGGCCTCCTTCTTATACTTACTAAACTGCAGAGACAGTTAATGTCATCTACATTTGAGTTTCAAACATAACCAAGTACTTAAGAACATAAAAATCAAAGAAATAACCCTCACATGTCTGTAGGTCTACAATTGCACCTATACTCACTTATACCCGCAATTTATTGTGCTAACAGAAGACCAGCTTTTAAAAACACTGGGCGCATCTACACAAGACACTTACTGTGCAGTAAGTAACAAGCTACTGTGCAGTAAGCATCACTATGCAACCACGCCAGGATGCTACTGCGCATTAATGCCAGTTACTGCACTGTCATTTAGTACTTGGTTATGCAAGTACCAAATGACTGTGCAGTAACAACTGTGCAGTGGGTGGCTCATGTAGACATGCTCACTGAGCTCTATATTATGTGAATATGAATAGGCATATCTAGTGCAAGGATATCAGTATGTCTGCTGTATTTCATTTAGGACTATAGTTATTAAATGAAAGCTTCATTTACAGCTCAGATATGCTGGTGAAATCTATTTGTCATGCATTTTTGAATAAAAGCACATCTTTTAAAACCTTGATCTGTTCATAAACAGTTTGCAATGTAGGAAAAAGTGCTAAATCTGTCAAATAGCTTATAATGAAGAATTCAGCCACCTTTAGTGCTAGCAACACCTCTCCTTTCAAGCTGTTTCCTTTATATAAAATACACAGCATATAAGCATTCCACAACCCATTGAATACTAGAAAGAAAAATGCCTGTTGGTATTTTTCCATGCAAGAAGAGTGAACGTAGAGAAGAAAATATGATAAGCATATGTACATTACAGTGAATTTACTAACTGGGGATACAGTTCTGGCTGACACTTGCATAAGCCAAAGTACAATTTCAACTCTGTGGGAGCATCCAGACAAGCACGTACATGTGGTTTGTAATGTTGCAGATCTGTCAGCACACTGCAAACCACATGTGCCACACATGTAGGCACACATTTTTTTCTTTTTTTGACACCAGGAGATCCTGGTGTAAAAAAAAAACCCACAGCAGAAAAAATGGGATGGCATGTGGTGGAAGCATACACTGCCCAAAACCAGAGAAACCCTAGAGCAACTAGCTATGTGCCAGAGCATACATGCATGGGAGTTCCCCGGGGACAAACAGCATCAACAAAACTATGTGCCACTGCTATTTGTCCCCAGGGAAATGCACGCATGTGCTTGTCTGGATGCGCCCTGCTTGTGGATGATTGTACTTGAACTATATGTTTAACATACACACATTGGACCCATACATTCTTAGGTTTTTTGGCACAATATAAATTAGGGATAGGCAAAATATGGCCCACAGGACAGATCTAGCTTGCCAACTGACTGGATCTGGCCTGCAACTACCCCTATAGTGCTCCACATGGGGCCAAGTTCCACCCATTGTCACCAAGGCAGCCCACACCATGCTCCCACTAAGCCGGGCCCCGGCACAGCAGGGCCCAAGGCAGGGCTAGCAGGTGTGAGCAGGAACATGGCACCAGCTGCCCCAGGTGAGGCTCAGCCCCATGCTGAGCACTGCAGGGGCAACTGCAGACCAGGTAAGCTCTGCTGCATGTGCCACCCCACCTCCCTCCCCTCTCCTGTGGCTGGCTCCCAGGCAGACCCCCCACCACACATATGCACATACCCCCTCCACACATCCCCTGTGCATACACCCTCTGCCATCCCCATCACTAGGCAGGTGTGTAGGGAGTGGATCACATCTGCCGTACTCTTTAATACTGATCCCCATGCACCCAGAGCCCTATAGGGAGTTTTGATGAGTTGTGTGGAGTAGGTGGGGGATGCCAACCTGGCCTGTAACAGATCATCAAAACTCCCTATGTGGCCCTCAGGCCCAAATGATTGCCAGCCCCCAATTTAGATATTTATTTCTCTTTTAAAATGTTGTTTAACTATTATTTAGTTCAGGAAAATGCAAGTGATCCCATAAACTTTCCTTTATCACAGCTATAAGATGAGAACAGAAACACAAAAAGGCACGGATAGCCATTCACTGCACCAGGTCTATGTGGCTTACTTTAAGCTGCATAAACATAGACCAGAAGCAGTGTATACAAGCATTCACTGATCCCAGGAACAGTGCAGGGAAGCCAGTGTAAGTAATTTAGGGTAGAGGGGGCAGGAGGAATGGCTGCACTGGGAAGGTTGGTGGGTCTGTGGGGAGGATTGTCCAGCCAGAGGTGAGAGTTTTGGGGGTGCTAAAAATAGGTTGATCAGGGTCAAAGCTGCTTGCAAGAGCACAGACCCAGGGCTGGGATGAGTGGCTGGGCTTCCCAGCCCCAGGACCATGCATCAAACTTGTACAAGCATTCGAAAGATCAAGTTAACCCATTCCTAATCTAAGTTAATTCACCTCCTCAGGTGAACTAACTTAGATTAGGTCGACCATTTTTGGGTGATTTAAACCTTCCTGAACACCTGCACGGATGGGCATTTAGATCAACTTAATCCTAAATGTAATGGCTATACATACCCAAAGGAATTACCCTATTATCATTTTAGAGATTATTTTATTTTAATGCAGATACAAACCAAATACAATTCTTTCCTCCAAGTAGCAAATAGGTATATTGTACAGCAGACAACTCTTGAAATCCAAACATCAATACTATTTTTTTAATAAAGAAATTAGAAAGGGAAAAAAGGAAGCCATCTGTTGATAAACTTTACCAAATGTATTATTACTTTAAAAGAACTTGCAGATGGAAAATGTTATAAAATGCATAAGGGCCAGGTTTCCAAATGTATTTTGGCACTTTAAGCTACAGACAGATATCCAGAAGTGCTTAAGCCTAACTGTCTAACCAAACCACCACATTAACATGGCTACAGTTCTTCCACTTCTGGAACTAGCATGCGCAGGACTAGCTCAGGATCAATCTGCATAAAGCTTCCTTGTGCTATATAAAGAAAACCTTTAGGAGCCTCATTCCAAACCTGAATACTAATTTAGATGTCTATGGCCATATCTACATGGTAAGCATACTGTCCCTAGTAGCAGTGCACCCAAGGTGGGACATCCTGCCTCACTTACTGGAAGAAGTGTAGCACCAGCAGTGCAGCACTAATTCGCTGGGGGTGGGCTAAACCATTTACTTAGAAGTGCTAATTAGCCAACCAGAAGCACCACAAAGATTTTAGGAAACAAGAAACAGGTCTCTTTGACTGAAACAGATACCTTGGGAGGTGCCACTGCCAGGAAAGCACAGTTTATTGTTTAAGTATGTGTCCTAAGCCTCTACAAATCTAGGATGTTAGACTCCCATGGCAATCACAGGCTTTTCAAAATGTGACCTGAGGATTAAATTAGGAAGTTTTCAAATGATTTCCCCTTAAAACATCTGAAATAGCTCTGTGCACAGCCTTTCTTCCCTGCTTCTCTGGTTGTTCAGGTGATTTATTTATTTACTCTTAGGGCTTCTGTAATGCAGAAACCTTTTCAGAGTAGCATACCGACAAGATTCTTTAAAGTAATTAAAATCAGTGTATAATGTTAGGACAAAAATATTTATTGAAGAAACAGATCATGAAATGCCATTCACACTTCAGCTTGAATGTTTCAGGTGAGTCCTTGATAGCAGAAATGAGAACCAAAAATTTCAGGTGATGGTATTCAGGAAATTGCAGTCCATAAGTTTCTTTGGAAATCAAACTTTGCCACACATTTTTTTTTTTATTTGTAGTTACAGCATAGATTAAATTTATTTTGGGCCAGATTCAGAACTGGAATAATAGACTTCAGTTGAATTACACCAGGGATTAATTTGTTCCATTGTTTATTTCTAGAGCTACCCAGTAGATGTACTGCAGAAAAACCATGAAGCTTTATTTTTAAAATGAAAAAAAATCCATTTTGTCACATCCCTCTGAAGTATACAAGCATAACAGCCATCTCAGTAGGACAGGAAAACATCAGGGACTAAAAAATAGGAAAACAAAATCAACTCCCTGCAGTAGCTGCTGTGACTAGATCAAATTTTATTCTTTGTTGTCTACAATTATTGTTCCACAATATACTATCTGCAACAATTTCTGTATGAGGTTGCTTCTTACAGATTTCTAATACCGTTATGCCTCAATGACCTTTTGCACACAAACATGGTAAAGTAATTGCTACTAATCCCCAAAATGATATTTCTTTTTTGCCCAGAGGTAGGATTCCCTCTCACCACAATATTATAACAATATAGACAAACGTACTCTTCCAGTATATTGCAGATATGGGACATTTCAGGTCAATGTAGATATATCACATGTTGATAGTTGTACAATCCATGATTTTTCACCTAAGCTACATTTTCAAACTTATGAGGGGGAACATTGCTTTAAGTCCATTCTGATTAAATTGAGCCCTGACACTATTTCATTCCACCATTACATATAATGAAGCAGGACTGTGCAGCTGGCAGCACACAGATTGCACGTGGCTTTCAAGGGGTTAATATGCAGTCGAAGCGCTCCTGCCTGGCCAGTTATTCTCTTGCTCCTACTTCTGTGGTAGCCAGGAGCTCTGGGCTCCCCCTCTCTCTCCCAGCTTCTTTTCTCTGAACTGCTCCTGGAAGCAAGGCAGTATGGTGAGCAGGGGGGAGGGATGTGAAAGAGGGGTTTGTGTTGGCTATGCTATGTGCAATCATGGGGAGAAGAGTCAGGCTGCACATGCAACCAGGAGAGGAACGAAGCTGCACATTGCAAAACGAGAGATAAAGGCTGCCTGTGTGATGGGGGGATCCCAGGAGGGCTGCCCCTCTGGTATATGGCCCATGCAGCCTGTGGTTCATGGGTGTGTGGCTGCCATACCTCCCAGCAGTTAGACAGCTCTGTAATACAGAGTAATTTTGTTTAACTGGCATCATTGGAATAGTAGTGCTCCCTGTCTGCCAGAATTTTGAATTAATAACTCCAATCTTTTGACATGGTCCAATAGCTTGGCAGAGGGCACAATGGACTTGCTGCATGGAAGGCCTCAGTCTGAGGCTAACTATGCTCACATCAGGTGACTGAAGACCTGAGGTGATAAGCATGGGCTCCTGGGGAAAAGAGGACAGCTCTGTACTGAATCACTCACGGCCTACTGTAGAGCAGTATTTAGACTATAATGAGCTGTTTGCCAGAGATTCAAACTGACAAACAAGCCCCTCTAGTCTTGTTAGGAAAAAATTGTGAACTTTTCTACTTGCCCTATTACACAGGCCTGTAGGAAAAAAGACAACCTTTTGTCTACAAATGAAATCTATGGTCTGTATTTCAGGACAGGTCATTTAAGCAAATATACACCCCTGTGTTCGGCAACAGAAAATCAAATTTATTGCTAGCATAAACGTGGAAAAGTTATTAGGCAGAAGAAAACAAATGTGGCTCACATTTCAGGGCTTGTTACAGCAATATTCAGGAAAATGACAGGCATAACATTTTAAACCCACTGGACATTGATTTTACTTTCCAACTCTCCTTTTTTCTTTGGAAGACTCTAAAGAGCCTTCTAAGAATAGTAAAATTAGCATTTAGTATTTAAACACTAATACAGAAGACTGAAGAGGGACATGATCAATTTTCAAATACATAAAAGGCTACTGGAAAGACTTAGGAAATGTATGGCTCTCCATATGTGCTGTAATGAAATTAAACTGAAGCAAGAGGGATACAGGTGAGACATCAGGATAAACTTACTGATGGATAATTAAGTAGTGGAATAGATTATAAATGGAGGTTGTGGAGCCCCAGCACTGAAGGCTTTAAACACTGAGAGAGCTAAATATTTCTCAGGAATAGTTTAAGTATGGTTGATCTTATCATGGTGCAGGAGAATGAATTAGATGGCCTCTCAGGGTATCTTCTAGCCGTATTTTTTATAATTCTACAATGTCATAAATAGCATTCAATGCGTGTGGGAGCATGTGGGAGTGTACATGCTATTTTTATTCTACCCCTGCCTTTCATTGTTTCTTTATGTTTTTGTACTCTTCGTTTTTTCGTTTGTGCTTCATTTACTCTTTTCTTCTGCTTATTTATTATATTTTTATCACCCAACTCCCTCAGTCCTTTTATTCATGTCACCATATTCCCTTAATTTCCACATCTTTTTTCTTTGTGCCTTTTTTCTTTGTGCCTCTCCACATTTGTCCCATTCCATCCTAGCTTTTAAAATGTTGATGCCACTTACCGTCGACCCCCTGAAGAATTTTATTGCCACACATCATGAGAGCTCCTGTTCATGTTGAATTCATGTCACAGAGAATTCATACTTAAGTTAACAAGACACTGAAGAACTAGAGGTGGAGCAACTGAAGAAAGTGACTAATTTTAGTTTAGTTCGGTCAGATATTTTCTAATTGCACATGGAAGACTCATAGCTCCCTCAAGACCACAGAAGTAGGAACTCAAAATTAGCAGGGTTCATATGTATACCAGGGCACTGCCATGCAGTTCTTTTAAGGATGCCTTTGGGTGCCATGCTGTACTGGAAACCCTAGAAGTGGAGGCTTGCTTGGGACTATGACCTTATCTTGTCCCTAAGACTGCTCCCTAAAGCCAACCCAGGAGTAGTTTCTATACTTGGGGGGGGGGGGGGCCCTGACCTCTAAAGAGGCTGCCGAACAATACTGGGTGCAAGCCCTGCCCTTTCCAGCTCTCCGGTGGGGGGGGGGGGAAGGAGGAGAAAGGGACTAGCTCCTTTCCACTCTGAGACCTTGGCCTTCCAATCCTTCATCCTCCCTGATCGTTCATGACCCTGAATCAAACGAGATGGCATTCCCGAGAGAGGAATTTTACCTTTTGTGAACAACTGCAACCCCAAACCGAATGGGGCCTATAGACCAACCCCACATAGCAGGTCTGGGTCTGCAAACTTTGTTTGACCTCATGCATCAGGTGTGGGACCATGTGTCAGGTCCATCCTCACACACAGGATCCAACCCCATGTAGCAAGTCTCAGGTTACATGCCAGTTCCAACCTTGTATACCGGATCTGGGGCTATGCACCTGGTTTGACCCCATGTACTGGGTCAGACCACACACTGGTCCCATATACTGGCCTGATCCAGTGTGTGGGACCACGTCACCCAGGCCATGGGATTCACCATGGGCCCAAAAATTTGTTGGCAGGGGAATGGTTGCAGTGTTAACTGCCATATCTCTGGGAGCCACGGCACTTAATACTGCTACCATTCCTTCACTGCCAAGTTTCCAGACCTGTGAGTAACCCCATGGGCTGGGTGACTCAGCTTTGTGGGCTGGATCCAGCCCATGGGCTGTACTTTGAACACCACTCTTCTAGCATATGGGTGAAATCTCCACAGTATTACAGATTTTTAGTGCCTTAAACCAATGCTTGGTATAGCTATTAAAAATGAATAAACAAACCTGACACATCAGTGGTACCTTATTTACCAAAACCCAGACAATTCTCTTCAAATCATCTGCAACGAAGGGCACTGAAAAATCTTCTAAGACACAAGGCTCAAATTATTTTTTTAGGACAAGAAAAATTATTCTTTCAATTTAAAGTTGTTATACCCAAAGATAAGTATAGAGTTCAGCTTCAAATTCAACAAAAACACTTTAAAAAGTAGACTCCTCTTCCCCAGTAGGAGAAATATATTATTCTGGCAACTTCTCTATTTATTTGAGGAAGAAAAAGCAAAAGTTTTGCCATTAGAGTTAAGAAACTGAAAAAAACTGAGAACAATGCCATCAAGCACTGGACATAAAAGAAGACTGATATGTCTTAAAACAATTCAAATGTAACTTTTGTGGCAAGAAATCTCTCTCATTTTATTCATTTAATTCAGTCATTTTTCAGATATGCAGTACAACATAATGAGTTAATTGTCACTGAATTATTCCATTTTCAATGCTAACTACTAATCTTCCTTTCAGCCAGTTTCTTACCCACCTACTACTGCTTGTATTTTTCCCCATCTTCTTCAGTTTAAGTAACAATTTTCCATATTTCTCAGTATCAGAAGTTTTACTGAGGGTCAGATAGACTAGATTTTCCATCTTTCCTTTGTCTAGAAAAATGGTTAATTTTAACAAAGGGAGGTGTAAAAGTAGTCTAGAACAGTTTATGTTTGGTAAACCCCTCTTGCATTTTTTCACATTTCCATTTTCCTCTATGTTTTAAATTATTTTTAACAGAAATTTTGTTTAAAATCCTTGAATACTTCTGAAATCAAACTAACACACCCATAGTTGCATGAATCACATTTTTCTTATTTAAATATAGGTACTACCTTTGCTATTTGCCAATTTTACAGTGCCCTCTGAGTAACAGATTTATTAAAAACATGTACTGTCAGACCTGCAATTTCATGGCCCAGTTCTTTCAGAATTATGGAGTGGAGATTATCTAGCACCCCTGACTGGAGCCATTCTCCTCTTTGAGTTGCTTCCACTTCAGATGCTGTGATTTCCATTTTCATATACTTATTCTCATTTGCTGTCCTGTCTTTGTCCCCAGGTTAAATATAACTTTCCTCGCAGAAAAATGACATAAAATATTCATTTAGTTTTGGACCACAGCTAGATTTTTTTTTTTTATCATCTTGGGCCAATTCCCACTTTAAAGCAATCTCATTTGTTCTTTTTTGTTCTTCTTTTATCTATATGACTCAAGAACCATTGGCTATTTATTTTTATATTCTCTGTAAGATCTAACTCAGCTTGGCTTTGGTAATTATCACTTTATCTATGTTTTGGTAGTGTTAGAGTGAAGTTGTAACTGTAATGGTTCACAGCTGAGACCTGATAAGGAATGCTTTGCATTTGAAAGCTTGTCTAATATTATCCCATGAAATTGGTTCAGTAAAAGATATAACTCATAAAAAGCCTTTGCCACCTTTATCTATACAATTCTTGACCTCTAAAACACAGCTTGGTTTGCTGATCATATTGCTGATGTACAACAGGGGTAGGCAATTATTTCAGACAGAGGGCTGCTTAATGAATTTTGGTGAGCTGTCGAGGGCTGCAAAGGTAGCCCCGTCCCTTGACAGGTGCCCTGCCCCCTGGTCACCATCTTGGGACAGAAAGTCCCTCCCTTAACCCATGACCTACTATAATATATTTTAAAATATACACTCTCCATCATTTGCACCAGGAAGTAGTCTCCAATGCTCTGCAAAAATTTCCTGGATTTCCTGTGCACTGCTGTATTGGTAGCAGTGTATCCCCCAAAAATATCAGGGTGATTGAAGGCCCCTATGAGAACCTGGCCCTGTAATCTGGAAGCTTTTGCTAAATGTCTGAAGAAAGCCACATCTACCTCATCCTCCTGGTCTGGTGGTCTATAGCAGACACCACCACGATATCACCCTTGGTGCTCTCCCCTCTAAGCATAACCCAGAGACATTCAACAGGCCTACCTCCAGTTTCATACTAGCCAACTGCCCTTTCTCAGAAGAATGAGGACTCCACTGTTGCTCCCTCCTGCTTCTGCTTCCTCCAGGTCCCCTGCTTCCCCATTTACCTCAGGGCTTTGTTCTACACCCCCCACCCCACCCCTGTAAACCTAGTTTAAAGCCTTCCTCACTAGATTAGCAACCCTGTCTGAAATGATGCTCTTACCTCTCTTCATCAGGTGAATCCTGTCTCTTCCTAGGAATCCTTTTTTTTTTAACATCATCCCATTGCCAAAGAAACTGAATCCGTGATAGTAACATCACCCGCACAGTAGTGTATTGATCTGCAGGATGTATCTGCTCCTGCCAGGGCCCTGCCCCTTGACTGGAAGGATTGAGGAAAAAAAACAACCTGTGCCTCTATCTCCTTTCAGGCAGGGCCACACACTGTTGAGGGTTCGACCCAGGTCTGGATTTAGTGCTGTGCAGACTGTGGCTTGCAGCTTCCTTCCAATGTCAGCCAGGTGGGGGAGTGTTTGCAGTGTGAGTGGGGCCCTGTAGTCACTCTTGATATGCTCAGAGTCGCTCCTGGCAGTATCACTGGTGTCCACCCCACACGGATGAGTAGCATAGGGTAGTAATCAGAGGGTCAGACAAGTCTCAGTAATCTTTCTGTGGCACCTCGGATCTGGGGTCCAGGCAAGCAGGAGAACTTCCAAGACAATAGGTCAGGCTGGCAGATGGATCCCTCGTCTCCCACAGAAGGGTGTCTCCAACCACCACCACCCATTGCTTACAGTTTGTGGCAGTGGTCTTGATCTTCCCCAGGGAATTTCTGGCCTTACCTCTTCCACTAATGGAATACTCTTCTCCTCCCCTGTTGCTAGTGCAAACTACTACATGTGAGGAGGATGGCTTTTTCTTGCTGCTAGAAGATACAAGCTTCCACCTTCCTGGGAGTCCATGCCCTCTTCCTTCTTTAGCACCACCTCTGGCAGTCCTTCCCCCACTATCCTAGAGGTTTCTTCCAGTGTGGAATTGATGAACTTCTCATGGTGAAGGATGCTTCAGAGCCTTGCTACCTCCTCCTGTAGCTCTTTTGCCTTCTGTCTGAGGGACACTACGAGAAGGCCCCACTCATACTGCAAGCACTCCCCCACCTGGCTGACACGGGAAGGAAGCTGCAAGCTGCAGTCTGCATAGCACTGAACCTGGACCTGGGTTGAAGCCTCAACAGTGTGTGGCCCTGCCTGGACAGACACTTCACAGGTGGAAGCAGAGAAAAAGCTGGAAGTAGCAGTGGCTCTTGGATTACTACACTCCCCAGTCATATCTCTGGGTCTTCTAATCTGCTCCCTCTCAATTGGTGCCTCTCTACTTCCATAATCAGCCTCCTCATCTAGTAGTTACCCTTCAGGGCCCCTTGTTCAGCAAGCATCTGAAGTTCTTGGGTTGCCTTTACAGCTGCTTTGCTTTTCCCCTCCATCATATCATCGTCTAAAACCCTACTACCACCATTAGCAGCTGCCTGTGGGACTTCCTGTCCTGGGCATTATCAGATGATTCTTTATGCATAAATAATTTTTATTAAGTATCTATTCAATAATAAGGAACATTCTGCACCTTCTACATTCTGGTCACTTTCCCTGCTGCATTAAGCTAGAAATAGACATCATCAAATAAAGCAGATCAACTGTGCTGGGATGCATTCTAGCATAGCTGACACACTTCATTGGGTAAAATGTATGTTGCCATTGCCCTACCCATTGATCTTGCAGGATAGCAGGTAATGTGTTCCCCCAGGACTTGAGGGGCCCAGTCCTACGCAGGGTGTGCCTCTGTACATGGGAACATGTCTCAGGGCATATTTCTGTATGTGGAAAAAGCTCAGATTTCGCAGAGCATGTCTCTGTGAGCAGGAAACCTTGGCTTTCCCTTTTTAGATACATGCCCTGAAATTCCCCAGGGCATGTCCATATAAGATGGGAAATGTGGGTAGGTGCTTCTGGGGCTTTATGTGTTTGATCCTGCATGGGAATTCCTAAGGTGAAGGATTAGGCCCATGGAAAACCTGCCTGAAGAATGCAGTCAAAAAGATATCCACCACTAGACAGTGGCACAGAATAGAATCATAGAGAAGCAGGGTCAGAAGGGACCTCCATAGGTCATCTAGTCCAACTCTTTTCCTGTGGCAAGATGCTCCCTATACAAACCATCCCATGCAAATCACAGTCTAACCTAGCTAAACTAGACAGTCAACCCTGACAGAACACAAGACTTGACACCCTAATTTGCCACAGATAAAGCAAAGGAACCACAGCAGCAAATGTCCACCTGCTGTTAAGGTTGTTCATATATGTTCAAGATAACCCAGAAAGACAGACATGCCCCCAGCTACAGAGGAAGGCAGAAGCCCCCACAGTCCACACCAAACTGATCATGGCATAAAATTCCTTCCTGACCCTAAATACGGTGATCAGTCTGACTCTGAGGAAGACTCTCTATCCAGGAACCTCCATAGTTCAGTCCCAACAGGACACTGGCTTACCCCAGAAAATCCTCTTAAAAAATCTCTTGACATGTAGCAGCAGGATGGGGTGGAGTGGGGTGGAGGAGGGTCTTGGAATTCCCACCCAGCCCCATATAGCAACCGGCAAAGCCCAGAAGTATAAGATATACCTATAGTAGAACATAGCCATAAACTGTGCCTATATCAGCTCTGATCAGTGGCTCTTCAACCTCTTCTTGAATGCCTCCAGTGATGGAGAGTCCTTAACCTCCCTATGCAGTCCATTCCACTGCCTCACTAGTCTAACAGTGACAAAGTTTTTTCCTGATATCCTATCTAAATCTACTTTGCTACAGCTTGCCATTGATCCATGTTCTATTCTCTGCAGCAAGGGAAAAAAGATATTTCCTTCTTCTTTATGGCAGCCCTTCAAGTATTTGAAGACAGCTATTACATCTTCAAATCTTAAATATCTTTTCCACAAGCTGAACATGTCTAGCTCCTTCAGACTCTCCGTGTACAACTTGCTTTCCAAGCCCTTTATCATTTTTGTCACCCACCTCTGGACACACTAACTTTTCCACATCCTTTTGGAAAGGTGGAGCCCAAAACCGCACACAAAGCAATCATCTTCATCATGCCCACAAATGTTGGACATTTATGACACAAGGGGCATGGACATCTGTTTGCTTGGTGCCACAAAATATATCTGTTTTCACCCTTAGAAGTCATCATTATCATCATCATTTCCTTTCCTATTACCCTTCCCACTTATTTTTTTAAAAATAATTCCCTAAACTCCCTTATAGAGGCTCCTATACATACTCCCTTGTTTCTTTTCTGTTTGCTAAGATTTCCTGATTACTGGTGAAACAAAATGCAAAATGTTAAATCCAATTGCCATGCCATCTAAGATGTTTTGTTTATGCACATTAATATTTGTGTTACATTTAATGTATCTTTTATTAATTAATCCAGCCTATTATTAATTTAAAGTCATACTCAATGATTTTTAAAATGATACAAATTACCAAAAGAAGTATCAAAATGGACTGAGACTGAAGCCATTTTTCTTGCAAGGATTGTAGTAACACCATCATCTATATATATCTAAAGGGCTTAGTCCATCTGTCTGTGTGTCTGTCTGTAATGCTCTGGGGGTGCATGCCTCCCAGTAGGGCATGGCTCCAGCCAGTGCTGCATCAAGAATGACAGGTGGGGCATGGCTCCAGTGGATCAGACAAGGTGGAGCAGGCCAGGCAGACATAGGACAGAGTGGGGAGGAGGGGATAGCATGGGGCCAGACACAGTGGAGCAGCAGGGTGGCACGGGGGGGTGGGGTAGCGTGTGGCCAAACATGGAGTGGCGGCAGCGCAGGGTGGTAGGAGGTGGTGGCAGCTGGCATGTGCAAGCTTCCCCCTTCCCCACCCACTCCTGGGAGTTAGAAGTGGTGTGGGGTGGTGGGTAGTGGCATTCTGTCCCCACCTATCCCCCCCCACATAATTTTTGATGGGCAATTTGGTAGTGCTTACATAACGTGTGTGTGTGTGTGTGTGTGTGTGTGTGTGTGTGTGCATGCATTTGTGCACGTATGCATGCGTGTGGTATGAGATATCTTTCTCACTCACACATACACACACACAGAATTTTACATTTTAATATATTATTTCAGTACTTTTTAAGTCTTAGGAAAACAGTTCTTTGATTTCTTCTATATTAATTTGATAATGAGCCAAGAGGACAAAATTTTGTCTATGCATGCAAGGACAGACCTCCCACTGATGTCAATGGGAATTTCACATAAGGACCTACCTCAGGGTAAATTTTACCCTAAAGAGAAAATACATACAGGAAACCCTCGCTATCTGCAGGTTTGGCATTCATGGTTTCAAATATTTGTGAATGCCAAACACACTTCTTAAATGCACTTAAAGGAGCTCCTCAGGTGCTCTATGCTTACTGCTGCCGGGCTCCCGCTGTCACCAGCACAGCTGGGCACCCCCTGCCCCCAGCTGCCGGGAGCACTGAGTTTATGAACACAGACGGTGTTCATGAACGCAGTGCCTTATTTGCAGATTTCACCATTCACGGAGGATATGAGAACCTATCCCCCACGAATTGCGAGGGTTGCCTGTACTCTAAGTACTAAAAGTTAAAAGACGGTTTACAATTATATTTCTTATAAAGTATCATGTATTACTTAATAATTGCTAACCAATGTGCATGAAGGGAGACTTTAAGAGATGCTATTTGTGTTCCTGGTTTTCACTCTCCAATTACTGATTTATTACACTGGTGAGTAATGTGTCTGGATATGCATGTGTTCTGCATTTTTATTATAGCTTTTTCAAGGGAAAATGTATAGTTATGGTTACCATGGGACATCCATTATAACTTCTGTTTTCACATACACAGAACTGTCTGAAATATACTTCTTGGGGAATGATAATTTCTGTGCTTCATTTTGAGCTAGAGATTTTTTCTAAAAAACTTGAGAAATATCCATTCATTTCTTTCAGTTATATCCATATTTAGCATGTTAAAGACCTTCATACTCAGCTAGCAATGAAAAAATATCCCCCATATTTTTGCATGTTAATTTTCTTGGTTAAGGAAGCTCTTTGCAAGGTTAGTGATTGTTCTAGACTAGACAAGACGTAAGAATATAGGAGACAGTTTATACTTTTACGGTGTGGCTAAAATACTCCTCCAAAATCTTATTCAGAAAATGGAAAACTTTTAAAAGGACGGTACATTATAAATTGTAAAAAAAACCTCAATAGATGTTGGTATGATAATAAATAATGCATGTGTACCAGGCAAAGGGAAATGTCCTAAGGTTGCTGTGCTCTCCCCTAGCACCCCCCTACCATGCCAAGTTCGCGTTAATGCACCCTTGTTCTCACCCGCCATGTCTTGATCTTATAAAAGTTAAAGGGGTTGCCTCTTGTCTTCCAGGTCACAGTTCCTGCTACCCCGATCCTTGTTTATATAATGGGGTTCCAAACACCCCAGCCTTATGTGCTATGCATGGCTCCAACCACCCCTGTACCACACCCCAAGCCTCATGGATGTACCAGATGTTCTTTGGTCTTATTGGATATCTTCTTGTGGCCCACTCTCTCTCTGGGCTTCTCACACTGCCCTCTCTTTGGGGCTTCCCGTACTGCCCTCTCTCTGGGGCTGGGGCTCCCACACTGTCATGGTGCCCCTATGAGGCCTCCTCCATCCCCTTATAGCTTCACCCAGTCCTCTAGTATACAACAGCAAACAAAGGACAAGCCCCCGGGCTATAACACAACTGTAAACCGCTCGGCTAACCTCCTTTGAGTCGCACTCCGTGGGTGCTCCATCCTTCACTAGCGTAACAAACTGCTCGCATTCAGGCCTTTCCCCTTTTCTTATTATGGCAGCGCTCCTTCTCCATTGTCCTAGACTCCCACCCCATGGCTGCCCCACCTGCCCGAGCTCCAGCCCTTTAAGGACAAAAAACTCAAAAAACCCCAGGCTCACCAGGTTCTGCACTGGCACTGGGGCTTTGTGGAGGGCTCATGAAACAGCCCCGCACATGGCATGGAGCAGTGGTGGGCAGCGGAGATCACCCCCCACCAGGCAGGAACCAGTAAGGCCTTGATTTTTTGGGATGTTTTTTCCATAAAGGGCTGAAGCTGGGGTGGATGGGTCAGCCATAGGGGGGGCTGCGACAGGCAGGGGATATTTGGCCAAATCAATCGGGACAGTGATTCGAATCACTGAATCAAATCACTGTCCCCCAAATCAGCCGAATCCGAATCTGAAGTGAATACTAGCTACTTCACATATGCCTGTTTGCTAGCCATATTCCTCTTTGTAGTGTACAGATATTTTTCTGCTGTGTCCCATTTTCCTTACAGAACTTGCATAAATCCCTAAGTAGAATATCAAGAAGCATAAAAAGTCAAGTAGGGGCACACAGGTGTTGAAGATAAACACTGCAGTGAAATGTAATGCTCTCTTAATACAATCTTATATGCTCATTAGTTCTTTCAAGTAAATTCAGTAAATCTTGTCACATTCAAGTCTGCATAAAATGTGCACAAAGTAATAAAGTAAAATAATTTCTAAAACAAAAAATTATTTAAAGAACAGAAAACTGCTGCCTGTGGATATTATTTCTGTTTTTTTCTAGTCAGTTGCTGGGATAGTTCTTCTGCAATCTATGCTAGCAGTTCTTAGTACTTTTTACAGTCATTTTTCAGACCCAATGGATTATATAGCCACTAGCATCTTCATTCCACTAACACTGAAGTATAAAAATGAAATTAAAACCACAATAGAAGCCATATGGAACACATTCCCAGGTGGAGTAAATTAGTGCAGCTCTACTGACTTCAACAGAGCTATGCCAACTTTTATCAGCTAAGTTTCCATGTATCATTTTTTAGCAGATAAAGGAATATATTCCATAATTTCAGTTGGTAGAGAAAAATTAGTCATGTTGGTCTGAAGTGAGGCAGAAGGTAAGGTAGGTGCCATAAAAGACTAATTAATTCAGTTGATCAACAGAAGTCTCATTTGTCCCAGAAGAAACTGTTTTATCCCAGGAAAAAGTATAGTCATTCAGACCTCCATGTCCACTGTCCAAGGACAAACTCTAAAAAGGTTTATGGGATAAGAAGTTTGTTCCAGGACATTGCAAAGTATGTCTAAATGACTGTCATTCAATCAAAAGGCAGAAAAGCAGCAGTGTATTCTGATGCTCACTGAACCCTGATTGGAAAAGCAATATCCCAGGAGATTTCTGTCCAGAGGAAACACAGGCACAACTTGTCTGGGGTCAAATGCAACATCTGTTCCCAGCCTCACAGAATCATAGAAGTTAAGGGCTGGAAGGGACCTCAAAAGATCATCAGGTCCAACCCCCCCAATCTAGGCAGGAATACTGCTGAAGTCAAATGATCCCAGCAAGGTGTCTGTCCAGTCTCCTCTGGAAGACTTCCAAGGTTGGGGCTGCAACACCTCCTTTGGAAATCTATTCCAGATACTGGTCACCCTTACCCTAAAGTTATTCCTTACATCCAACTGGAAACCAACTTCTAACACTTTATGGCCATTGTTCCTTGTCCCCCCCGGGACACCCAAGTGAACAGTTTTTTCTCCCAGATCCCAATATTCACCTCTTACATACTTATAGATGGCCACCAAGTCCCCCCATAGTCTTCTTTTCCCCAGGCTGAACAGTCCCAGATCCCTTAGTCTTTCCTCATAAGGTTTGTTCTGCAGGCATTTTTGTTCACACAATCATTTGTGTGGCCCTTCTCTGGACCCTTTCAAGATTCATGGAGCAGAGAGGAAGTAACACTTCCTTAGCCCTGCTCACAACACTTCCACTAATGCATCCCAGTATTCTATTAGCTCTGTTGACTGCAACATTGCACTGGCAGCTCATGTTCATCCTGTGATTAACCATACCCCTGACGTCCCTTTCAGCCATCATACTGGCCAGGACATCTCCTCCTAACATATATTCATGTCACAGGTAACTTCTCCCCAGAAGCAGGGTTCTGCTCGACCCACTTCCCACCAAGATAATACAAATCTGTCCACTAGCACTCTCAGGATTCAACCCCTTAACCAGCTCCCAACCCACCTGACCATGGACTCTGCCAACCCATAATCCTCCTGTGTTTTTGTTTTTTTTAAGAGCATCATGGGAGACGCTCTCAGGTGTATCTCATTCATTCCTGCCAACTTGAAGACATTCAGCCACTGTAAGTGATCCATCACTAGTCTGACACAGGTCAGAGCAAGCACTTGCACGCGCACACACACACACACACACACACACACTGTATATAGACAGACAGACAAACAGATAGATAGATAGATAATAGGTATATCTATCTATGAGAAATGACTATATACACATACACACATATATAGATATATATAGATATATAAAATATCCTCAAAATTTCCTTTTATTAACTATTTTTCTGACTAGGCCTAAGCAGGAGCAAGAAACAAACAATCAGCTGAAAATCTATTTGACTGAATGAAGTTGAGCAATAATTTCATAGTTTAATGAGGTCTAATGCTTCTGCTTTCTAAATAGTTGTGCTTGTAAAACTAAAAATCAAATACCACCTCATCAACTATAATTAAAACTCTGTGACTTGACTAAATACCCTGAAACTATGGTTAGTTTGTACAACTAAGCTCTGCCTCAGAAGCCTGAAATATAAGTCAGAATGTCTTCAAATTGCTGCAGTTACTTTGTTTATAGATTGCTTTAAGATGTCTTCACAAGTCCACTAAGTGCTAGCTAATGTGATATCCAATGCTGAAGCAAGACTGTTTGATACACTGTACTAATATAATACAGTCTTTCTGTGACAAAGTAAAACATTTAACTTTTAAATATACGAAATAGTTCTGCCCCTTCTGCATGAACATGATTTCTTTTTCATTTATATTTTTGTTGTTAAAATAATAATGTCTTTTAAAGTCACATACCAGATTAAAAGAAAGCCAAACACATACACAGGCAAACTGTCTAAAAAGGCAATCTAAAGATTTCCAATATGCTACTAAAAGGAAACCCTATTATGACAATAGTAAATCTTGTTTAAATGTAGGTTGGGATCATGTTCTGGGAATGAAGGCAGAGACTGCTTTCTACACATGAAGCTCCCACTTCTCGAGTAAAGGAAACAGTAGAATTCAGTAATAAAGACAGTATCTGACCAGTACACGGGTGGGCAACAATTTTGGCTAGAGGGCCACTTAATGAGTTTTGGGGACCTGACAAGGGCCGCATTTACCACTCTCTCTCTCTCAGTCTCCCTCCTCTTTTCTTCTCTCTGTTTGCTGACCCTTTCTTCTTTCCAGCTCTCTCCCCCAGGGCCAGCCCACAATTTTTTGGGGCCACCTGCAAGATACAGTTTTGGGGCCCCCTGATGTGAAGAAGCTGACAGCAGTGTTGGTGGTAGGGGAGGGGTGGTGAGAGGCTGAAGAAGCCGGTGGCAGCGGCAGGGGAGCAGGGGTGGTGAGCAGATGGACATGAAGTTGGCAGTGGTGGCAACACAGAGTGGTGGCAACTGCTCACCCCCACCCTTTGCTATGGCACTAATTTGGAGTGTTCTTGGCCTTGGCTGCAGGGCCCCCTGAGGCCACAGGTTCCACAGGATAGGGTGGGCCACTCCCCCATTTCTCTGTCTCCTCTGCCCATCTCTCTTTCTCTCCTCTCTCCCCATCTCTCTCTCCTCTCCCCCTACCCTTCCATCTTTCTCTCTCTCCTCTTCCATTTCCCCATCTCTCTTTCTTCTCTCCTCTCCCCATCTCCCTCTCCCTCTGCTCTTTTCTCTATCTCTCTCTGTCTCTCCCTCCAGAAACCCAATAAAGCTGTAGTTCACCTGTAGCCCTGATGCTGAGCTGTGGACCCAGACATGATCTTCTGCCATGCTGGGTGGGTGCCGAAGTCACACTCTTCCCTCTCACAGGTTATGTCTACATGTTCATTAATGCACAGTATTTACTGTGCATTTAATGTAGTACTTGCTTAATGAAGTATTAACTAAATGTACAGAAACTACATTTACTGCACAGTAATGCTGATGCACAGTTTTTTCATGATATTTACTGCATAGTAGCCTAATAATACTGTGCAGTGGCTTATTAGCATGATTTTTGACCAGCAGACTACTGCGCTGTGTTATTAGGCTACCACACAATAAGCATCTCATGTAGATGCACCCACACTAACTTGAATGGCTGTACACTTCTTTTGGGTGCTGAGGAGACTCTGTATCTCACAGTCCTCTGCTCTCCCTCCCTCTACAGGACAGAAGAGGAGAAGCACTGACTCTGAGAACCCACCTAGAGATGTGCTGTCAGGTTGGAAGTAAGCTAAGTTTTTTGTGGAAAAGCCATTTCTCTTCTGCAAGAAAACCCTCGAATGGCTGTACGCATTTTTTTTGTGCCAAGGGAAAGGATTTTTTCATATGTAATGCCTATGTATGGCTTTTGTTCTGCCAGTTTTGAGATGGACCACTGTTTGTAATATTACTACACTTCTCAGTGATATTGTTGTTGTCAGCTGAGAAGCCCAGGACAAAGAGATTATGGAGACTGAACTACCACGATGATTACAAGCCATTCTTCTAAAGACAGAGTGATACATATTAATGGGAAACTGTGGCTTGAACTGCTATTGTTTATAACGTACATGTTCTGTGGATAGAGGGTTTCAATCCATCACCTTTCAAGAACACTGAGTTTACAACAAAAACTAAGACACATGGCATTAAGTTTGACAAAATGTGAATACATCTTTAGTGATGTACAATACCAAAGCATAGCTTTCAGGTAGTCTATTCTCACAGCACAGGTAAAATCCCAATCACTTAAATGGTGGATACACACCTGTCTTGAATATATTCCAGCAACACGTTCACAGGCCACAGGTTTTTGTTTGATACAGAAAACCTACAGAAAGCCAGTTAACCACATGTTAAACTGTGACCCAGCCACACATTCATGCAATTAATGGTGTGATAAAAGGGGGTATAAGCCACATAAAAAGTATAATAATTTTGTGGCTTGTTTCCATATCATTTCAAATTGCACACTTGGACCACTAATCACTGATTGGTGATCCCAGCTATGAAACCACATACGAGTGTGGAACTTCCTTCGGTACAGTTCCAGGCTGATAGTCAATCAACTGATGAGCAGTCTTAGCCTCAAGATTGTACTGGAGCATGTATTATATTTCCATGTGGTCTCAAGACTGACTGCTCAGTCTTGCCCTAAGGTTACCCACCAGCTGATGGGCAATCCCAGCCCCAGGACTGCACTGGAGCCAGATTAAGACTCCCAGGGTTGGGACAACCCATCAGCTGATAGGTGTCCCAGAAACAAGTCTGCACTGGAGTATTCAATCAGCTCCCATACAGTCCTGGCACTGAAAGCAGCTGATTTGTGATCCCAGCCATGGGACTTCAGCAGAGTGGTTCAAGACCTAGCACAACACAGCTTCACCAGGCATCCAGGTTTTTACTTGCTGGTGGGTGGGGAACCAAGATCCCAGGTTCCCCCAGAACTAGCAAGTAGGGTGCAATTGAGAGCTGACTCTCAATCCCAAAATCATGTGTCCTATTATGCAGGTCTTGCATGGCAGGAGGCATGATTTTGGGATTGGAGATCCAACCCAATCCCTTTAACTGAATGTCTGGCACTGGCCTAAGAACTGTTTCTCTTCTCCAGACAAATACATATAAATAAATATTGTTTCCAATCACATAAATAAGTGCTTATTTGAATTTACAAGCTGTGTTGCTCAAAATGCATTACATTTAGACACAAATTTCATCAGCTTTGCAAAGGATCATCAATTATTCCTGCATTATCTCATATGGCATAAACAGAAGTATGTTCATTGTCAGGATGTAGTATTTTCTTCTTCTAGAATAAAATAAACCTTTCACTACACTTGATTCATCGCTTCCTAAAATGGTAAATACATTTTTGAATGGCTTTCTGACTTCAAAAGACCATGCAATTATTTTAGATAGTAAAAGTCCACAGCAAGAGTGTAGTTGCACAGTATATCCATATTGGACAATGTGCTGTTGATTTCTGACCTTCTAGCATTCCAAACTGTCAAAAATTTTCTAAATGACCTTTTATGCTGTGATTTATTTGCCATTTTCTGTCAATCTCCAATTTTCCTGGCTCTATGAGTTCACATAACTGCTGCTAATGTAAACTTTCCACCTGAATGAATGACTCATAAAAAAGATGTTAATGTTTTGCTAAACATTAGAAGAATGGCCTAAGCCTTGCTGCAGATTGCTGCTTAGCTTTAACTTTTTACAGAAAACTTGAGAATTTAGTTCTTTTAAAAATATTTTAATGTTTGAAAACTATAAATAATATTTTACAACAGGTTTTTTTTGGGGGGGGAAACAAGCAAATATGCATTTAAAATTGTGAAAGTTTAATAATTAAGCTATGTCACATTGATTGATTCACATATCTAGGAAATGTGTTTCTCTCCCAAGAGAAATTTCCCAGATTTCTTATAAAAACTTATGTCCTATTGATTAATATACATTATCCTGCTAAAATTGTAGTATTTATTTTAAAAGAAAGGAATAATCAATTCCACAAATAAAAATGGGGATGACTGCCTAGGCTGCAGCATTGAAAAAAATGTCTAGAGAAATATAGTAGGTCACAAGTTGAACAGGAGTCAACAATGACTAGAAATATCTGACTGGAAAGCAGCTCATCAGACCATCAAGTTCAATTCCATGCATTTGGAGGCAACCAAATCTATGGGCCCTATCTATAGTGTCTTAAAATATCATCTACTCCAAACCCTCAGTCACCACAGCCAGAAAACACATGATGAAAACAAAACCAAAAACACCCTATGATGTGTGACAAGTAAAAATGTGCATGTGGGGGTTGAGACAAAGGCCTCATCAACACCCTACCACTGCAATGGCAGAGAAGAAAAATTGGTCCATGTATGCTCAGACAATCCTAGACACAGGGCCAAGAAAAAACCTCATAGTCCTTGCCAGTTTCAGCTGGGGAAAAAATTCCTTCCTGACCTTAAATCTGGAAAAGCAAACCAAATTTAAGAGATTTATGAACAGCAAAAGGAACACCTCAGTTAACACTCCCACTGTTAACTTCAGTGCTGCCTGCAGGGCTTCCTGCACAGCTGTGGAGCTGTATGGAGCCTGGTGCTTTGCTCTGCGGCTATAGGGGCAGCAAACTGCACCCAAGTCATTCAAGGTGCATTATGCAACCAAATGTCCTACAGTGGCTGGAATTAATGTACAATACGCTGCTGAGGCATGCAAACACTGACACCAGTAAAGCACTGCAAAAGCATTTAGCCCGCTTTAAAGTGTTGTGCACACATGTCTCTCATTTCATCTACACACAGCCGTAAGGAAGTAAATAATACAGCCTCTGCCACCCTGCTACCTCCCGGTGAAGGGAAGTTTTGTGAAACTCTTAAGTTATACCTCTGAGTGATCCTCTTACTCAGTTCAGCGTTGGAATACTACATCCAATTCTGACACTGCACTTCAAGAAAGATGTGGACAAATTGGAGAGAGAAACAAAAATGACCAGAGGTCTAGAAAACATGACATATACAGAAAGATTAGATGAACTGGGATTATTTAGTCTAAAGAAAACAAAGCCCATCCTCAAGTACAAAGAGGATCATAATGGATGGCTTTCTATGTTCATAGGGCATCTCAGCATCCCCCAGAAGGAAATCACTGTTGACACCATAGCTGGACTTGAGTGAGTTGGTTGTATTCTTTGAATGAATGACAAAATTCGAGGGTGTGTTGAATCCCTGCCATTCATGTACATAGATGTAGGAGGCTTGCATGACACTTTATCAGTTGTTCTACTGGCCAGTGCTGTTCTTATCTGTACATTTTTGTTCTCAATCGGTCTGATTCTGCAATTCTTTCTTACTTATTTTGAGATTAAGGGAACCATCAGTAAGCACTGAATTTGTCCCTGAGTGACCACTAACAGAATGACACTGATAAAGTAAAAAAAACCAGATTGGCTGTACCCTACAGATAGCATATATGGCTGCCTAGAGGACTAAAACTAACTAAACTCGTCTCCTGCAGCTACTCAGCAGTTGAGCAATTTCAGCACTTCCTCTGTGGCGGGAGGCAGGAGAAGGCAGAGCAGGGAGTACAGAGGGCAAGCAACAAGCTAACAAAAGGATCTTCCTACTGCTGCCAGCCAGCTCCTACAGAGTGAGAGCTGAGAAGAGAAAGGTAAAGAGTCAAAAGGAATCACAAGAGGAGTGAAATTTAATTTAAGGAAGTGTATCACTCACTGGGGTGCAGGGTATACATCTGATTTGGTGAGACCAGGAGATAGGGCTGCTCTGAAGACAACAAAAAGAATATAATGATTTGGAAGAGGGGAGGGTAAACTTGTTGACATACAACTACAGGTACTATAGCTTACCCTGGGCAACAGAACCAGTACTAAAAAGAGTCAAGGTCCATTTAGGACATACTGGGCACATCTACATGAGACACTTAACTGTGCAGTAGCATAGTTTACTGCATAGTACATGCGCATATACAAGTGTGCACACATACTGCATAGTAAAACCCCCTAATCACAAGTAAATTTGGTATCTGCAAGTACAGGTAGCAACTTTACACATAGATTTCATAAAAATTAGGGGCTGGAAGGGACCTCGCAAGATCAGCAAGTCCAGACTTGACCCCTGCATGATAAGACTTCTGGGCTCAATTGACCCCCACAAGACAAGCATCCAAACACCATTTGCATGAGTCCAGAGTAGGTACTTGCACCACTTCTGAGGGGGAATGTGTTCCAGACCCTCAACACCTGGACCATAAAGAAGTTTTTTCCTTACGTCAAGTCTAAATCAGCTTTCCAGAAGTTTGTAGCCGTTAGACCTTGTTATCCCTTGGGGAGCCCTGGTGAACAACTGTTCTCCAATGATGCAATGTGCCTTATGTACTTATAGGCTGCCACCAAGTCCCCCCTGGGCCTTCTCTTCCCCAGGCTGAAGAGCCCCATGTCCCTCGGCCTCTCCTCGTAAAGCTTGCTCTCTTGG
Organism: Crocodylus porosus; assembly: GCF_001723895.1. Taxonomy (NCBI): domain Eukaryota; kingdom Metazoa; phylum Chordata; order Crocodylia; family Crocodylidae; genus Crocodylus; species Crocodylus porosus. The sequence goes on along the minus strand of NW_017728931.1, from coordinate 93,733,673 downwards.
CCTTTGAGGTGGCTGTCCTCTGGATTCTCTCAAGCTTATCCATGTTCCTCATAAAGTGGGGGGCACAAAACTGGACTCCAGCTGTGGCCTCACTAAGGCCGAGTAGAGTGGGAGGATGATGTCCCTGGTTATTCTTGAGATGCTTTCATGGATGCATGCCACAGTTTGGTTTGCTTTGCCAGCCATGGCATCGCATTGGCGGATTTGCTCAAGAAGCATCTATAGATGCACGCCAGCATTTTGCTTTTTTGATTGCTTTACTAGCTGCAGCATCACATTGACCACAAGATGAACATGACCCTTCAATCAAGACCCCCAAGTCTCTTTCAGTCATGGCGCTAGTGAGCATAGCACTACCAAGCCTGTAAGTATGATGCTGGTTTTCCTCCCAAGGTGGAGCACCCTGAACTTCTCTGCATTAAATGCAATCAGGTTTTGGTCTGCCCACCTTGCGAGCCTGTCCAGGTCAGCCTGTATCCCCAACCTGTTTTCCAGTGTGACTGCCTTCCTTCGTAGTTTAGTGTCATCCATAAACTTTGCCAGTCCACATCTGATGCCCAAATCCAGATCATTAATGAAAATGTTGAAGAGTACTGGACCAAGTACTGAACCCTGACGGACATCACTAGTCACTTTGCACCATGTTGATTTGCTCCCATCAACCACTACTCAACCTGATCTCTATCCCAGGGAAGGTCTTAGAAAAGATTATCAAAGAAACCATTCTTAACAGACTGGTTGATGGCAGCACCCTGAGGGATAGCCAGCATGGGTTTGTTGTGGGTAGGCCTTGCTTGACCAATCTTATTTCCTTTAATGACCAGATAACTTATCACTTGAATAAGGGAAAAGAGATTGATGTCACATATCTTGACTTTAAACAAGCCTTTGATCTGGTATCCCATGATCACCTCTTAGCAAAACTGGCCAACTGTGGCCTCGGCTTCACCATGATCTGCTGGCTGGGGAATTGGCTCCGTGGTCAGACCCAGAGTGTGGTGGTTGATGGAAGTCAATCATTGTAGTGCATTGTAAGCAGTGGGTTCCCTCAAGGCTCTGTTCTTGGGCCAACACCATTCAACATCTTCATTAATGATGTGGACATTAGTATCAGAAGTGGACTGGCCAAGTTCAACGATGACACCAAACTTTGGGTAAAGCGTCCACACATGAGGACAGAAGAGCAATCCAGAATGAACTTGACAGACTCAGTAAATGGGTGGATGAGAACCTGATGATGTTTAACAATGAAAAATGCAAGGTTCTCCACATTAGGAGGAAAAAACTGCAGCGTGTCCATAGGCTCAGCAGTGCTACACTGACTAGCACTATGAATGAAAAGGACTTGGGAGTCATGATTGACCACAAGATGAACATAAGCCTTCAATGTGATGCTGTGGCTAGTAAAGTGAGCAAAATGCTGGTGTGCATCCATAGATGCTTCTCAAGCAAATCCCAGGACGTCATTCTCCTGTTGTATTCCGCCTTGGTGAGGCCGCAGCTGGAGTACTGTGTCCAGTTTTGGGCTCCACAATTCCAAAAGGATGTGGAAAAGCTTGAGAGAGCCACGTGCATGATCAGAGGTCAGAAAAATAGGCCTTATGATGAGAGGCTGAGAGCCATGGGACTCTTCAGCCTGGAAAAGTGCAGACTCAGGGGTGATCTGGTAGCCACCTATAAGTTTATCAGCGGTGCTCACCAAGATCTAGGTGAAAGTCTGTTCACCAGAGCGCCCCAAGGGATGACAAGGTCAAATGGTCACAAACTTCTTCATGACCATTTCAGGCTGGACATAAGGAAGAACTTCTTTACTGTCAGAGCCCCCAAGGTTTGGAATAGACTGCCACCAGAGGTGGTTCAAGCACCTACTTTGAACACCTTCAAGAGACATTTGGATGTTTATCTTGCTGGGATCCTATGACCCCTGCTGACTTCCTGCCCCTGGGGCAGGAGGCTGGACTCGATTTTCCAAGGTTCCTTCCAGCCCTAATGTGTATGAAACCTATGAAGCCAACGGCCTTCTTGAAATCCAGATATATGACATCAAACTCATCTCCCTTGTCCAGGCAATGCATCACCTGGTCATAGAAAGAGACGAGGTTGGTCAGGCAAAACCTTTCAGCAATAAGGCCATGTTAGCTGGCACTCAGAAAATTACCTTCTGTTAGCCTGCTGCTGATGGAACCCTTGATAATTTTCTCCAGGAGCTTTCCAGGGATGGATGTCAGAATGATTGGTCTGTAATGCCCTGGGTCTTACTTCCTTCCATTGTTGAAGATTGGGAACACATTGGCTCTTTTTCAATCCTCTGGTACCTCTCCCAAGTGCCATGAGTTCTCTTCACCATACGGCGTGCAATAATGTCCACCAGCTCCTCCAGGACTCTAGGGCACATACTGTCTGGGCCCACAGACTTGTGGATGTTGAGTCTTTCGAGGTGTTCCCTCACTTGATCTACATCAATTGTGGGCCCATCTCCCACCCCCTGGATGCTTTACATCCTATTTGACAGGTGGACAGGTGGAAGATCAATGCAGAGTAGTCATTTAGGAAATTTGCCTTTTCCTGAGTGTCAGTCATCAGCTGCCCCATTTTATTTAGCAGGGGTCCAATCTTGCCTTTGTTCTTCCTCTGACTTCCCACATATCTGAAGTAGGACTTTTTGCTGTCCTTGATTCCTGTGGCTAGCCTGAGTTTGGTGTCTGCCTTGGCTTTTCTGGTCCGCTCTCTACAGATGCAGGCTAGTGCTGTGTAGTTTCCTTGATGATGACTCCCATTCTCCATCTGGTGTAGACTTCTCTTTTTTAGCTTCAGAAGGTCCAAAAGTTCCCTACTGAGTAAAGGCGGCATCCCAGCCCCTATACTTCCTTCAGGATGGAATGGAATTTACTTGTGCTTCGAGGATTATATTCTTAAGGAACAACCATTCCTCCAGGGCTTTTCTAAAGGGCCATGGTCTCTGAGTGCCTGGTAGACCAGTCTCCTGAGTTTTTGAAAGTTGGTCTTCCCAAAGTTGAGGATTTCTGTTTTATTAAGACACTTGCCCACCCTGCATTGGACAGAGAAAGTGATCAGTTCATGGCCAGTGGGCCAGCCACCACCAGGCACCTGTGGGGTAGGGAGTCCCTGCCCCACTGGTGAGGGGGTTGGGTAAGTACTTCCCCCACCTTCCTCTCTCTCTCCCTGGGGGGGCTGGGCCAAGTAGGAGCAGCGGGGGGGAAACATGACCTTCCTTGGTTCCTCCCAACAGCTGACTACTCCCATCGCACTGCAGGCCCTGCTTACCTCCGGCTGGGCTGGGAGTCAGTTGGAGGTCCTCTACCTATGCTAGGGGTCACTGAGGAGGTCCTGGGCTTGCTGGGGCATGGTGGACTTCTGCCCATCTCTCTCGCAGCTGCTAGACATGATTAGTTACAGAACAGTTACGCATATGTAGACACAATCCAGGAACAAGTCTGCTCCCAGGTCAGCCCTGCCACCAGGTGGCCAGCCTGAGGCTAACCTGAGGGCTCTGGGCTGGGAGCCTCTCCTGCCTCAGGTCTGGGTTCCATCTAAGGCAGTCCCTGCATCAGGTCTTTAAAAACCTGCAAACACTCGGAGCCCTGGGTCATCCTTTATGGCAGTACCATGATATGTGAAAAATTATATGAAGTTGTTCACCATCAACATAGAAAGCTGGAAGGAGTATGCAGAATCCTGTATGATCTGGAGGGAACATCTGGCACTAGGTTCAGCTCAACAGGAAGCAGCTTCAAATTCAAATTCAGAGGATTGAAGGTGAGAAGGAGGAAAGCAGCAGCACATGCTGTAAACGGGCTCCAAATCAGACAACATATGGATCTATGAAACTTGTAACAAGCTGCGTTGCTCTCAAATTGGGCTTGTCGGCCACAAATGGATTAATCAGGCATTTGACTCAACCTGTTACATGTCCATAGTCCAGAGGACTGACAGTTGCCTACTACTTTTAGATGAGTAAAGTTAGAATGATCTAAATGGCTGAGTTTGTAAGCAGTCACAGGGCTTAGGTCAGCACTGTGTTCAGAGGTGAACTAACTTTAGATTGGCAAGTGGTTAACCTGATCTAGCAAGGTTTAATCCAGCCTAGTGAATTCCTGCACATGCTCATAGCACAGCCCTAGAGCTGGGAAAGTTGAATCACTCTCCACACCCCAAGAGCAGTTCTGTTTTTACCCCCCACCCCCACTTCCTCCTACTGGACCTGCTCAGTCTGGGCAGGTCCGACTGCCAACCCTCCAGTCACCCGGCAGAGCTCCCAGCACCCTTCCTCCCTCCCCCCAAACTACTTTCTGCAGCTACCAATGCCTTCTCCCAGCAAGTAGCAAATGCTTTCATATTCCAACCCCAAATCAGGTTAAGGCAGCTTAACCTAAGCTGCCTAAACCTGAGCTGGGTCCCCAAATGTTTATTTGCACCTTTGGTTTCATTTTCCCTTACAATAGAGATAGTCACATACAGTAGATGATACCACCATATCTTAAAACCACCCAGAAAGCTCTGAGCACAGACTTAGAATCTATAATTAACACCATCAGTTTTTAGGCAAAATCTATTCATTCCTTCACTGTGCAGTACAGGGCTGAAGTCACCCTCAACATGAACAATACAACAGTATAGCATGGAAGTAAAATTCTCAGCTGGGTATAGGCTTAATGCTGAAAGCAGATGGATTCCACTCCTTCCACCTGAAACCAGTAGGTGTTGAGAGAGTGCTCTACACTGTTGCAGGAAGAGCCCTGTACTGTCCCAACTTCATGACATTTGCATCCTTCTGCAATTGGGTTCCTAATTAGTGAAGTTATAAAGTAGGAACAAAAGGTGGCACCCCTGTTTTGCATGCATGTATACCCATATGCCCTGCCCAGAGGAGACTAAAAGATATACTTTCTTTGGTAGTAACTGTTTTTTGTAATCAGAAAAAAGAAATGTCCTTTTATAGGAAAGCTAACTGAATTAACATTTACTTAGAGATTCCACTCAATCTTTTTAAACACATTGGGCATTGACAGAATTTGCAAACACCAAGTCCTATGTATCATTAGCAATTTGCATTACAATAAAAAGCCTCCTTTACAGAGTCTGCAATTATTCTATGCCTCATGAATTCAAGTTGGTCCCCATACATTAATTTACCTATAAATCTTTTTGGCTTTGTTACTAAATCTTGGCATGTATCTTTGCAGTTTGTTTAATGACTTAAATGGGCCTATAATTTTTAAGAATATCCCCCCATTTTTTAAAACAGCTAATATGCACATTCTTCATTATGTGAGAAAACTCACATTGCTATACACACACCTCAAATAGTTAGGATAAGTTTGCACTGAAATCAGAGAAATGAAAAGCAGAATACAATACCCTATGGTGAATTTTACCACCATCAGCACCCAAATTCAGGGTACCCAGTCATTCTATGACTGCAGTATAGACACACCCTTAAAACAAAGGAGAGTAAAGCTCATTTTTATGGTTTCAAACTTACGTAGATTCAAATTACATCAAACCAGCCCCACTTCTCTTCTGCAGTGAGTAACAATGGCTTTTGTTCTACCTGCTCTTCCCTTTTAGCAGACAGATGGTGTTGTTTGCTTTACAGCACTCTTCTTGGCCTGAGTTTAGACTGTGGCTCCCACCAAGGAACTCAACATAGTAAGCAGATTCAGGAACTCATGCAATGTGATGTTTATTTACTCAAAGACTGTAAAGCGAAGAATTGTATAGGTTCTGCACTAAATGCTGTAGGGAAGAAGGCTAGAATGAGTGATTCCCATTGGCAATAGGTCCTTTTTAAGATATGTATAACAATTCAAAATGTTTCTTTTAAAACTTTCTTGGAAAACAAAAAGCACTCAGGGAACATCCTTCCCATTTACTTCCTTACCTTTATCTATACTGATTTTTCTCAAGTGTTTTAATAGTTTGCCTATGTTAAGAGCTTCTGTACAGAACTTTAAAGCCCCACAAGATCCTGGCCCTGCTGACTCTGACATAAGTTATCTAACAAATATGTCCTGATTTCAGCCTCTCTTAACAAGCAGAGCTTCCCTAAGACTGGATGATTTAAAAATTGCTTTGTGAGAGGATCTTTCTGGTTTTCTAAAGTGTTCCGAATGGTTTCTTTCTGTTCCTCAAATGGAGATATTTGACTTGTGATACTTTTGCACTACCATAGTGTTATCATAACTTTCTTAAAATGTACCACGCATATTATCTGTAGAGTAGAAGAGATCATTAAAATTTATAATAAACTGGAAAATGGTACCAAAGCAAACATTGAAGCCCTAAGCTGATTGGTATTCATGTCCCCCATTTATAAAGAAACAGAACTGAAAAGGGCCTCCAAATCATTCCGTAAACTCCCCCGAGACAGCCTAGAAACATTTAACCAAAAATATCCACTACAACATCTACTCTGACCCTTCCCACAAACCACAGCTCCTCCTAACAGAAAATTATTTTAAAAAACCCAAAAGAATAAAAAGAACAATCATTCTCAACAATGCACCATAAGAAAAGTACCTGAGGTACAGGCTGCAGGAAAAAAAATAAGGACCAATACCTTGGGCTCCTGCAAGCAACAGGGAGTAAGGTACATTATGGCTAAATATTCATAGGAATTGAACATGCTACAGAAGAAACAAATTTCTCACACATAATCTGTCCTGAGGAAATATTTCCTGACCCCAATTCTGGCATTTTAGTTCTCAGAGCGTGAAGCAAACCCATCACTCAGGATCTCAGGAACATTAGAAGCACTAATACAACCATGGTCAGAAAGAACTATAAGGCTCCATGTTACAGGCATTGTATAATTAGCTGGTTAATTGCACAATTAACTGAAACCAGCTATATGTACAAAGTACCTGTCAGGCCATAAAAAGTGCCAATCAGCTATTAAGTTAAACCTTGAAAATGTGTACTAATTTTGTACCTGGTTGTTATAGAACTTTAATTTGCACATGCAGCAGGGTCTCTCCTGTGGATGGGAGTCCTGTCAGCTGACCAGACTCTCAGACAGGGATGCACCATGCCTACCCAAGGCTGAAAGTCCCATAACTGAGGGGACTTTCAGCCCTGGCAGCTGCAGACCCTGGGTCTCAGTAATGCCTCACAGGTGCCAGGATCCAGAGTCCTGCAGCTGTGGATGTTAGGACCCAGAAGCATGCTTCCCCGTGCTAAGATCCAGCTGGGTCCTGGTTGCTGTGGACCACAGCTGTAGTCTCCCATCCCTATGGCTGCATGAAACCCCTGGGGCTGGGAGACTGTGGCATCCACAATCTCCTAGCCCTGGGGTTTCACGCATCCCTGGGAGATTGCAGCTGCCAGGCCTCAGCTGAGTCCCAGGACCAGCAATATGGTGTAATAGGATCTAATATGTGATCCTACAATTATGCCTTCTGCCATACACACATGGCCCAGTACCCCAGGTTCTGGAGCTGCACCAACCAGCTGGTGAGCTCATATTTCACAGTATACATTGAACTCCTGGGTGGAGTCGCACTGACATGCTGGTGAGTTGAGGGAGCTCACTGAGTATGCACTGCACAACTGAAGAGGGGGTGTGGTTTGCCACACTCCCCGCCTGAAACCTCCCAACTCCTGAACACAAGCCTACAGACAGTCAATCTTTGGGGTTTATGAGAACAATTGTTTATATCAGCGGTTCCCAAACTGTGGGTTATACCCCAAATGGGATTGCAACATCAGCAGTTAGGGTCATAATAAACAGGGATCAGGTTTTTCCCAGTGGGCAGAACTCAACAGAGCAGGGAACACCACACTGTCATGGCCACCAAGGTGAGATGCAGCAGCAGCACAGGCATGGGAGGGAAGGGGGTGCCTCAGTTTGGCTGCTATGGTGGTGCGGTGCTCTCTCCCATGCCAAGTCCCACCCACTAGGCTGTGGACCCCCCCGGGGAAGGGCAGCAGGGTGGGGACCCCTAAGCCCACAGCAGGCAGCTGCATCCTCCCCCCCGCCCATGGGCTCTGCTCTGGCTGTGCCACCCGCAGGGGAGGGGACAGGGTGGCGGGCTGAGAGGCAGGCAGCACACTCTGCTCCATTGCAGGAGCTGCCATCTCCTGCAGGCGGCAGCCGGAGCTTGGGTGCTGTTGGCAGGGGGCTGCAGCTCTGGAGTAAGAGGCACCTGGGGGATCAGGTTGGGAGTAAGGGGCCATGCTGAGGAAATGGTGTCATAAATGGGATCATGCTGAGGAAAAGTTTGGTAAGCACTGGTTTATATGTGCCTCAATTTCTCAAGGGGATTAAAAAAAAACTCCACAGAAAAAAACAAAAAACAGACCAAAAAACCCTTAACATAGAGACACCAGGAACAGAATGGGTTTTTTTCCCCATATAAAATGCTATGAGCAAAAATGATAGTCTTTTCCATGCTTCTAAAAACAGCTATTTCCAGAAAGTATTTTTTAAAATTATTTGGATGAAAAATGCTCTACAAAAATGCTACCTTTTGAGTAGAATTAACTGTTTATAGCAATCTTCATTAATTCATATACAGATATCTTCATAATTATTTCATACCATCATTTATTCAACCTTAAGGATGGCCAAATATAATTTCATAAAATGTGGCTTTTTGACTGAGATGGCAATTATAAGGCAGTTTAGCATGTATTAATTAAAATAATTGTCGCCTTTTCAAACACTTCATGTTAATGGCAGTCGTAAAGCTCTATTGTCATTAGATATAATTCACTGCCACAGATGTGGTTTATATCTGCTTTCACAGACATTTGCTGATGCAGTATTTTGACGAAAATGTTTCTTAATCTTATTTTCGTACAGCCTTTTCAGGATTCCTCTCCCTTTTTCCCCCTCCCTTGTCAGCAGCTATCAATCATATCTTTCTTCCTACTTATAAGCAAAAATCACTTCAAACATTGGTCAAATTTAGGGGATGAAGGGGGATGCCTGATTGAAGGAAAACTTCTCAGAAGCTGACTGCAGAATACGTGCAGTATTCCTCATTCCCTACTAGCCTGTTGATACTGATCAAGGTTTGGATGTAGATTTGGAGCCAATTAAGTTCCAGTGAAATCATGCCATTTTACATCAGGTGAAGAGCTGGCTTTTAGCCTCACAAATTTCTTTAACGACATGGGTTAAAATGGAATTTTAACAGAAAATATTCCATTAGTGGGATATGACACAATTATTCTTAACAGAAGTCAGTGGAGATTGGATTTAATTACTTCATAGTTTGATCTTATATTGTTAATATCCTTTAATGGATTATCTTCAAGAATTAAACTTCAGAATAGAATAGAAAATGGAATGCAGGAAATTAGTGCCTATGGGCGTTATGTAGATGAAAGAGGCCTTAAATTGAAGTGGTGGGTTTTTAAAAACACCGCTTCAATTTAGGGCCCTTTAAACCCCTGTGCTGTGCACACACCCAAACTTACCTGTTTATCCAATGGTGGGGAAGGGAGGGTGAGCTGCCAGAGGGTGGAGCAGTCCCTGGGCTGCAGGTGGGGCTGGTGCTTCCCTCCGTGGCAGTGGTGGCCCACCACAGGTGGCACCCGCCAGCAGGCAAATGGCTCAGGTGGTCTTAGGGGGCACCGCAGCCACAGAAGAAAGCACCAGGAACCCATGGAGCCCAGCCAGGCAGGCAGGCTTCAGAGTGGAGCCTGTCTTCCCGAGCTGCTGCCAGGCACCTGAGCTGTACAGAGCTGAGTGCTTCGTTCCGCAGCTGTAGGGCAGCAAACTAAAACTCCTCAGAGGTGTTTCAGTTTGCTGCACCCCAAGTCATTTAAGGTGCATTATGCCACCCAATTTGCTACAGCAGCTGGAATTATTACTGCACAATATGCTGCCAATGCATACAAACGTTAACCCCATTAAAGCACTGGAAAAGCATTTAACCCACTTTAAAGTGTTGAGCGCACATGCCCCTCATTTAATCTAAACATGGCCTACCATACTTAATTTTTTAATCTAAACCACAATGAAAATTTTCTAAAGAATAAAAACTAAAAGTAATTTTAATTTCAGTGTCATTTTTTTCTTTTCACAACATTGAATTTTCTTATTTTTATGAATTTTACATATTCACATTCGAACCAACTGTTTTAAAGGAAAACATTTGGAAAAAAACCTTTCCCACCGCTTTTTTTAAAGGGAAACTTTCCCAATAAAATTTTCCAACAACTTTTCACCATTCCTGTGTCTTAACACCAATCATGATATTTAAATATATAACAAAAAGTAATATCCAGTGCACACATAATTTAATAATTGATTAGCAACTGTCATTAAACACAATGAATTGGTTCAATTTTATTATTCAAAAATTGGTTAGTAATCATTTATTTGCAATTTGAGATTCATTAATAATATGGCATACTTAAACACCCTTAATTTCTTGAATACTACTCTTGTTTAGTATTTTTTAAAAGAACTTGTATTAATTTGCAAAGTTTCATCGTTTCATAGTTTCTAGGGTCGGAAGGGACCTGAGCAGATCATCTAGTCCGACCCCCTGACATGGCAGGAA
>NW_017728931.1:93704466-93723127 GCF_001723895.1 Crocodylus porosus | reverse complement strand
CCTGTTTGTGCGGCTCGGGAGCGCGGCTCCCTACCTTCTCAGCTAAGAGGGATCTGGGGGGCTTCCCCTCCGGATCCGGCTCAGCTGCGTCGGTCCCTCTGCCCCACTTACCTTAGGGGGATCAGCTGCTGCTGCCCCCACTGCTGCTCTGTTTGCTTCTGCTGCTCTCGCGTCCGCTCCGGGTCAGGTAAGGGGTCACACGTGTGTGTAAGACACACGTGTGCCCATGTCCTTCCTCTCCCTGCTGCTCCTAGCTCCCAAGTGCCAGAAGCCACATCAAACCATGGCTTTTAATGGCCGTGGTTTGAATTTCCCGCCGCTGCTCTATCCACCAATCAGGCGCTCCGGACTCACCGGAAGTGTCTGCTGGTGATCCCGCCCCCCTGCACTCCCCCGCTGGGGGACCCGGTGCCTCTGGAGCCCACTCCCTGAGGGATAACCCCGGGGGTGCTCCCTGGCTTGGGGGACAGTCCCCCCAGCCCACGCCTGTTTGCGCGCTCTGTTCGCACGGCTCCCTACCGGCTCAGCTAAGAGGGATCTGGGGGGCTTCCCCTCCGGATCCAGCTCAGCTGCGTCCGTCCCTCTACCCCACTTACCTTAGGGGGATCAGCTGCTGCTGCCCCCACTGCTGCTCCATTCGCTTCTGCTGCTCTCGCCTCCGCTCCAGGTCAGGTAAGGGGGCACGTGTGCCTGTGTCCTTCCTCTCCCCACTGCTCCTAGCTCCCGATGCATTTAAGGGATCCCATCCCTGCCCCAGCCCTGGAACAATCTGTAGGCAAGGTAAGGACCCCCAAGGGGACACCTGTGGGCCTATACGCAAATGCCAGGAGCTTGGGGAATAAACAGGAGGAACTTGTCCTCCTGCTAAACGCAAATAACTCTAATGTCATAGGGATAATGGAGACCTGGTGGGACTCCACCCATGACTGGGCCACAGGTACAGACAGCTATACCCAGTACGGGAGGGATCGAGTGGACAAAAAGGGCGGGGGCTACGCATCCCTACAAGACAACTTTGGCACCCATGGTGGACTTGAGACCCACTTGGTTAAAATCCATGGGGAACACAGCACAGGGGATACTATGGTGGGAGTCTACTACAGACCCCTACTCAGGGTCCAGATCTTGACCAGGAGTATGCCAGGGAATTGGCTGAAGCCGTGCACTCCAGGTGTACAGTTGTCACGGGAGACTTCAACTACCCAGTGGTTGCAAAGCTTTCTCTCATGTGTGGATGACCTCCATCTGACACAGGAAGTCTACGGGCTGGCGAGAGGTAAAGAGCAGCTCAACCTGGTTCTAGCAACTGCTGATCAGTGACCTAATGATTGAAGGGAAGCTGAATGACAGTGATCACAAGCTGTTCACCTTCACCAACCACCGTAAAGCTGGCAAGTCAGTCAGTAATACAGAAGTACTTAACTTCAGGCAAGCTGACTTTGACAAGCTCAGGAGGCTTGTCAGTGAGGCCCTGAAGGGCCACAACCCAAAGGGGAAAGGAGTTCAGGATGAGTGGTTGCTCCTCAAGGGAGCAATCCTGGATGTACAAGCAAAGACCATCCCATCTCAGAGGAAAGGCAGCAAAAGGGCACAGCAGCCCCCTTGGCTCTCTAGGGAACTGGCAGACCTCCTGCATCTTAAAAGGAAGACCTACAAAGGATGGAGGATGGGATCCACCACCAAGGAAGAATACTCCAATCTGGTCTGGACCTGCAGAGGGCAAAGCAGGAAAGCCAAGGTTGTGATGGAACTCCAGCTATCTACAAATATCAAGGATAATAAAAAGTCCTTTTTAGATATCTGGGGAGCCAGAAGAAAAGCAAGGGCAGCACTGGACCCCTACTAAACCAGATGGGACAACTGACAACCCATACCCAGGAAAAAGCCAATGTGCTAAATGGGTACTTGGCATCATTTTTTCACCAGTCCCATGAGACACCCCTGCCCACTGTGAGACAGGGAGGCCCAGGTGAGGGAGATTACTTACCACCCATAGAAGCTGACCTTGTGAAGGAACACCTTGACAGGCTGCACACCTTCAAGTCAGCCATCCCTGACAGTTTACACCCAAGGGTACTTAAAGAGTTGGCAGGCATCGTAGCTCATCTCCGACATGGATCTTTGAGAACTCCTGGTGCTCTGGTGAAGTGCCCGATGATTGGAAGAAGGCCAATGTTTTGCCTATCTTCAAGAAAGGGAGGAAAGTGGATCCAGCAAACTACAGGCCCATCAGCCTGACCTTTATCCTGGGGAAGATTCTTGGAAAAGATTATCAAAGAGGCCATCCTATAAAGGCTAGCTGATCGCAATATCCTGAGGGATACACAGCACGGGTTTGTTGCAGGTAGGTCTTGCTTGACTGATCTCATTTCTTTTTATGACCAGGTGACCTATCACCTGGACAAGGGAGAAGGGAATGATGTCATATATCTTGAATTTAAAAATGCCTTCATTCTGGTATCCCATGATCACCTCTTGACAAAACTGGCTAACTGCGGCCTTGATCTCACCACAATCCACTGGCTGGGAAATTGGCACTGCAGCAGGATCCAGAGGATGGTGGTTGACAGAAGTCAATCATCGTGGTTCTCTGTGAGCAGCAGGGTCCTTCAAGGCTTTGTCTTAGGGCCTTTACTTTTTAATATCTTCATCAATGTTGTTGACATTGGTGTCAGAAGCAGGCTGGCCAAGTTCACTAATGACACCAAACTTTTGGATAAAGTATCCACACAGAAGACATAAGGGTAATCCAGGCAGATCTTTACAGGCTTATGAAATGGCCAGATGAGAACCTGATGGTGTTTAACACTGAAAAATGCAAGGTTTTCCACCTTGGGAGGAAAAATCTGCAGCATGGTTAGAGGCTTGGCAGTGCTACTCTGGCTAGCACCACAGATGAAAGGGAGTTGGGGGTCATGATTGACCACAAGATGAACATGAGCCTGCAATGTGATGCAGAAGCTGGTAAAGAGACCAAAACACTGGCTTGCATCCATAGATGCTTCTAAAGCAAATCCTGGGACATCATTCTCATAATGTACTCAGCCTTGGTGAGGCCGCAGCTGCAGTACTGAATCCAGTTTTGGGCTCCACAATTAAAAAAGGATGTGGAGACGCTTGAGAAGGTGCAGAGAAGAGCCATACACATGATCAGAGGTCAGGAAAACAGACTTTATGATGAGAAGCTCAGAGCCATGGGACTCTTCAGCCTGGAAAAGCGCAGGCTCAGGGGCGATCTGGTGGCCACCTATAAGTTTATTAGGGGTGTTCATCAGGAGCTGGGGGAATGTCTGTTCACCAGAGCACCCCAAGGGATGACAAGATCAAATGGTCACAAACTTCTCTGTGACTGTTTCAGGCTGGACATAAAAAATAACTTCTTTACTGTCCGAGCCCCCAAGGTTTGGAATAGACTGCTGACAGAGGTGGTCCAAGCACCTACTTTGAACACCTTCAAAAGACATTTGGATGTTTATCTTGCTGGGATCCTATGATCCCTACTGACTTCCTGCCCCTGGGCAGGCGGCTCAACTCAATGATCCTCCAGGGTCCCTTCCAGCCTGAATGTCTATGAATAACTATGAATAACTCTATGAATTTTTAAATAATTTTCACGTGTTTAAATAAATAAATCCCTTCCTCCCAAATCAAGGGAGAACATCAACATAGATGATTATAAAAAGCTTTAATTGGGGAGAAATAATTTTATTCTAATTTTCTAAGTTATACCCTTTTTTTACAATAATACATTGCAAAAACAACTGATCAAAGAAAATTATCAGCAATTTAGCCAACTTCAAAAGCCACTACAAGACTATTGTCTTTTTTTACATTTATTCCTATACCACAGAATTACGTCCAATGTAGCTTGAAGGTGCCATGCTAGGGGATTCTACAATGACCCTGCAACACAATTCCATGTTTTCCTGTATTTTAAAAATTACAAATAAGAAGTTAAATAAAACAAGTTTGGTATTTTTTTTTCCTGAGAAGCTAAACTCAGAAATAAACATATAAACACTTTTATTGTAATCAAACTCTACTTTAAAAATCCTGCCTTTTCAGCTACAATCAAAACTGTCAGAACTGATTGCAATTTTTTTACATTAATATAAAAATGGCAAGCCAGTAGCATAATTTTGTTTCTCTTCAGATGTATGATGTGATAACCAGCAAGTGTTTACAATGAAAAGTCTTTCCAAAGAAATGGTAAAGATCTCAGCCACAGAAACACACACATTTAACGGACATGTAATACCTATAATTGTATTTTCTGTGAAGAAACCTCAGGGATAAATATGAATAAATCAATAAATGACAGTGTCACCTCATTATTTATTAAATGCTATTTTCCTTCTTAAATGCACCATAGAGAAAAACTATCTTTGCTATGGAACCTAAACCTACCAAAATATTTTACAGGGTTGTTTTTTTTTAACGTTAGTTCAATGTAACTGTTAACAATGCCTGCTGCATGCACCATGAGATCTTCAATGAAGCATTTCCAAGGATTGTTTTTCCTTTGATCTTTCAGTTTCAGTTATTCATTCTTTTAATTTTAAAACCAGATGGAACCCATGCATTTATATTAAAAATGTTTTCCTTCAAAATGGAGACCATGTAGTAGGATTTATAATTTAACAAGGCAGTTTTTGTGTATTTGTGTGTCCCCTTTATGATAACGTTATTCATAGTCCCTAGCATAATTAGCATCAGGCCTAGCAAGTCTCCAGCTAACTCTGATTTGGGGAAATGGTTGCAGAAAGAAATTCTTCAGTCTGCCATCAATGGATATAGCGAAACCACTACTGGAATGGCAGGTCTACTTCTGGCATCAATGCTTCAAAAGTGGAATTGCAATCAAGAGAAGATTTAGGAGAAAGTTACAAGTTTGGACCAAGGTCTGAAAACTTGCCTTAGAGGAAGACATTTATTAGAAAAGTCAACCCATTTAGGATTATGATGTAATAAGGTTTTTTGTTTTTAAAAAGGCATGACCGAGAAGTATCCACACAAGAAAAAGATACCTGATTCTAAAGCTCTGTAGCACAGTAAACAGATTCAAAGGCCAGAAACAACTTACAGGAATCCAAACTGGATATCTATTTTAACTAATTAACTAATTAACTGGATATTTAATTAACTAATGGAACAACTTATTAAGGGATGTAGGAGATGCTCTATGGGCATGTCTACACTTGCGCTTTAATGCACAGTACCCTATTTTACTGTGCATTAAAGTGTCACATAGAAAAACCCGTGTGATTACGCTAATGCACAGTAAAATAGGTTACGGCATAATAACTGCCCCTTAAAAACTGTGCACATTTGTTACTGCACATTAAGGCAGCATAATGAGCATTTGTTTAGTACCTCACATTGGGAGGTACTAAATTTAATGTACATTAGGAAAAGTCCTTTGATGCACGTATAGACAGATGCACTTTATGACTTACCTTATCTTGTTCCAAAAAGATATTCTCTTGTTCCCCCAAAGCCTGTAACATATAGAAAGTCAAATCAAATGATCTTAATAGACCCTTCTAACCATAAAATCTATTAAGCAAAGCTTGAGCTGTCACCAACCAGCAACCTGAGTTGTCTTCTCTTCTGACCAAAGTACATTGGTCACAAATATTAAAGAGCAGCCACTAGATGGGGTCATCAAGTAAAACTAATGTAAAACTAAAATGATTCCCCTAACCAGTCCTTAACAGCAGCAATTTAAAGTGATGTATTTAGATATGTACTTTGACCTTTTGCTTCCAGCAAGCCAAAGTTACTTGCTGGCAACAGAACCTATTAAAATAAGCTTCCTTCCTTCTGGTTTCTTAATATTTTACTTATACCCACAATACTCCATATCTGTTTTGTATATCATCTATCTACAAATGCATCTTGACTATATGTACTGTCCTGATTACTGTTTACTCTATTACCTAGCCAATGCTCAAGCAGTCTGCTTATGACAAAATTCCAATAAAATGATAGGATTCACATAACATATGAGAGGCTAAACTAACACACCCATCCATAAAATTGCTCACGTGAACAATTGAGAGGGTGAAATAATAGGCTTTTTTCATCAGTCTGCAACAAAGTCCCCACAAATACTTTCAATCCACATTTCACAGGGCAAGGTTCCACCTTTCTCCAGTATTAAATCAGCGTTTTTTGTTATCAGCCCTACTTCAAATTCCACTTACATTTCAAAATACAAGACTGTTTCAGTCGAAAAGATGCAAAGAACAATTATACATTTATTAATATTGATTTCTAAATTAGCCAGGAGGAAGCACTGAATATACTATGGTGAGATAAGGGAATCCACTATAAACAGAAGGAATTATTTCACTCCTTCCAAGCAGCTACAGGGTTAGTATGCATTGCCAGATATGAATTCCTTGCAATATTTGCAAATCAGGGCATGAATAATTGAAAGTGTTTGGAAGTGACTCCTGTTCATTGGGGAAATGGTATAGAACTTATTAAATCACCTGCAGTGAAATGTAAATATATTTCCCTTTATGTGTTGTATAAATATTTGATTTTCCAATGTGCAAAGATTTTTGTAAAGCATCTGCTCATCATTAGATTGGGACCTGTTGGTCACTAGTAGATAGAAGAAATAAATTCTGTAGCTCTAAAAAATAACAAATGCAAGGAAACACAGAATTGTGTGACAACCAACAGATACCAGTTTGTTGTCATATAATCAAATACCCTTTTCTTCCTCTGAATTTCAAATTAAACTATAAAATTTGTATATGAGATTTTTTAAGGGTTTTAATTCAGTGTTTGATTCAGTCTTTGATCCTCTCGATCTATAGCACTAAAACGAATAAAACATATGCAAGTAAGCATGGTGATGGAATTGCACACAGCAAAATACAGCAGGGATCTTTATTTGTGTTATTCTGATGTCTAAATTATGGTGTTGAGTCATTTTAATTTTGAATGCCATGACTACATTTTCCTGTTCAGATTCTGACTCACTAACTTGCAATAAAATATATATATCCCATGGTAATATATATTTCCCATTTGCTGAGTTACAACAACATTTTTATTGCAATTCTGATAACTTTGATGTGGACTGGAAGACTAAAAGGGTGCATCAAGTGATTATCACAAGAAGGACCTACAGCAGGACTTGGATGGGTTACAGTTGTGGGCTAGCAAAAACAGGATGCGCTTCAGTACTGACAAGTGCAGGGTGATGCACTTGGGCAGCAGTACCCAGAGACACACTTATAAGATGGGAAACGCCCTTCTTGAGAACACGGAGGCATAAAGGTATCTTGGAGTCATTATGGACTCCAAGATGAACGTGGGCCGACAATGCGAGGTCGCGGTTGGAAGGGCTAACTGCACCTTGCCACGCATCCACAGGTGCATCTCTAGCAGGGACAAGGAGGTGATCCTCTCCCTCTATGCAACACTGGTCAGGCCACAGCTGGAGTACTGCATCCAGTTCTGTGCGCCCCACTTCAGGAGAAGTGTGGACAACATTGAGAGGGTCCAGAGGAGGGTCACCCACATAATCCACAAACAAGAGGGCAGACCCTATAATGAGAGATTGCGGGACCTGAACCTATTCAGCCGTCACAAGCGAAGGCTGAGGGGGGACCTGGTGATCATCTATAAACTCACTAGGGGGGACCAGAAGGGTTTGGGAGAGACACTGTTTCCCCTAGCACCCCCTGGCATAACAAGGAAGAACGGTCATGAGTTGTTGGAGAGTAGGTTTAGATTAGACATCCATAAAAACTATTGCAGAGTTAGGGCGGCTAGGATCTGGAACCAACTTCCAAGGGATGTGGTGCTGGCTTCTACACTGGGGGTCTTTAAGAGGAGGCTTGATGCCTACCTAGCTGGGATCATTTGAGCCCAGTTTTTTCTCCTGCCCAGGCAGGGGGTCAGACTTGAAGATCTACAAGGTCCCTTCCGACCCTACTTCTATGATTCTTCTATGATTCTATGATTATAAGGTATATATCAGCTTTGTTTTAGCTGGTAGCGGGTATGGGTAGTTTTATCATCCATCATTCCTGTTGTAGATGGATAAAAAAATGTTTCCTTATGGAAGGCATAGAGAAAATAAATGCCATCTGAATTTAAATGACTGACTTTTTTAAAAAGATCCAAAACGTTCAGAGAGAAATACTAGAATATTATTGAAAAAACTCATCTCATATTGTTATCTGTGAGTAAAGGTAAAAGTTCTAGAAATCTCACCGGATAATTCCAGCCTAATTTTAAAGATTTGGACCTTTGAAGAGTTCAAATGAGTAATGGAAATGTTTGGTTCTGAGTATACTGATGACCAGCAGGAAAACAACTGCAAATATGCTGCTTCCTCAGAGAGCTTCTGGCTGTCATAACACAAAGCCAATGCAACAGATTTGTAGACATGTGAAACTGGTATCTCAGAACTTGTAGATAAAGAAAAAAGCAGAGAAGTGATTTTAGTACATAATTTCTTCTTTAAAAGTTACTGCTGTTGGACGTTTTTGAACTAACCCAGTGAAAATATAACATATACCAGTTGGTTGTCACATAATCAGACACCCTACTTTCTTGTCCTCCCTATTTCATATCCAACTATAAGGCCCCATTCTACATGTTACAGTTATCACACAATCACTTGGTTAAATGTGCAATTATCTGAAGACCTGGTATATGTTCAAAGTAGCTATCACAGAATAAAAAGCACCAACCAGCTATAAAATTGGACCTCAAAAATGTGTACTAACTTTACAGCTGGTTGCTTTCAAGCTTTAACTTGCATGTGAAGCAGAGTCTATACTGTGGCTGGGAGCCCCATTAGTTGACAGGGTGAAATTGTTGTGTGTGAGGATGAAGCGTAGAAGGTCAGTAATATCTTTGGGTCTGTATTCTGAGTTGTAATCTTGTTCACAAAAATTTCACTTTTAATAACCAACACTTCCTCCAGATGATGGGAACAGCTATGGACACCAACATGGCCTCACAGTATGCCAACCTTTTTATAAGCCATCTGGAAAAAGACTTCCTCAAAGACTGCACCATCAAAACCTTGCTATACTTAAGATATATAGATGACATCTTCATCATTTGGATTGAAAACCTACAATCTCTGATTGAGTTCCATTCAGAAATTCAATAGTCACCATCCCTCCACCTGACTTTCTCTAGAATATTTCAGTACCAACATCTCCTTTTTAGACAAGATGATCAGTATCCAGAATGATAAAATACAGACCACGTTATACAAGAAACCCACAGACCAACATACATATCTGCACAGAACCTGCAATCACCCTAAACACACCAAAAAGCTGTCATATGCAGCCAAGCCCTCAGATACCACCAAATTTGCACTGAAGAGAACACCTGGGATTGCCACCTAACCAATCTTAAAAAAGCTTTCACCCAACATGGACAGTCCTCCATAGTGATAGATCTTATGTTTGAAAGAGCCACCCAGATACCACATGAAGAACTGCTGCAGTACAGAAGAAACCCCCCCACATTGCACACCGCTGGTTATGACATATCACCTGACATATCACCCCTCCCTCGAACCGGTACAGAAAATCCCCAAACAACTGCAACCCATACTAGAAAGAGACCCTATTCTTAAAGAGATCTTCCCAGAGCTACCTATCCTAGCCTTCAAACAAGTAACTTAGCTAACCTCATCACCAAAAGCAAACTTCCTCAAGCCAGATCATGCCATGACAATAAATGCAAAACATGCCAACACAGCTTTACGAGCACTTGTGGTGCTCTGGTGTGGTGCCGGAGGACTGGAAGAGGGCCAACATGGTTCCCATCTTCAAAAAGGGGAAGAAGGAGGACCTGGGAAACTATAGGCCAGTTAGTCTTACCCCGATCCTAGGCAAGGTGTTTGAGAAAACTATTCTGGCACACATCCACGAGGGGCCAGCAGGGGACTGCATGCTTAAGGGCAACCAACAAGGGTTCATCAGTGGCAGGAACTTCAAGAGGGATGTTGACAACATGAAGAGGGTCCAGAGGAGGGCCACTCACATGATCAGGGGACAGCAGGGCAGGCCCTATGAAGAGAGGCTACAGGACCTGAACCTGTTCAGCCTCCAGAAGAGAAGGCTGAGGGGGGATCTTGTGGCCTGTTATAAACTAGTCAGGGGGGATCAGCAGGCATTGGGGGAGTCCCTGTTCCCCCGAGCACCGCCAGGAGTGACCAGGAATAACGGTCACAAGCTGGCAGAGGATAGATTTAGGCTAGATATCAGGAGGTGCTACTTCACCGTCAGGGCAGCTAGGATCTGGAACCAACTTCCAAGAGAAGTGGAGCTGGCTCCTACCCTGGAGGGGGTTTAAGAGGCGGTTAGATGAACACCTTGCTGGGGTCGTTTGACCGCAGTACTCTTTCCTGCCATGGCAGGGGGTTGGACTAGATGATGTACTCAGGTCCCTTCTGACCCTAGAAACTATGAAACTATCTCCACCACCCCCACAATTACTACATCCCACAACAGAGCCATCAGCATTCCTGGATCTTACAGCTGCACCTCCAGAAATGTAATATATCTCATCCAATGAACCAAATGCCCTGATGGAAAATACGTAGGAGAGACCAAACAACAACTGCACACCAGAATGAATACACACCAAAAATCTATCAAAGACAGGAATACCCATTACCTGTGGAGGCACATTTCTCACAAGAAAACCACTCTCTCTCCAATCTCTCAGTCCTGATACTCAAAGGAAACTTACAAAAACACTTCCCAGAGATGAGCCTATGAACTCCACTTCATTAACCTCTTGGACACTAAAAATCATGGACTAAATATAGACATTGGATTTATGGCACATTATAACCTGCCTGACATCTGACTCCCCAGGTACCTCTCCATTATTCATCCCCCTTCTCTCCCCCACCCCACCCAGCCTGTCTCTCACTCATTGACTCCTCAATTCACATTTTCACTGACTACCTATCTTGTATGCATACCAGACAAGCCTCTGTCTTCTTTACTTTTCATTCCATCCAGGAAGAGCACATACCAACTGCTGAAACTTCCTTAGCCTGACAAAGGGTTTTTGAACCCGAAAACTTGCTTAAATATTGTTCTCCGCCTACTTAAGTTGATCTAATAAAAGATAATCAGATTCACCCAAAGAACCTTGTCTGCCTATGTCCTTAGATCAACATGGCTACAACCTACATGCCTTAAACTCTTGAAGGTATTAATCTAGTTTAAAATATTGGGGCTGATGTTATACTCAATTGCTGATGTAACTGTACTGAAGTAAATGGACATAAACTCACTCAGGGAACTGCAGACTTTGACTCACTCATGGAATTGGTAGGTGGGAGGCCAGACTGTGAGGGGAAAGAGTCCAGGAGAGCTGGTTGTATTTTAAAGAAATCCTACTGAGGGCACAGTAATGAACCATCCTGATGTGCAGGACGACTTGCAAGTATGGAAGAAGACCAACTTGGCTTAGTAAGGAACTCTTCAGTGAGCTAGAACGCAAAAAGGAAGCTACAAGAAGTGGAAACCTGGATAAACAACAGAGTATTCCATGGGTATGAAGGAATGAAATCAGGAAGGCCAAAATGCAACTGGAGTTACAGCTAGCAAGGGACATGAAGGGTTACAAGAAGGTTTCTACAAGTATGTCAGCAACAAGAGGAATATTGGGAAAGTATGGGTCCCTTACTGAATGAGGGAGGCAGCCTAGTGATAGGTGATGCAGAAAAGGATGAAGTACTCAATGTCATTTTTACCTCAGTTGTCCCAGGCAAGGTCTGCTCCCAAGACTACTACACCAGGCAGCACAATTTTGGGGAGGAAGGGAACAGTTAACAGTGGCAAAAGAACAGATATGGGACTCTTTAGAAAAGTTGAATGTGTACAAATTCATGGGGCCATAGGCAATGCACCCGAGGGTGCTGAGAGAGTTGGCCAATGTGATTGCAGAGACACTGGCCATTATTTTTTAAAACTCCTGGTGATCAGGAGAGGACCTGGATGATTGAATAAAAAAAAAAAAGGAGCAAATATAGCGTGCATCTTTAAGACAGGGAAGGAGGAGGACCTGGGGAACTACAAACCAGTCAGTCTCACCTCAGTTCCTGGAAAAAATCATGGAGCAGATCCTCAAGGAATCCATTTCTAAGCACTTGAAAGAGAAAGAAGTGATTAGGAACAGTCAACATGGATTCACCAAGGGCAAGTCATGCCTGACCAACCTAGTTACCTTCTACAATAAAATGACTAGCTCTGTGGATGCAGGAAAACCAGTGGACATGATGTACCTTGACATTAGAAAGGCTTTTGATAAGGTATCTGTAACCTTCTGTGCCTAGTTCCCAAGTGCTGTGCATCTAAGCTCTTCTTGAACTTCGCCATGGCTTGTTGGGCTACACAGCCAGGCTATTGGAAGTGACCTTGGGTCAGATGCCTCAGAGGTCTCACCTGCTACATCTTTGATGGTAAATAGGTTTTGATCAGCAGGAGGATGTCTTGTCCTGCCTCCTGAGGTACCTCCCCTCAGTCATCCTCATGCTATAACTTCTCGGGGCTCCGCCTCCCCTAAAACCCACCTAATGCCAACCATGCTGTTGTCCATCAGGGTTGATGCTCTGACCCTCCCTGGCACTCAGTCCCCTAGGAGCTGCAGTAGTTGATCACTGGTAATATTTATACCGAGCGTCTCCCACAACCCCCTCTTCTTCCTGGCTTATGCAGCATCTGACTCTGCCTGGGCTTTGGTCCCTCTTGCCATGTGTTTTCCTTCCCGGGTCTGTCCCCATCAGAGTGCCATCCCCGTCACTCCTGCTGATGGCCCAGTCACTGCTGCCATCCTCCGTCCACACTGGTTCTGCCAGCAACCCCTGGGATACTTGTTGGCCTAACATCCCCATCGCACTCCCCTCACAAGGGAGCCACCATGTTCCCACGCTGGGAGCCTTTAAGCATTCAGGCTCCTCTGAGCCAGCTAAGGACACTGCTGCTGCTGCTGCTCCCCCCAGCTTCTTTCCTGCTGGGTCTTTTATCCTGATGCCAGGCATCTGTCCGGCCAATTGTCCCTGTGCCCAGGCAGACACGGGAGCTGGTTCCGGCTCCTCCCAGCTCCACCACGGGTTTTGACTTTGATCTTTACCCACAGCAGCCCCAGCCACCACAGTTTTGCTCCCGCCATGCTCCTCTGCTAGCACAGTGTCCCACTGCCTCTCTGCCAACTCAGGTAAGTTTTCTCCACAGTATCCCACAACATTCTTGCAAGGAAGCTAAAGAAGTTGGATGAATGGACTGGAAGGTGAACAGAAAATTGGCTGGATCTTTGGGTTAAAAAAGTAGTAATGAATGGCTTGATGCCTATGTAGCAGCCAGTATTAAGTGGAGTGCCCTGCAGGTCAATCCTCAGGCCAGTTTTGTTCAATATCTTCATCAATGACCAGAAAGATGGCATGGAGTGAGCCCTCAGCTAGTCTGCAGATGACACCAAGCTGGAGAAAGTAGTAGGTATGCTAGAGGTTAGGGCTAGGATTCAGCGACCTATATAAATTGGAGAACTGGAGTAAAAGGAATCTCATGAGGTTCAATAAGGAGAAGTGCAAAAGTCCTTCACTTAGGACAGCTCAATCCCATGCACTGGTACAGGCTGTTTACTGATTGGTTAAGCACCAGCCAGGCATGGCTGGTAAACTCAGACTGGTGGGGTGGATGGAGCATCACATAGGAGCCTGGGGGGGTGGAGCTGCACATGGTGGGGAGCTGTGGGGGAGAGGCTTGCAGTCAGCCGACTGCAACCCTCCTCCTTCTCCTGGCCAGCTGCAACACACCCCACCCGCCCCACCAGTCTGAGTTCACCAGCCACACCTGGCAGCAGCTCTGTAGATAAGGACCTGGGGATTACAGTGGACAATAAACTGAACATGATTCAACAGTGTGCACTTGTTGCCAAGAAAGCTGACAACATACTGGGCTGCATTAGTAGGAACATAGCCATCAAATCAAGGGAAGTGATTCTTCCACTCTATTCAGCACTGGTGTGGCCACATTTGGACTACTGTGTCCAGTTTTGAGCCCCCCACTACAGAAAGGATGTGGACAAATTGGAGAGAGTTGAATGGAGGGCCATAAAAATGTTTTAGGGGCTGGGGCATGTGACTTACCAGGAGAGGCTGAGGGAACTGGTCTTATTTAGTCTGGAGAAGAGAAGACTGAGGAGGTATTTGATAGCAGCCTTTAACCTCCTGAAAGGTAGTTCCAAAGAGGATAGAGCTAGACTGTTGTAAGTGGTGCAGGTGACAGAACAAGGGACAAGGTCTCAAGTTACAGCATGGGACACTGAGGTTAGATATGAGGAAAAACTTTCTCACTAGAAGGGTTGTAAAGCATTGGAACAGGCTATTCAGAGAGTTTGAGGAATATCCATCTCTGAAAGTTTTTAAGACACAGGTAGACAAAGCCTTGGCTGGGATGATCTAGTTGGGGCTGATCCTGCTTTGAGAAGGAGGTTGGGCTAGATGACTTCCTGAGGTCCCTTCCAACCCTAATTTTCTATGATTTTATGAGTCAGGCAAAGGTAAAACTAGTAAAGCAAGTATTGAATCTACCTCATTGCCTTTTTTGGAAGTTTGAGATTTTCTTTACTGTGTTCACATAACCTGGCCTAAAAGTCTAATATGAAGAATCATTGTTAGGATATGAAAACTTTCCTTTTTTTATTTTTACTCAAAACACTATCATTCTGTAGGTACATTCCAATTGTATTTTATGTTACTTTTGTCTCCCTAATGGCTTAGTGTGTCTGTATAATGTACCACTGTGGCTATAACTTGATGTGATATGAAAGAATAATGAAATATATGGCATGATAAAAATTTAAAGCTTTTTATACTATTTTCAACTTAGAATATCTCTCTCAATTTACAGTATGATATTCTGGCCCAATATTATTTATGGGCTCTATTCAAGAAAAAAGAGTTCCAATAGCTTTCAGATCATAGAGCTTCAATAAGAAAAAATGCATGATTCAGTTGAAAAGAGGAGAGGAGAGGGAAAGAAGAGCATAGAAAAAAGAGGAGAGAGGAGAAAATAAAAGAAAAAACACCCAGTTTGACAGACAGTGGCTACTGAATATGAAATCAGAAGCTATGATATAGAATCTCTTTCAGTGCTCCTCTTCTGATCCCCTCAGAACTTATCATCAGGTATGACAATTCCCACACTTTTCAGGCACAGTGGGTGATTTTCTTTGAGTAAGCTCAAGGATCCCTACATTCTAACCTGGTGTGACAGACTACAGATTTCATTGTAATATTACTGTTTAAAATTTGTTCATATCATAATAAATTTCTTCTTTCTCCATTTCCCCAACTAGCTTCTATGCAGGAAAGAAGGATTATAGTCCCTGCTAGGTCCCAGAGCTGTCTACCTGCAGGACTAGACAAGATAGACCCCCAGCATCATCAGAGAATTGAATAGTCTAGCTGACATTTCAGAAAGGTGGGAGTGAAGGTGATACGTTGGAGGCATCAAGGGAAGTGGCCAAGTTAATATCACAACATACAAAAAACCCTAAAACAGGAGGACAGTGGCTTGCAGGGAAGCAGTAGTGTAACCATGGTGGGGTGTACAAACCACCACAGGCACACAACTGCACCTACAGCACATCAGCAGCTGAAAGTTGCTGTTATTTCCATGCAACACGGGGCACATACAGAGATGCAGCTGTCTACTGTAACTCAGAACACTTTGCAGGAACCGTTCAAAATTGCAGTGATGCCCCAGACCAAACAGAAGTTCACTGTCAGTTCCAGGGGGGAGGGGAATATAGCTGTTGGCTTTCAGCCTGCAGCTCATTTCCCCGTGCAGCAGCTCAGCCTGCCTGCCTGCCCACACTGTTTTCAGAATGGGAAGGGGTAAAGGGAGAAGAAGGAACTCATTCTAGGGGTTTCCCAGCTGACACTGGAGCGGAAGTGGGTGAAATGGAGTCCAATCAGCTCAGGGGGGCTCCAATATATCCAGCCCACCTTCCAGTGGGGGCTGAAAAAGCCCCAGACCAAACTCCCTCTACTCCCATTCTGAAAACAGTTTGAAGGCCAGCATACACAAGTTACAGATGTTTTGAAATGTCTTCATCTGAACCCTCATTTTCCCCTTTTGGCCACTTTTGAATCAGTCTGCAGCTGTGTACTTGTATTTAATCATGGTTATAAACCACTTTCTATGGCCAGATTAGGAAAAAATTGTCACTTCTGTTTGTGCCCACAGCTGTCCCAGGCATCCAGTTGACTTGCTACACCTCTGTGGCAGAGAGTCTGAAGGCACTGAACAGCCAAGAAACTTTTGGGCTCAGGTCCACCCAGTCTTGGGAGAAAGCAGCTGCTCTAATTTGGGGTGCTTGGGGTTCTGCAGGCCAGATTAAGGACAGATTGAGTATTAAATAAATATTAATTCTTTGAATGGGATAGAGAACCTCTTGTTGGGTCGCCTTTATCCTAATAAACATCTTTATTGAAGAGGAGCTGTCTGTCTCTCTACTTGTAGCATCAGCGTGCACTTCTTCCTATCAAGAAGTAATATTGTTCCCTCAGGAGCTGAACAAGAAGGTAGCTCCCTGAAGCAGGGCCGCAGAGAGCCAGGGATGGTCAGGGATAGAAAGGCCAGGGTCTCAGTGTGAGAAGGTATTTCAGTTTCCCTCAAGTCTACAAGCCATGCCTGGGCTGGTTTCAGGAGAGTATTCAGAAAGACCAGACAAGGTCCCAAGCAAGCACTCCCCTGAAGAAATCCATGACACTTGGGGCTGGGATTTCAAACAGATCTGATCCTGCAATACAGTAAAGAAGTCTCTAAACCATACTTTTGATGCAGAATCGTGTCCATGGAGATTCTCTGATATACAGACTATGGGCAACCAATAATTCGGTAATCCCAAAAGACTGCCCAGCTTCTCTGCAGTTGTTTTTACATCTGAGGGCTTATCTGATTTTATTGTTCAAACAGGAATCACTTTGACGAAGAAACAAAACATAAGCCCTCAAAGGATTAAAATAGCTAATAATAAAGACCTACAGCTGCTTTAATCATTTGAAATAAAATCAAAAGACAAATAAAATATAACTGCAAATAGAATAAAAATACAAAATAAAGTTAAATATAAAACTACAGTAAAATAGAATAAATTTAATTAATTTAAAAATAACATATTTTTCATGCAAATATCACGGTATTTTATTTATCAAAATGCAATATTTAGATTGTAACAAAATATCTTTCTATAGAATATTTCAAGATGTCATATTTTCATTCCAAAATGTGATGCAAAACATTTTGCAGTTTCAGAATTCGGCAGAGAAGCAGAATCCTGGGCTATCTTTCTTTGGTATGGGATCTCATGTTCATTTTTGTAGATGTTGGCACCTCACAATATAATATCTTAGCATATTGGACTCCACTGATGTATGTTGTAAACTCCCTTTGCTTTAGGCCTTTATTCTATTTGTCTCTTTTCATTACTCAGTCACTTTCAGTATATTTTTTTGTTGATTACTTTGCTTTTCCACCTTTTTTCCACCAAGAGCCAGCCTCCTATTCATTTTTACTCAGATCCTTCCTTCTACCCTATCTGTCTCTTGGTATCATTATCTTCCTCCTCCAGCATCATCCTGATCATTCCTTCTTATCTGCACTCTTAGGCAACAAGTAAGGGGAACACGGGGGGCAGGGTGAGGGAAGGATGGCTCCACCCCTGAGACTGGCCACCACTGGCTTCTACAGACAGTTACCACCTGCACCCGCACCCCGCTTTGTGGGTGGACCCCTCCTACCACTCCCCCCCACTGCCACTGACACTGCAGGTGGCAGCTCCTGGCAGTCCCCGCTCACCGCCACTGACACCATGGACGGCAGCTGCAAATGGTCCTGTCTAACCACTGCTGACACTGCAGGCAGTGGCTGTGAGCAATCCCTGCTCACTACCATGGTGCCCTTTCAGTTGTGCGAGGCACCAGTCATTCATGTCTGCACTTCCTCAGGTTGCCCTACTGCTCTGTTCTGGCCCCTCTCATCCTGCTTTCCTCAAGCTGAAGAGTTAAAAAAGAAAAAAAAGAAAAGAAAATTCTATAAATTATAAAACAGTCAGTCTAACTTGAATATGCAGGAAGTTACTATGACAAATTATAAAATAACCCATTTATATATACCTGGAGGAGGAAGTGGTGAGCACTAGCATCAAACATGAATGGAACTGTGCCACTGCACCTGGTATTTAATGATCACTGGATAAAGTAGAACAGTAGGGAAGTTTTTGCCCCAGTGGGAACAAACATCCAGGCTAGAAAGCAGGAACCTCTCCTTTCAGAGCAGTATCCATCACACTGAGACCTATACAATCTAGCTGGTTCTTTTCTTCTTCCTGACATCACTTATTTCCATCTTTTGGCTGTCCCTAGAGGGCCAGCATGAAGAGGAAGGCTGAAGAAGGCACTACCATCTATTAGAACACTATTTTGGGTATCAGATGTAGGTTGAAACCACCTCTGGGTAAGGAAGGCCTCAACCTAGATCAATGGGAAGCTGGGTGACAGCAACAACAAGCTGATCACCTTCACCATCTGCTGTAAAGCTGGCAAGTCAGTCAGCAACACTGAAGTCCTTGACTTCAGGAAAGC
>NW_017728931.1:93635259-93704366 GCF_001723895.1 Crocodylus porosus | reverse complement strand
ATTTCAGGCTGGATATAAGGAAGAA
This sequence comes from Crocodylus porosus, assembly GCF_001723895.1. Taxonomy (NCBI): domain Eukaryota; kingdom Metazoa; phylum Chordata; order Crocodylia; family Crocodylidae; genus Crocodylus; species Crocodylus porosus. The sequence continues at coordinate 93,704,341 of NW_017728931.1, read as the reverse complement.
TTTCTTTACTGTCCGAGCCCCCAAGGTCTGCCATCGGAGGTGGTTCAAGCACCTAAATTGAAGACCTTCAAGAGTAAATTGGATGCTTATCTTGCTGGGATCCTATAACCCCAGCTGACTTCCTGACCTTCTGGCAGGGGGCTGAACTCGATCTTCTGAGGTCCCTTCCAGCCCTAATGTTTATGAAATCAATGAAATCTATGAAATCTATGAAACCCGAGGTCTCCCATTTTCTGGATGAGTTCCCTAACCACAAGGCTACAGTAGGTCTTCCCTATCTTCCAATTTAGTTTAAATCTTGTGGCAGAGGTGAAATAGGCAAATTGTTATGAGCTTTAGGACAACAGAAGAAACTATATGGTGAATATCTGTGGGATCTCCCTCAATGGAAGTTTTCAAGAGGCTAGTTATCTGTGTAAGATGTACAAGGCATAATGCAACTTGCCTCTGTGCATGAAGGTGAGACTAGATCAGGAGTATCAAACTCATCCAGAAGTACAAACTAGGTGAAAGGGGAAGAGGGGATATGCAGGTCAGATTTGGCCCACAGACCAGCCCCACACACCACATCCAGCATGAAGGTGAGGTTCAGCATGGGCATTGCCTGCAGCACATATTCCAGACTGACCCTGCGTAGGGCAGACATGACACACAAACTGGTTTAAGTGATCAGAAACTGCCCTAAACCTGTAACAGAACAGATTTTCAATGCACATAAACCAGTGCAGTCCACAACAGAGCTGGCCCCTCCCCTCTGCTCCCTGGCTGGAGTGCTGACAGAAACTTGCAGGCACAGCAGCATCTGCCTGGCTTCCCCATACCCCGCTTCCAGCCACTCACCACTCACTGCTTAAGCAGAGATCCCTCTGCTCCTCTCTTCCACACCATAGACTGTAGCCAGCATGTTGTATACTAGCTAAAGCTGTGTAAAGCAGATAAGACAGTGTCCATCCACTTAGGACTTTTTGGAAGTAACCAGATGGTAATGTCCCTGCATTCCTTCCTTTGGAAAAGGCAGACAAGATTCTTTGGGTAAATCTGATATCTTTTATTAGACCAACTAAATAGTTGGAAAAAAAATTCTTAGCAAGATTTTGGGTTTAGAAACCCTTTGTCAGGTTGAGGAAGCAACTGCAGTTGGTGTGTGCTCTTCCTGGATGGAATGAACAGTAAAAAAAAAAAAAAAAGAGGCTGGTTTTGGAAAAAGCTGTTTGAGAAGAGCTTGTAATGAGTAAGGCTTTGTTTTCTGATGGGGTGTTAAATGCTGATAACAGAGCTGATAAATGCTCCATTATCAAGGGGGGGACCCCCCGCCAGTCAGTGTCCTACTGGGGCCTTGCCACACCCCACCACCTCATCCTTGTGCAAGGGAAGGGAGGGCTGCTCTAGCACCCCCCAGCTTCTAGCCTGAGCCACTGCAGGCATATGCCTGCATTTCTGAGATGTCTGTCTGGCTACAAAACTGATTTAGATTAGCCAGTTTAAACTAACCTGCAAAGATTGAACCTATTCAGGCTCAGGCTTTTTGAATGTCTGTCCCTAGCCCCTTTGTGCTGCATTCAGCGCAAGTGCTGGCTCTAGCCCCACACACCACATGCAACATGCAACAGTCCCAGCACAGCCCCAGCCCTGCACCGTGCACAAGACCAATTGGGACGGTATGCTGCATTAGGCATGTGGGGCTGGTCCATGAGCCTGATCCAAACTGGCCTGGATCCAGCATGCAGGTGCATACCCCAGACTGACCCCATGTGCAGCATGCACACTAACTCCAACCCCAGAAACTGTATCCAGTGCACAGTAAACCAGATCTGCATGCTTCATACAGCCAGGGTTAGTGCATGTTGCATGTGTGTGGGGCCAGTCCCAAACCCACAGGCAGTACCACAGGCCATTTTATAGGGTCATCATTTTAACACTCCTGAACTAAATGACCCTTGATATTTCTTCCAACTCTATTATTCTAGACATTCACTGGTCTTCATCCTCTCTTTCTAGCACCTAATCTTACCTGTTTAGGTATTTAATACACTCGGTACTGATTTAATTATCATGTTTGATTCTAGAAAATTTGCCTCCTCTCTGCTCTCAACATTTGTGCTACCCTTCCATTTTCATTACTGCATTGATGCTTTCTGTTCATCATTCTCTTATTCTTGGCACCTGACTTCTCACTACCTCATTTCACCTCCAGCACCACTTAATCTTTCCAACCCAGTACCATTTCCAAGAGCCAACATGCAGTCCTCCTTCCACTCTCAGAAGCCCTTTTAGTATCCTCACATATTTAGTACCTCTTCAGTGTTTCAGTTCTGCCAGTACCTCTTGTTTGCAGTCTCTCACCATTCTAGCAATAATTACCAACAGAAAAGCTAGAAAAAGGCCTACTGCTAGCTGCAGTGAAGAGGAGACAGCACTTTGATATTATGACATGCATTATAAAAATTCCAGTAAACACACAAATACATAAGCTATGTTGACTCAGTCTCGCACAGAGACAAGTCAATAAAAAAGGAAACAATCCAGACACTCATTTTCAAGAAAGCTCCTCAAGATGCCTCTTTTTTGTATTAGATTTCACTATATTACGTGATAGTACATCTTTTGTATTGTTTAGAGAATGAAGACAAAAAGTGTCTTACTATTGTTTCATCAGACGTGGTACTTGTAACAATGAACTCAATAGGTCAAACATCGTACAGATTAACAGAACAGCACTTCAAACTAATATTTTTCATAAATGGACTATAGCTAATGGCTTAATCTTGTAATGTGCTGAATGCCCCCAGAGGGGTGCCAAGAACTTTCAACTCTAAGTCTCTTAGTCCATTTCTAGAAGCACTGTAAAACTGAGCCATAAAGCAGTAAGGTACTTCTGTATAAAATAATGCATTCTCTCTGACATGAAGAGAAATGTTTCAAAGGAGGAATGAAAGTATACTGCTGTGACATTCTTGACCAAAAAAGCAAGCTGATTCAAGTGGCCATTTCTTATGCTTTTGTGATGACAATTCATCAAGTCTTGGTAATCAAAACAGAAGAAAGGGAATAAAGGTGGGGGAAAAAATACATGGCAACTACATGGAGCTTTGAATCATCAGTAGATTTTGTGACGTTTGATAAGACATGCAAGCTGGATATTTTATTGCCATAAAATAAAGGTTGCATTGTATACCTGAAAGTCATTATTTCCATAAAGGTGATTTTTCAGATGATTGTTTCATTTCCTTGGTTCTTGGGAAACATCTTTCAGTCATCCCTCATGCTGAGTTTGATCATTTGCATCAGATTTTGTTACTTCCTACATGCTATAAAAGGTTAAACATGAAATGACACAGAGATCTTGAAACAACAGTAAAAGACCAGTTCTTCTTTTGTGATATAACACTTTGTAGCATATCGCTAGCAGCTGCAATGTTAATATCGGGGATCATTTTATGGGGAACCTTACATTCTTCCTTCCATGACACTTCACTTCCACTGGCGTATGAGAAAAGAGATCATGGATGGAATGCTACTGTTCTTCATCAAACCCCACCGTGTATTAGCAGACAGCAAAGTACTTTGGGGTGTACTGACTTAGACTTGGGCAATGACCCTGAATAAAGCAGCTTCAGAATTACTGACACTGCCTTTGTGTGAGAACTCCTCTCCTGACCAGTGCTTACGGTGGCCATCACAAAGGACAGTCCGGTTGTCCTTTGTCCTCTATTGATATGAAACCAGATGCCTTTATGGCCTCAATTTTTTCTTGAAGAGAAATATAGAGGACATAAAGGTGTCGGGTTTTGTATCATTAGAGGGCAGAGGACAGAGTAGCAGAAAACCGGAAGGTCCTCTATGATGGCCACCCTACCAGTGCTCTATGATTACAGAGTGCAGTCAGAGATCCAGTTTGGAGGGTCAAGCACCCTAATACCTGGAGATGGAGTGGGACTGCCTAATTCTTTCTCCCTTCTTTTGTATCTTCTTTTTTTTTTTTAACGTCTGTGTGTGAGAGGAGTTTGTGTTTGTGACAGAGGGACAGAATACACACACTGAGATAACTATCAACCTATCAAATAATATGCATTAATTGTTTTATATAATCTATGAACATTTGATTTGTGCAGCATCAGAAATAGGAAGTTCACCATTACACTCCCACTGTAGCCTCCTGTTTTTTGCTTTCAGATATTAACTAGTATCTGAAAACTGGATGTGTGCATTTCCTCAAACATTTAAAAACAAGAAAACAAATTAAGACAGACATGCATCTCACAGGACAGCCATCAATCAATCTCTTGAACAAACTTCTATGTTCTGCTGGGTCTTGGCACTGCAAGGTCACTGTTCTCAAGTTGGATACACGTCATATCTGCCATGCCTCCTTGATGTAACACTATCCACCACCTGTCAAATTCCAAACCCAATAACTCAGCTGTTGCTAGTTCCTATTTGGGCATTCTGAACTTCTGTATAATCCCCTTCAAGGACATTGTCACAGGATAGCAAGGCATGCAGGTTTACCCAAGAGATTTCTTAATTACTCTCTTAATTTCAAGCAAACCCTAAAGAATTAAAGAGATTTGAAAAATGGAATTACAGATGTTTGTAAAGTAGCTAATATGCACGACATGCACTATCCTCACTTAGTCAAGACTTATCCCCTTTGTGGATCTGGGATCTGGGAAGTGTTTCAGGGAAGCCAAAATCCTTCCTGTCTGCCCTTTTTCCGTCCCATTTTTCAGGCCTCTGATAGTTGATAACCCCATCACTCCTCCATCCAACACCCCCTTAAATATAATATCTATTTACATATCCCCATTTCCTTCAGCTGGGAAGCAATCAGGATTCTCTGCAGAAAACCATTGTCCTGTGGTCATGTGCCAGGAGTGGAGACAAATCCCAGCCACGGTCATTTAACTAGCTGCCAAGTTCCATATGACCATATGAAACGACTGAAAGGGTCACAAAGTCCAGTCTTTTGCTTTTGTAGGTAATTGCTGCACAAGCAAACAGCAAGCTTGGCCCCAGTCACGGAAATGCACCAGGTGCTCCTGTAGCTGGCAGTCCCATCAGCTGATCAGAGCTCCCAGCTGGGAGACTGCACCATGTGCTTCTCCAGCTGGGATCCCCTTCAGCTGATCAGGGATCCCAGCAAGGGAAACACATATGATCTGACCAGGGCTCCCAGCTAGGGAATGCGTGATGCACTCTCTGGCTTCAAGCCACAATCAGCTGAGGGGTCTCTCAGTCTCTGGAGGACATGCATATCTTAACAAGCCCCAGACGCTGGGCACTATCCCCATGTTCAGTTAAAAGTTATGATAAGAATCAAAATATGTGTAATAACCTTGTGGCTTATCCCTTGTTTTATCACATCATTAATTGATTGAATGTCTGGCCCGGTCACTACTTAAAATGTGATTAACCAGTTATTCACATTGTAAGTGTAGTATCTGTCAGGAGCCTAATGGAAATAACATCCTACGATGATGTTGGATGTATCCTACTTTTATTTATTATCCCATAATCAATTAAAATACCCAGGTTTTTTCCTCATCTAATTTTTCCTCATCCATTTTCATCTGACAAATACACATTTTATAGAAGACTTCTTGTTAGTCCAGTCCTTAAGTTCATGACCTTATACTTTGTACTTTTACATTTTATAACCCTTACAGTATATTATTCTAGTTCTCAGTTGTCCAATTTCTTCTCTACAATTGTCTCATCTTCCTCCATATTGAAACTCCCTCCTAACACTACATTGTGTAGACAATTCATTAGCATGCTCAGTCTCTCAGCTCAGAAGGAAAATATCACATAAGATTAGTCCTAAAATAAATCTATGAATAACTCTGTGAGTAATTTCCCTTCAGTTCAACAAGTCTTCTTACAGAAAAATCAGTTATTTCTTTGTGTATAACTGATTCTTTATCCACCTTACAACTGTTGTACTCAACTATCTTTTTTAATTGAACTAATAACTTTTCATGTAGCACACTGTCAAATGTTATGTTGAAGTCCAGAAAGATTACATGTAAACATTTCCTTCGTCTTAAAAATCAGTTATCTTATTGGGTTCATCTGACAGTATAATTTTGGTAAACCCACATTGTATTTTGTTCTTTTTCTCACTTGTCTCCATATTGTTAATTATGCCTTCCTTCAAACCTGGCATGCTACTGGGGACAAACTAACAAGTCTACAGTTCCTCAGATCACATTTTACACCCATTTTAACCTTTTCTTCAATCTTACTGTAGTAGCTGTAACCAAATCATGAAAAATCCTTGTATCAGGTTTCTGATTTCATGGGCCAGTTCTTTTTGTGCTCTGCAATGGAAATTATTTTGTCTCCACAGTATGAGTGCATTAAGCTCTATTAGTTTTGCTTTTATCTTGGAAGTGGTAATTTCTATTACTGTACCTTCATTCCAATAAGGCACTCTGCCTTTGCCTCCACATTCAATATCATCCTTATTAAAACTGAGACAAAATACTCATTTATTTTTGGTCCGTATCTAGATCATCATTAATCTTGATCTCACCCTCCCTACAAATTTTCCTCACTCCTTTCATTGTTGCCTCTCCTATTTATATGAATAAATAATATTTTAATATTTAATTTTCTTTACAAATCTAACTCATCTTGACTTCTGGGAATTCCCACTTTATCACTGCACATTTTGTAATGAATTTTCTTTGGAGGCCAATCATTTTTTCCATTGTTTAAAGAAGTCTCTCTCCTTCCTCCTAATAGCCTCCTTTAGATAATTATTCTTCCGTGCAAGTCTGAAACCCTTCCCTAAAAGTTTTTTCATCATGTTTTAGACAGTTTTTGCACCTTGGACATATGGAAATTCCAAGCTCCCTCCATACTTACATCCCAATTTTCTTTAGTTCAGTTGATGTCACCAACTGTTTTTTTTAATTTCTCAAATGTCCATCTATTTATAGAATCATAGAAGTAGGGTCGGAAGGGACCTTATAGATCTTCGAGTCCGACCCCCTGCTAGGGCAGGAGAAAAAACTCGGCTCAAATGATCCCAGCTAGGTAAGCACCAAGCCTCCTCTTAAAGACCCGCAGGGTAGGAGCCAGCACCACTTCCCTTGGAAGTTGGTTCCAGATCCTAGCCGCCCTAACTGTGAAGTAGTTCTTATGAATGTCTAACTTAAACCTCCTCTCCAACAACTTGTGGTCATTGTACCTTGTTATGCCAGGGAGTGCTAGGGAAAACAAGGTCTCTCCCAAACCCTTCTGGTCTCCCCTAGTGAATTTATAGACTGTCACCAGGTCCCCCCTCAGCCTTCTCTTGTGAAGGCTGAACAGGTTTAGGTCCCGCAGTCTCTCATTGTAGGGTCTGCCCTGTAGTCTCTGGATCATGTGGGTGGCCCTCCTCTGGACCCTCTCAATGTTGTCCACATCCCTCCTGAAGTGGGGAGCACAGAACTGGATGCAGTACTCCAGCTGTGGCCTGACCAGTGTTGCACAGAGGGGGAAGATCACCTCCTTGGCCCTACTTGAGATGCACCTGTGGATGCATGACAAGGTCCGGTTAGCCCTGCCAACCATGATCTCGCATTGTCGGCCCATGTTCATCCTGGAGTCAATAATGACTCCAAGATCCCTTTTTGCCTCCATGCTCTCAAGAAGGGAGTTTCCCATCTTATAGGTATGCTGCTGGTTACTACCACCCAAGTGCATCACCCTGCACTTATCAGTATTGAAGCGCATCCTGTTTTTGCTAGCCCACCTGTAGCAGGGCACGAGGATGCCTGCTACTGAATGGTAGTGAATGGGCTAAGCTGACACTCAGCAGGGCAGCAGGTGAGAGTTACCATGGTAACAGAGTGGGTCAGCTGACCGCCAGGGGGCAGGGCCTGGCCTTTATAAACAGAGAAGGCCAAGGCCAGACCCAGTTCCTCTCTGGCAGCCACAGGAGCAGGAGCTCTGTGGGAGAGCTGAGCAGCACGGGCTGATGGCTGCAGCCTGACCACTCAGACCGGCTGCAATGATGCAGGGAAGAACAAACCCTAAGAGGTAGGGTTAAGAACCAGGGTAGTTTGGAATGTATGTTATGAGCCAGGAGGCTCCTTGTTGTTTTCTTATAGCTGTTGAGCTTGATGATTTAGTTATCCTTAGACCAGAGGACCGGGTGAGGCTGTAGGGGTGTGAGGAGGCCTCACAGGAGCTCCCCAATAATCCAGGAGTTCCTGGTGCCCATTAGGGGCACAACGAGTGGTGTCAGAGTGGCACAGTGTTTTGTGCCACAGTGGGCACAGCGAGAGAGCGCTGGGGAAGTGCTCGGTGTGTGGGGTTCGGACCCCAGCCCACAAGGGCGGTTGCCCAGTGGGGCGCATGACCCGGAGGAAGGGTCAGAGGGCCAGGCACAGCTATGGGCCACCTGAGCCCCGAGCATGAGAGGTGCGGCGCAGGGCGAGAAGCACGGCATAGGCCCCGAGAGGGCGAGAAGCGCGGGAAGCGCGGTACAGGCCCAGAGAGGGTGGGAAGCCCAGAGGGGGCGAGAGGCTGCAGAGGGGACAAAGAACCCCGTAGCCAGGGGGTAGCGAGGAGCTCCGGAGCCAGGGGGCAATGAGGAGCCCCGAGAGGGAGAAGAGGCAAAGGGCCCCGAAGGCAGACAACGGGCCGTGGCATAATAACATGGCCCAGGGCCGATTACACCAGCACCATCGGTGAGGCTTGGGCTGTGGTGCAGGGGAGGAAAAGGAGCCATAGACAGCCCCCCCGTCATCAGGGCGCACACAAATGGGCAGCCTCCCACTAATTCCAATTATCCATCGTTTATAAATAAGATCAAGGCATGGCAGATGAGAGTAGGCGGGCGGTCAGCCCACTACAGGGGGGTGGAGCCATGTGTCCAGAGAGGCTCCAAAAGTGGCACCCCTGTCACACCACCCCTGTAACCTATCCAAGTCCTGCTGCAGTCTTTCCCTCCCTACCAGTGTGCTCACCTCACCCCAAATTTTGGTGTCATCAGTGAATTTAAACAGGGTGCTTTTCACCCTATCATCCAAATCACTGATAAAGCGATTGAACAGTGCGGGGCCAAGGACCGAGCCCTGGGGGATTCCGCTGCCCACTTCTCCCCAGGTTGAATATAACCCATCCACCACCACCCTCTGAGTGTGACCATTCAGCCAATCTGCAATCCATCTGACTGTGTAGGCATCAATGCTACAGTCACCCAATTTCTTAACGAGGATGGGGTGGGACATGTTGTCAAAGGCCTTGCTGAAGTCCAGAAAGACTAAATCCACAGCAACACCTGCATCCAATGCTTTTGTGACCTGATCATAAAAGACAATCAGGTTGGTCTGACATGACCTGCCCTTAATGAAACCATGCTGGTTGCCCTTGAGCATCATCTCTGAGGCCGGCCCATCACAGATGTGCTCCATGATAATCTTCTCAAAGAGTTTCCCTAGGATTGAGGTAAGACTGATGGGCCTATAGTTGCCTGGGTCCTCCCTCTTCCCTTTTTTAAAGATGGGGACCACATTGGCTACCTTCCAATCATCCGGCACCTGGCCCTAGCACCATGTGTGCTCATAAAGCCATGCCAAGGGCCCTGCAAAAACCCCTGCTAGCTCCCTCAACACCCTGGGGTAGAGAGCATCTGGACACGCTGATCTGAACACGTCCAGCCCCTCCAGAAGCTCTCTAACCTGGTCCTCCCCAACCTGAGGTCCGGAGGCATTCCCTTCGTGTCCATGTTGCATCACAGTGGGGAAGTCCCGGTCCCTGCCCAAGAAAACAGAGGTGAAGAATTGGTTAAAGAGGTCTGCTTTCTCCTCTGGTGAAACCACCAGCTTGCCCAGAGGATTTTGCAGGGGCCCCACATTTCCTGGTGCTTTCATCCTCCCTATATATTTGAAAAAGGACTCTTTATTATCTTTGATTTTGAACACAAGTCCTAGCTCTATGTCCGCCTTAGCTTTCCTGACAGCCTCCCTACAGGCCCGAGCAGAGGAGGTATACTTCTCTTTGGAGACAGAACCCCCCTTCCACCAGGTGTACGCTGCCTTTTTGGCAATCAGGCATTCCTGGATGCCCTTGGTGAGCCAGGAGGGCTTTCAGGCACTCCTGCGCCCCCTGCTTTTTGTTGGGATGGTCACCCTTTGGGCCCCGAGTATCATCTCCTTAAGGAATGACCACTCATCTTGGGCACTGAGATCCCCTGCCCTTGAGAACCCCAGTGCCTCTCCTACTAATCTCAACTCATTGAAGATGGCTCTCTTGAAGTCTAGGGCTACTGCCTTGCTGCTGGCCCTTGACACCCTGTGTTGGATGGTAAACTCCAGCAAGCGATGATCGCTATCACCCAAGTGGTCAAGGACCTGGAGGCCCCTTACCAGATTGTTGCCTGTGGCCAGGACCAGGTCCAACAGGGCATTTCCTCTGGTGGGACTGTGCACCTCCTGCATTAAGTAGAGGTCCTGTATCTTGGCCAGGAACCTCCTGGAACGGTCTGACCTGGCTGACTGTTCCTCCCAGCAGATGTCTGGGTAATTGAATTCACCCATGACAACTACATCCCTTGCCTTAAATGCGTCTGCAAGCTGGCCCAAAAATTCTCGGTCCAGCTCCTCACCTTGGTTGGGGGGTCTGTAGTAGACCCCCACCGTTAAATCTCTCTCCCCATGGCCCCCTTGTATCTTGACCCAGGGCACTTCAGCTTGCCCCTCCTCTGACCCCATTTTGCTGGCAGAGGATATGTATTGCTCCTTGACATAGAGCGCCACACCCCCACCTTTCCTTCTTTCTCTATCCCACCTGTAAAGCCTATAGCCCCTAATGTTAACTGCCCAGTTGTGGGATGAATCCCACCAAGTTTCTGTTAGCCCTATTATGTCTGGGTCTGAACTGGCTATTCTGAGGGCAAGTTCATCCTGCTTATTCCCCATACTACGAGCATTGGTATATAGGCATTTAAGGCCCTGCCTAGCTGCATTTGCCACCCCCCAATTTGGGAGACTGTTTGGACCCCTTTTTCTTACCTGGTCACTCCTAGCATTTTTTACCTGTCTTGCTCAGGTGGTGTCTCCTCGTCTTCCTGCGGCCCCCTCTGCAACTGAATTTAGTTACGCACCTACTTCTATAAATCATCCCACATGTTACATCAACCCATCATTCCATGGATCAAAAATCACCTCCTAAGTCTAGCTCTTCCATAAGTTCCTCACTAAATACCAAAACTTAGTCATCACTGAACAACATAGAGATCACACTATCTGGTAGCTGCTAGATCCAGGGATAACTGGGACATGGCATTATAGGTAGCAATTGTTTTCCAATCTACACCTAGAAAATTGATGTCTCACATAAGGGCAATGCCTGGTGGTATTTATTTCTCCCATTATTTTTGAAAGACATATTCAGATATGATTCAGGGATTTCAATGTAGAGACCCTCAGCACTACCATAAGAAAATCTCCTGTTAGATCTTTCGCAAATGATTTTTCCCTGTTCCAATTCCGTTTTATCCATGTAGTCACTTCTTATTTCTTTACAGATTAATCTGAAACCAGTTTCATTATAAAATGAATGTCACAATGAAGATTACACATATTTCAATTTCAGTCAAACTATTTAAAACAGGTCAGTTTTTGGATTCATATGGAACTGAGCACTGCCTAAATTACTCAATTCTTACAAAAACAATACATGAGGAGATTCTTCAAAAACTTACACAAAGTTCTCAACTTCTTTAAAAGTAGGGCTTCTTGGGGGTGAGAGAGCATAGTTTGGCCTTCTCAATCTATACACCACTTGTCTATTTTTTCCATGTGGCCATGCATTTAAGTGGAATTTTCACATTTGCATACAAAAAGGGGCAGTTGTACATTGAAGATTAAAATATTTTTAAATATGAAACCTGTAATTCATACACAATCCAATTAAAAATCTTACTCTAAACATTATAAGAACTGATGATGACAAAAACTTTTTACATATTATTTATTGATGCAATGTATATGGTGGCCTTCTCACCAAAGGCTCAGGATTGCTTGCAGCAAGAAAACAGAACAACTTAACTGGACAACTAGAATATTAAAATAAAACAGAGAGCCCTAAAGAATGTTTTGGTCTAGCTTTGTTTGCTAAATACCTGCCAAAATAAAGGGGTCTTGTAGCACTTCCAAAAGTTGTCCAGGCTGAGTTTTTGCAAACCTTCACAGGAAGGGAGTTCCAGAGCTGAGGAACAATTGCTGAGAATGCCCTCCCACATGTTTTTGCCAAGCACACTTAACATAATGGTGGTACTTGCAGAAGGTTGTTCCTGGCTTACTTTAAGGATCTCAGTGGGGCATAAGGGAGAACAATGTGGCAATAAGCAGTCTCTTAGACAAACACGCCCCAGGCCATTTAGGGCCTTATAGGTCAAAAACAACACTTTGAATTGTTCCTGGAAAGCTACTGGGAGCTACTGCATATGCTGGAGGACTGTAGTTATGTGTTCTTGATTACCCACCCCATCAGAAGGGAGGCTACCACATTCTACATCAGCCTCCATCTCTGCCTCCTTTATAGAGAGCATTGATATAGTCTAGCCTTGAGGTTGCAAAGGAATGGATAATGGTGGCCAGATTCAGATATAAAAGAAAGGGTTGCAGCCTTCTCACTTGGTGAATTTGTTGAAAGTGCTCCTAGCCACTACCCCCACCAAAAGATCCAGATGCAGCAAAGGATCCAGGAGTACCTCAAGACTGTAAACCTGAGTGAGAAGAGAAGGCAGAACCCAATCAATGGTAGATGTCCCAATCCCCACCCCCAAGTCAAGTGGTCTGCCAACCACCATCACCTCTCTCTTGTATTGATTCAGTTGATTCACTTAAATCTCACTGCAACTGCAGCCAGGTACTAGGAAAAGATGGAGGCTATGGGATCAGGGTCAGAAGGTCAGGTCAGGACAGGTAGTGCAGAATATCATCAGCATACTGATATCACTTCACTCCAAATCTCCATACAATTTTGCCCAGAGACCTCATATACTGATTAAACAGGAGGAATGATAACATTGAGCCCTTGGAGATCCCACAGGAAAAGTTCTGAAGGAATGATGAGCACTTGCCAATCACCAACCTCTGGAACCTCCCTGTTGGGAAAGACCAGAACCAATTTAAAGTGGTCCCATGAATGCCCACTAAGACCTATGAAAGTTTTATCAGCACCTCATGGTCAACTGTATCAAATGTCACTGAAAGGTCTAGTAAGATCAGCATGGCACAATTTCTCATGTTAAGCTCCAAGCAAAAGATCATTGACCAAGGCCACAACCTCAGTCTGTGTTAAATCCTAGAAATCACCATCTGAAAGTTTTGCCAAATAACGTTTTCAGATACAATGGCAGTAGACACAAAAGGCCTCTTCATTGCCACCGCTGTCACAATCCTTTAAAATAGATGTGTGTCACAATTGGCCAGCTTTGGCATGGGTTGAGAGGCACCTGCACGCTAACCACCTATCCTCCTGCTTAAGCTGCCTCAGCTCCCCATATCCATTCCAGGAACAGATGCTGAAATGCTACTGTGTCTATGGCCAAGGCTAGTGTACTATTCCACAGATCAACTAGGCCATCAACAGAGTGGTCATCAAGGTCAATAGAAATGTCCCCCAGAGAGTTCTGGAATCTCATTGGCTCCATGAGTTTCTTAGCCATTATTACTGACTAAGGGAATTTAATCATTAAAAATGTCACCAGAAAACATACCATTCACAGCTACCATTTGCAGCATTGATACCCAACATTTCATGAATACTGAATACTGGTTTTGCTATTTTCAACACTAATGAGGGTTGTGATTTAACATATTACCATATGTTAAATCACAACCCTCATTAGTGTTGAAAATAGCAAAACCATTAACATACAATAACAAGTTAGCTTTTGAAAGTAAACCATTTCTAATGATTTTCAATATACATCATATCCTTGTTGTAGGGAGATAACACATTGACACATGTACTAGATCTTTGTATTTTGATTATAATTAGCATAATAAAATGGCCTGTAACATACTGTGCTTATCTGAAAACTTCTAGATGAACATGAGCGTATAGATGACTACAGATTGCTGATAAGTACTGCCTAAAGAGTTCTTGAATACTGAAATCTGTTCTAGTGAAGTCATTGTCAAGTGACCTCTGATGCTTTAAAGCCATGGGATATGAACACAATGTGGGAAGCAAAGATTTATTGGTTAATAGCTTGAGTTTTCCTTCACGTTGGTTCTGATTCCCTATGTATTATACTTTAGATTTCTGCGTCCCTTATTTAGTGCACATATGCTCTATTTTGCCTTTTGAGCAATCAGTGTCAAATTACCATACATGTGCTCTACTACCATCACACTGAAAAGGGTATTGCACTAGGGCAGGTGGCCAACCTGCAGGTCCAGAGTCACATGCAGCTCTTCAGAAGTTAGTATGTGTCGCCTTGAGTCTTTGAACAAACACGTGGTAACCAGCTGGTCACCAAATGGTCACCGTGTGCCATCTATACCTGTGGCCCAGTCATGGGTGGAGACCCTCCAGGTCTCCGTTATCCCTGTGGCATCATAGTTATTTGTGTTCAGCGGGAGGACAAGTTCCTCCTGTTTATTCCCCCAGCTCCTGGCATTTGTGTGTAGGCCCACAAGTTTCCCCTTGGGGGCCCTTGCCTTGCCTACAGATTGTTCCAAGGCTGGGGCAGGGGTGGGTTCCCTTAAATGTCTTGGGCTGCTGACTCTGCAAGGGTTGCTCTGTGGCCCAGCAGTGGCAGTAGTCCCCCCATCCCCTGGCAGCCTTAGTTTAAAGCCCAATGGAGCAGTTCAGCCAGTCTGGCTGAGAAGAGCCTCCTCCCCAGCAGAGAGAAGTGGAGACCATCCCTTCCCAGAAGCTTGCTACCTGTCTCAAAGAGCAGACTGTAGTCATGGAAGCCAAAGCCTTCCTGATGACACCAGCACTGCAGTCTTTGGTTGACTACCTGGATTCTCTTCTCCCTCTTCAACCCATAGGCCGAGACTGGGAGGATCGGAGAAAACACCACCTGTGCCCACAGACTCTTAAGCCCTGCTCCCAAATCCCTGTAGCACCTCATGGCCCAGCTGGGAGTGCTCCAAGCTGTGTCATTGGTGCCCACATGGATAAGGAGCATGGGATAGTAGTCAGTTTACTGGAGAAGTTTAGGGATCTTCCCCGCAATGTCTCAGATGCGGGCTCCCAGGAAGCAGCAATGGATTACCCCTTTAGTCCTGCGCAGGATGGAGTCTCCCACAACAAACACTTTGTATTTTGTCTTGGGAAGAGTGGGGATGGTAGCTACAGTAGTGCCTGTGTTGCCTGCAGGAGCTGGCAACTCACCAGTTTCTGCTGGGGCTGCAAGACGTTCATACCTGTTGCAAAGCTCCAGCAGGTCGGGGGCCATGGTGCAGTGGGCCTTGGGGCCCTTGACCACCTTGGTCCAACCCCTGGGCTGGACAGAATGGGAGGTTCCTGAGTCCTCCCTTGTCCTGGAGGGAGACCATGGTCTATTCTCCATCTCCCAGGGGAGAAGGGCCTGGCAGTAGGAATCGATCTCCTGCTCACAGTCCCTGATGGCACACAGTCTCCAGACTGTGGCCTGGAGCTCCTCCAGCTGGTGCGCCAGAGACCCCAAAAGGGAGCAGACCCCACGTGGGAAGGTGGCCATGCTCCCAGCCCCCGCAGCCAAGATCCAGAGGCGCCATCTGTGTGGATCTGTGTGGAACCATGGACTCCATCTGGGTGGCTGTCTCTGAGGTGTTGGGGGGGCACAGGACCCGAGGGGCCCCTCAGGGTGTGGTGCATGCCCATCCACATCATGCCACTGGTGGGCTGACTGCAGCTGGGACTCTCTACCCTGGGGGGCTCACAGGCAGGGCCTTGTGCCCTCCCGCTAACCCTCCTTCATGAACTCCCACACTAACTCATGCACTGGTCCTAGGAGCATGCTTGTTTGCGCAGACTGTTCATTTGGCTCCCTGGGGGGCTGGGCGAAGTAGGAGCTGGGTGGGGCGTGACCCTCCTCGCCCACTTAGCCCACTCTCAGCTGTCTAGGTCCCTCCCTCCATGGGCCCCTGCTTACCATTGGAGTCCTGGGGTCTTGCTGGGGTTCCATGGGCTCATGGGGGCACAGCAGGCTTACACCCATTCATCTCGTACCAGAGCTGGGACAAAAATAAGGCTTGTGGCATTGCCGGGCCCTTTTTAAACTGTGCGCATGTGCAGAAGGGCCAGCCAGTGTCTTGCTACTCTTTGGGGGCTAGAGGGGCTAAGCGGGGTTCCTCCCCCCCACTGATGGAAGGAAAGGTGTGTACTCCCCCCAACCTGGCTTGCGCACCAGCAGCTTGGTCGCATGGCTCTGTGGGGGGCTGGGCCAAGTAGGAGCTGGGGCAGGGCAGGGTGGGGCGTGACCCTCCTCAGCCCACTTAGCCCACTCCCAGCTGTCTAGCAATTGAATGGTGGGGAGCACTGGCAATAGAGGTGGCCCAACTGGGCTGCACCCCTTCTCACAATGTGCAGCACTGGCCAGAGCTGTGCCCTGCCAGTCACCAGCTCCTCGAGCACACCCCTCTGCTGCTGCTGCCTCAACTGCTACCACCTGCTGGGGCTGCATGCCATAAAAGAAATGTGGGGGCCTCCACACCTTCTCTCACACCCACAGGCTGTCTTCCTGAGCTTCAGTCTGGCAGTGCTCCCCTGGGTGTAGGCTCCACACTGGTGGCAGCTCCAGCCCCATGCTCCTGCCCAGCTGCAACCCCTCCCTTGCCTCCACTGGTTCCCTACCTGCTGCCCAGAGTGACCCAGAGACAGGGGAAGCTGAGCAAGTCCCTAGGGGCTGCAGCAACCACAGCATCAGCCCTTCCTGGAAGCTGCTGCTGACCATGCAGGGCCCTTCTGCCTATGAGTGGGAGCAAAGTGCAATAGGGTATGTTTGGGGGGGTGTATATTTGGGCACCTCACTCCCACCCTGTTGGGAAGAAGGGATAGGTAGGGTACAATTCATTGGGCAGGTGCTGTGGGCCAGATGAAAGTACCTGGTAGGCCATATTTTGCCCACTTATGCTCTGGAGGGTAGGCAATAAGAGAAGAATGTGGTGAAAGGAGAAAGGAGTTATTACTGACCCAAATGCAATTGTATACATTGTTTTCTTCAGCTTTTATGAAGACAACTATATGAATCCATCCCAGGACATTAATATTCATAAATGAATGTGAATATAAAACTGCTTATAACTATACTGATGAGCAGTTCATGCCTTCCCAGTTCATGCCTCCCAAACCCAGCTTCTGAAAGAAGGGTTTGTCACCATGCTCAGAAGATTATTAAATTTGGGATCGGGCAAACAATGGTGGGTGTTTGCAAGTTCAAAAATTAAGAATCTCATATAAGGCTCCATCAGCAGATAAGTAAAACTAAGAGGAACCAAGTAAAGTTCCCTTACCAAATACAGAAGGCAACCTAGGAATCAACATATTTACTGATGATGCAGAGTGCTTAATACTTTTTTACTTCAGACTTTACTAACAAGCAACTCATCTACATGAGATATTTACTGTACAATTGACCAGTTAGTTCCATAATAAATATTGCAGCATCTCCATGTGAACCCCTATTCAGCTGGAGTAAACTAATTTATTTGTATTTGCAAGTACTGTCCTGCTGTGGAGTAAAAAACTCTTCAGCAGAACACATGTAGATGCTAAGGCTGTGGTAAGCTTTGGTCCCTGATTTGATTCAATGGAGATTCAGCTTGATTTGGTGGCTGAACCTCTGAATCCAAATCGAATCAGGAGACCCCTTAATCTCTCAGAATCAAATCAGAACCCTCCAAATCAATTTGGGGAGATTTGATAATTTGGACATAGACACAGCTTTAAATGTTTTTTTTACATACCTCTAAGTACTAGGAGACTCATGAATGCTAGGATGCTGAGGCAGATGGAGTGTCCCACAGGAGTGCGTGGAGCTCCCCAGCGTGCTTGGCAGCAGACCCAGAATTGGACCAGAAGCACTTATGGACCACTTCTGGATCCATCAGGGAGTGTGCTGGGGGGGCCCTCTGTGTCTCCCCTGGCTCAGTGACTGGTGTCTCCTGGGTCTGGGGGGGCACCTGGGATACCCCCATGGCCAATTGCCAAGCTGGGGCCCCCCGTGTTCTCCCTGGTGGACCCAGAATTGGACTGGAAGTACTTCTAGTCCACTTCTGGGTTCACCGCCAAGCACCTGTGGAATGCTTCATCTGCCCCAGCATCACAGCATTCACAAGCTGCACCTGGTACCTTGAGGTATATAGAAAAAAAAACATTTAAAGCTGTGTCTATGGCCAAATAACTGATTTGCTGAATCAGCATCAAATCTTCAGATTCAGATTCGGCCAAATCAAATTGGGGACAGTGATCTGAATCAATGAATCAAATCACTGTCCCTGATTTGGGCCAAATCCAAACAGAATATGACACATTTCACACACACCTAGTAGATGCTGCCTGGCTGGCTGGGGCACAAGGATGCTGCAGTACAAGGGCTGTCTGCAGGCTAGCCTCACACTTAAACTGCCTCGTGCCCCAGCCAGTCCCTCCACAGCACACTGAGCTGAGGGAGCAGCCCCAGGCTGGCAGACTGATTCCCAGGGCCCCCTGCCATTCAGGGCTGCTCTGCCTGGGCTCCATGTGCTGCACCTGAATAAACCACAGAGCTTATTGCTCCTCAGTTAATTGCTCCTGCGGGCATGTTTGAACAGTGTGCCCAGGAGCACTTAACTCCAGGGCAATGAGCTCCACAGTTTGTTCAGGCACATGTAGCCATGCCCAAGGTCAGCTACCAGATCATAAGTGTAGTTGACATAAAAGTTTGGGAAGTGGACAAGTAGCCTAGAGTAGCAGAAGAACAAGCTGTCATCAATGACTCAATACCTATTTAGGAGGTGGTATCATATGGAATTTCCCAGGGGTCTGTCCTGGATATGATATTGTTCTTTATCAATTTATATGATGGGATTGAATGTATACTTAGCAAATTTGTGGATGACACATTGGTTGGTGTTGCAGACACTCTGGAGGGTAGGGTTAGGATCTAGACCGGGGGGATTCTATTAATTTAGAAAATTAATATTCATCTGCATCTTGCTGCCTTTCATGTGGCCCCCGATGACTTGCCAAAACTCAGTAAGCGGCCTTCTGCCCAAAATAATTACCCATCCCTGATCTAGACTGATCTGGATAACTGAGAGAAATACTCTACAATCAGATGAAATTCAATGACGACAGGTGCCAAGTACTGCACTTGAGAGAGAATAATTTTATGAACAAATACAGACTAGGAAACAACTGGCTAGGCTTCAAAACACAGCAGAGAATGACCTAGGGGACACAGTGAACCATAAACAGCATATGAGGCAACAGTGTGTGCTTGCTACAAAAGGCAACAGCACATGAGTTTGTAATATCAGGAGTATCTTGCAAAACAAGGAAGTGATTATTACACTGTTCAGCACTAGTGAGGCCTCACCTGCAGTACTGTATCCAGTTTTGGACCCCACACTTCAAGAAGACAGATTGAAGAGTCCAGTGGAGAGTGACAACAATGATCAGAGGCCTGGGAAACATGAATTATGAGTAGGGATCTATTTAATTCCTACTGAAGTGAGGGGAAAAGCACAGGCTGCTCATAGCATGCAGCACCAATTTGGCAGACTTTCTGCAGCAACCTGACCCAGTTGCTAATTAGCTGAGGGACCCTGGTAGCCTCAACGCTCACCACTGATTAATCAAGACAGCTAACCATCATGTCCCCCCCCCCATTTGGCAAGAGAGGTGCCCATTTTGTAGCCCTCCCCTCACTACTTCATGGCAGAAGGGCAGGGCTACAAGACAGGCAGCCCTCTTGGCCAATCAGCAGCAAAATAGGGAGAGGGGAGAGCAGCTTTGGTAATACATTAATATTAATTAATTATTTAGTAATTATTCTTTGCTACTCCCCTTTATTCTGGCAGCTTCCTGAGGACTGCTGGCTCCCACTGGGGAGCCACCATTTTATTTTAAATTTTTTTCCCTGGTAATTCCACACCAAAATCATGGGAATTGCCATTTTTGTTGGGTTTCTGGAAACCACTTTTTATTTTTATTTTTTTTTTACAAAAAATGCAAAATCATGAATATAGTAGATCCCTACTTAGGAGGAAAGGTGGAGCAAACTAGAGTTATTAAATCTGGAGAAACCAAAACTAAGGAAGGATGTGATGGGGGGCTATCCTGAGGCCAGTCACAATGTCAGGCCACCCACCTGTCTAGGGCCGTCCTCCCTGAATTGCCCACCACACCTGGATGTATCAAAACAAACAGATGGAAAAATGTGGGAGACTGCCCATTTAATGCCCTGATGCCAAGGGCTAATACACGGGTTCGACCTCCCCTTTACTATGTCCCGTGCCTTGCAGATAGTATTCATAAGGACTTCCAACTCCCCTAGCCCCCTCAGTGGGCCACACTTGGCCACCGCCCCAAATTTGGCCTCAGGCGCCCTCAGACATACCTTGGCCCGGATTCTGGCTCAACTTGATCTCAGCTGTTATTAGACATGCCTGGGCCATATGCCCCTGCACTGGGGCCTCTACTCTGACCCCTCACTGGGGCCTCTACTTCCATACACACTGGGCTTCTTACCTCTGGGCTTCTGGGTTTGGCAGCCCTTGGGCCTCAGGTGTCTGTCAATGTGCCTGGACCCCACTCTTGGTCTATGGCCCTCTCAGGCCTCAGACAACTGTTGACCTGCCTGGACCTCACTCTCAGCCTCTTGCTAGGCCTCATTCTCTCTGGACATGGGCCTTGGTCTCTCCTGGCCCCTGTGCTGTCACCCGTCTCACATTAATTCCAGCTCTGGGCCTCAGGCTCCCCTTGGCCCTATGTTGTTGCCCAAGTCTCAGTCTTTCAGGCTTTGGGCATGAAGTACAGGAAATTTAGGTTGGAGATCAGGAAGAACTTTTTTATTATGAAGGTGGTCAAGTACTGGACTGCTGCATACATAACTTGTGGAATCCTAGGGTAGCTATACACGTGTAGTGAGGTGCCAGCAGATGCATAAATCCATAGATTGTTAGGGGCTGGAAGGGACCTTGAAGATCATTGGGTCCAGCCCCCCACCCCCCACTCTAGGCAGGAAGACAACTGGGGTTAGGTGACCCCAGCGAGATGACTGTGTAGTCTTCTCTTGAAAACCTTCAGGGTAGGTGACTACACCACCTCTGGAGGAAGTTTATTCTACAATCTGGACACCCTGACTATGAAGGAGTTTTTTATAGAGTCTGCTGGACCATGGTAATTAGTGCACTCCAGCAGACTCCAATGTCACATGTATCAGTGTTCCTGCAGTGAAAAATGGCAGTGGGGGAACTTTAAAGCTCATCAAATGAGCTTTAGATTAAAGCACTCCTGCCACCATTTTTCAGTGTGGGGATGCTGATACACATGATTCTCCGGGGGCTTTAATTAGAATGACTCTCGGAGCCACTCTAATTAAAGCACATCCTTCCTCCCATTCCTGGAGCATGTGTATAAATGCCTAGAAATGTTAAGAGCAGGTTAGATAGACACCTGACTGAGGTGGTTATTCAGGGATCATCCTTTGCCCAATCAAGGGGCTAGGGAGGTCACTTCTAGCCCTCTTTCCTATGATCCTATTTATGTTGAGGAAGCTCAAGGATGAATACTGTGAAAGCATAACATGGGAAGAGATGCAGTCTCTCTAGTAGATAGGTTCAAGCTATTTAAAGACCTTGACACTTTTAGCAGTAGCTCTAATCTGACCTGTACGGTGAATCCATTACTTCCTCCCACAATATTTTCGGCTATTGTTCCTTGCCAAAATTATTTATTAACTTTCTCAATCATACTTAGCAATTCCATTTTATTTACTCCAAGGAAGGATTCTTTCTGTGAACTCTTACAATTTCCTGTACCCATTCCCCATCATGTCTATCACAGATTTCCCTGAGGAGGTGCTTGATCAGGACCTCCAGCCTCATGTAATCTTTCTGACTCTCCCTGAAACCTAATATGTGGCTTCTAGAGGGAAGAAGGCCCTGGCTCCTCCAGACTCCAAAGCTCAACCTTCAGTCCCTAACCCTTCCTGGGTGCATCTACACATGCAGGCATGTGCGCTTGCAGCAGCTCAAACAGAAGCGGTGCAAATTTGAGCTGGGGCTTTTTGCCTGAGCACATGTGCCCGGACATGCACTTTGGTGTGTTGCAAGTTGTGCCTCTTGGGGCAAAACAACCCTGCCTGGCTCCTCCTGGATGTGCAGCCAGGGGCAGCAAGAACCTAAGGCTAGCACCTGTGCTGTCCCCAGCAGTATAAAAAGTTGCCCTGTCCTGGCCCCATCAGTATAAAAAGCTGCCCTGGCAAGTAGCTCAGGTCTACTCACCCTCAGGAGTTACTGGGCCCCAGCCAACTGGTACCTGGGGACACTACCCCTTGTGCCAGTAGGACTGAAGCAGCGCTGAGAGTTCCCTGCACCCTCCACCCACTGCCGCAGACTTTCCAGCTATAGTTACTACATTATCTGTGCTTCTCATTCTGAAGTAATTTGCTACCTAGTTTCAAATTTATTCAAGTGCTATCTAGTTTTAATTAATTTATTATAAATTCCATCACCTCCTTTGATTGGATAAACAAACGCCCATGTTTGGTTGGGCTAAGACAGGAAAGCTCTATCTTAAAGAGACAGGGTGGAGCAGGTCTGCTAAATAACATTTAGAATCAAACCAAAAAGTAAGGATTCCATCTGTGGGAATATAAAAAGAATTAGGTCCAAGAGAAAGCTGGAAAGGTTTTCATTTAGAGCAACAGAACACTCAGGGAATGAGATAGGTGGTCTTGAACTAGACAGCATAGGGAGAATGTTTGGGATTGAACTGTATGTTGTTTCATCTTTAACTGGTTGTGATTAAAATAAGACCTAAGAAAGAGCTGAATGTAGAGGCTACAAAACACTAAAGAACTGTATTTAAGAACTGACATGAAAATAAAGTGTTCATAGAACTTATTATGCTGCAAAATCAACCTCATTTCTAGTAAACTTCTCTTGACTGTTAGCTTAAATTTTCTTATGCTCAGTTTCATTCCATTACTTCTACTTTGATAAATAACTTACGTAACTAAAATGTTATTACTGGCCATAAAATTATCCAATCCTTTTAAAATACATTCACAATATTTGTCTCTAGGGAAAAACAGTAGATATTTAAATATTGTTTTAAAATATAGTAATTAGTCATTTTTAGGTTTACAGATATAACATTTTTAAAAATAAGAGTTCTCTCAATATTTGAGAGCTCTTTAATTACATGAAGCTAACTTTATAATTTTCTCTCATAAGGAAAAAAATAAAGAAGAAAAAATTAAAAAGAAATAATTGCTAATATATTAACCAGTGTGGACACCTTCAGTAGTTTCCTGATATAAATCTTTACTTAGCCATACTGCATCAAGTATGAAGAGCATCATCATCTTTTATTACTTCAGACCTATAGCTTTGGCAGTGTTACCTCTGCACTTAGAATAAATCTTCTCTAAGAAGCTGAAGTGTCAAGTAATAAACCAGTTTTGCTCCAACAGCTTTCTAATGGCCATTTTCCACATAAGAAATCACCATTTCCATCGGCAGCACCAGTCACTAGTCATCAACACTAATGAGAAGGTGAATGTCCTTGACTTGAACAAGATGGTTTCTGTCAATTTAGAAATGAAGAGAAGACTGAATAAAGGCCTCAGATCCAGAGGCCTCCTAGTGATATTCAGATGAGAACTGGGAGCATTCTGTCCTATATCACTTACTCCTCCCCTGGAAGAACTATACCATCTATGCTTCTGAAAATTTAGCAAAGGTTCTCATTTCCCTAGGCATTATTCTTTAGACTTCTGCACTCCTTGATTAATGAGGATATGTTTTATTTTGTCTATCAAACATATAGCATGTCAAATTCTACTACACCTGTTTAAATTTATTTTTCAAACTGAGTATCTATTCTTAACAGTGTTACACACCATACTGTGCTTCTATTACAGTGAATTAGGCAACACTAGCTATTAGCTCACTTTGGAAGAGGAAAGCGATTACATCATCCATTCTCAAACTCTAGACCTACATTATATCACACCATTGCATATTATAGATTAATTAACGTTTGCAAAACTCTCTGAAGATGTGACAAAGAGCTAGCTAGTGCTGTAACAATAAAATCCTTGCAGGACTTTTCTATTGACACGCTAGAACACTATGTAAGGCTATACAGTAAATTTTGCTATCTCATTGTGGCAGATGCATTCTGTTAACTTTCTATCTAAAACACATATGGCTCACAGTATCTCAGCACCTCACACTGAGCAGCCTACAGCAGTGAAAGAATAGTCTTTCTAAAGACTATTTAAAAAGTTGGACATTTATAAGTCCATGGGACCAGATGCAATGCACCTGACGGTGCTGAGGGAGTTGGTGATGTGATTGCAGTGCCCCTGGGCATCATTTTTTAAAACTTGTGGTGGTCAGAAAAAGTCCCAGATGATTACAAAAGACATATTTGGTGCCCATCTTTAAGAAAGGGAAGAGGTAGGATCTGAGGAACAACAGACAGGCCAGCTTCACCTCAGTCCCTGGAAAAATCATGGAACAGATCCTCAAGAAATCCATTTCTAAGCACCTGAAGAATGTGATGGTGATTAGGAACAGTCAACATAGATTCACCAAGGGTAAAATCACACCTGACCAATCTGATTGCCTTGTATGATGAGATGACTGGTTCTGCAGATGCAGGGAGAGCACTGCATTGTGATATACCTGGACTTTAGAAAGGCTTTTGATATGGTTTTATATAGCCTTCTTGCAAGCATGCTAAGGAAATACCGATTGGATAAATGAACTGCAAGGTGGATAGAAAACTGGCTGAATCTCCAGGCTCAAAGGGCAGTAGTCAATGGCTCAATGTCTAGTTGGCAGCCAGTATCAAATGGAGTGCCCCAGGGGTCAGTCCTGGAGCTGGTTTTGTTCAATATCTGAATCAGTGTCCTGAAAGATCAGATGGAGTGCACCTTTAGCAAGTTTGCAGATACACTATAGGGTAGGGCTAGGATTGAGAGAGACAAAGTGGAGGATTGGACCAAAACAAAGCTCACAAGGTTCAATAAGGACAAGTGAAAAGTCTTGCATATAGGACAGAACAATCCCATGCATTGGAACAGGCTGGAGACCAACTAGCTAAGCAACAGCTCTGCAGAAAAGGACCTGGGGGTTACAGTGGACAATAAGATGAACATGAGAAAATGTGCCCTTTTTGCGAAGAAGGCTAATGGCAGACTGGGCTGCATTAGTAGGAGTGGGCTGGAATAATATAGTTGGAGGCGGTCCTGCTTTGAGCAGTGGTTTGTACTAGATGACACCCTGAGTTCTCTTCCAACCTCAATTTTCTATGATTCTATATCACAACATTATTTAATGTTCTTACAGGGGATTATACTTTTCCCATTCTTCAGAGAGGAATTATGGGTCCAAGAAATAAGGACAATACCCACAAAAATATTCAAGTGCCAAAAGATCACTTAAGTGTCTAAAACAGTTATTAACCAAGGTGTTCTGGCACCATGGGTTGCCATGAGATCTTTTTAAGGGTGCCACACAATGTTAGCACTTCTGGGTCCACAGACACAGTTCACAAAATAAGCCCAGAGATTTAAAAGAGGAAAGTTGAAACCATTTTGCCCATGTGTGGTCTTTCTGAGTTCCTTGCAAGAAAAAAGAACTTCTCTATTATTTTCCTATAGTCAAAAGACACAGAAAAACTACTAGGTGGCATTTTTTGAGGGGTGCCTCAAGTCTGAAAAGATTGAGAACCACTGGCCTAAAGTCTAAAATTTAGTTCCTCAGAAATCTCCATAAAGGTAATGCAATCAGCACCTTAGTTTAAAAATAAATAAATAAAATTTCCCAGGTACCTAAAATTGAGCTTCTGGGTTTCTGTCTGCAAATCCTGAGTAGACCTTCCCAGAACACACCTAGCATATCAGAAAGCAGCTGATGGTGGTGGTGCCAGCTAAAGCCAATAACTCACCAGTTAGACCACTCTATGAAAATACAGAAGACATGTACTCTGTGTTTCCTTTACTGGGTTTCTAAGGGAATTGAAGCCCCGTATAATTAGATTTCTATGGATAGTCTAGCTATACCTATACTCATTGGACTAGAGAAAAGATGGGGAAATTAATCTATGATCAATTAGGGTACTGAGTTTGAAGGAGACGCGCACGTGTTTCCCCGCTCCAGGCAATACATTATAAAAATTAATTCAATATTCAGTTGAAGGAAAAAACACAGAGCCCAGGTCATGTGCCTCACTAGGTTATACAGTTGTGTGCTCTCAAGTCCAGCTGAATACTCAATCATTCCATAAACAGTAGAATAGCATCAGCCAGATCCATTAAGAGCACCTTCACCCCAGAGTAATACCTACCACCTGGTGGTTAGGTCTCCCTTGTTACAGGTAAACTCAAATCTGCTCAGAAAGAAACAGCAATTTCACCTGGGTGTCCTGTATCATGGGACAGTGTTTTAACCTTTCATTTAATTGATATAAGGTGGATCTGAACACAGTTGCTGTCTCCTCTAGCTCTCCTCTGTAAGGAAAAAGGTAGGAACCTTGTTTCTGGTTATGAGTGGAGAATGTTAATCTTGACTTGAGGTTAGTGCCTTAATCACAGAATAGGCATGATTAAAGAAAAACTCCTCTCCTCACGCCTTTCCTGTTGGGTTTGTTGGTCAGCTCCTAGCTTATCACAGAGTTTGCTTTTTTTCTATACTGAGGCATCTAACTCGTCCAATTTATTGTATAGGGTTTCTAGTCCCATAACACAAAGGTATGTTATATAAGCAATAGAGCTAGGGAAGTTTGGAAGGAAACTTCTAAGGAAAGTCAAGCCTAAGGACAAAATTTAAGCTGAGTTTGTGATCTGTTGTTACTTGATTTCCAGTAAGCCAACCTTCAGGATGGTGACAGGTCTGGCCTTATGCAGCATTTGCAGTTTTGAATGGAGAACAGGGTCAGATCAATATCTATTCATAATTGCCTTTATTAATGTAGGTTAACTGGGGGAGACTATCACAGAGAGTGGGATGTACTTTAATAAATATTTCTGCATAATTTATCATTCAAATCAATGACACAATATAGTTAATTATGACTGAACTCTTCATACAGAACTGCCTCCAACATAAGATGGTTAAATGGCAGTGATCAACTAGTGTGTGAGTGTGTGTGTGTGTGTGTGTAATATATATATATAAGACAAACCATATCTAGTTTATAACCATCACAAATTGTATCACAGTATAGGAGTATTGTATCACATATTTTAACCATGCAGTTTTTTAACTCATTTTATATTTGAAAGATATGTTTTACCTCAATCTGTTTCTAGTCATATTTCACAATATATGTTTATCCACTGGCAGTCTATTTGCACTGCTACAGACTATACTGGACAGTCTGGAGTTCTTTCTGCTGCAAGGGCACGCTGCCCAAGCGTGCGCTGCTCCATTTTTTTTTCATGGATACCTAGGGGTCATAAAAATACTGTGGAAAAAACCCTGAAGCAGTGCCCAGTTGGGCAGCATGCACTGTTAAAAAGTGGAGCTGGGCTGCTCAGAGCTGTGCTGCTGCTGCCGGCCAGGCTCCACCCAGCAAGATCGCTGTGGCTGCAGCTCCAGGAGGCTCCCAGGACCCCAGGTAAGGCTGCTGGGGCCAGCGCAGCTTCCCCTGTGCCACCTGGGTCAACTTGCCACATACCAAAACATACATGGCACAGGCGTTCCCCAGGGACAAGAAGTGTCAGCACAAGGTGTACCGCCACTACTTGTCCCCAGGGAACCAAATGTCCATGCACATCTGGACGCACCCAGTGAGACTACTATGGAATCCATAGAGGAATTATTGAGCTTTAGAACATGCTGTATAGTCTACCTGTTTGGGTAGGTATGAAAACAGCTGAGTTTTTCATGGGGTATGATTTTTTTTTTTTTTTGAAGACATTAGTGTTGTATGAGATGAGGTGCAGAAATTAGATTATCTCCTTTGGTGTCAAGAAAGGTGGGTCTTTTCCTACTGCTGTTCATATCCTTTGTGAATGACTTCATTTTAATAGTTTTCAAAGTTACCCTGAACCTCAGCTGGGTGGTTGGGATTTTTTTGCATTTTATATGTTGAATTTGAAATGAATAAAAGTTTGAATCAAATGAATATTCACTGCCAGTAGTCACCCACTTCTTCAAACATTCTTTGCTATGAAGCTGAACTTGTAAGGAATGGAATTAAACATCTTGCTTTCTAAACAGAATATACATCATTCAATCACCTATTTTTAATACAACATAAGGCATAATTCACATTAATTAAATTGTATATACATACATACTTACATAAACATTTTAACAGTTGAGGTCTTATTCTTTAATTTGAGTTTAAAGAAACATCAAACAATGGAAAACATCTAAACTGAAATAGAGTATTACAGTGTGATGCAAAATGAAAAAGCAAGGCACTTAAAACATCAGTTGAATCTGCAGGGGGTAAATTGTCCTTGAAAGGCATAAAGACGGCATAAAGGGGAATTTATAATCTCCCTCTTGGGTTTGACAGTATTAATTTGCCTCAACCATTTTGAAAGCCCTAGCCACATTGACACTTTCCTAGGTGCATCCTAATAAGGGTGATACTGTTTCATTAAGCTAAATGGCATAGAGAACAAGACAATAACTTAGAAGCAATTGCCATAGAATATAAAGGTAATCCAGTATTAATAAATGGCAGTCCAATATATCATATGAGATCAGAATAATTATTTTGTAAATAAAACAGAGCACGCTGTCATTAGAACCAATATATATTTCAAAAAATACACACAGAACAACAGTGTTTACTAAAGCTAAGTGCTAGCCCTGCACTAAAGCACCCTTGTGTCCCAGCCAGCCCCTCTGCAGCACATGGAGCTGGGGCAGAGAAGCCCAAAGCTGGCAGGTGGACCCCTCGGTCTCCCCAGCAGCAAGGGCTGATCCACCCCAGCTTAAATGTGCTGCAGTACCAGGCACATGTGCAAATGTGGTCCCTGGGAAAAATAAACTGTAGCGCAAACTGCACCAGAGTTTATTCAGTCTCATTAACTGCACATGTAGACAAGCCCACTGACCTTACTTCCTAGGACTAGGTGTTTGCAGTTTACACAGAGTTTAGTAGCAGAGGTGAATTCCCTCCTTGGAAACAAGGAAAAGAATGAACCACATTCTATTTTGAAGATAGTAGATGCGGGAAATAATTTGCCTTAGAAAAAGCAAATTAGAGAGAGTATAGAAAAGGACAACAAAAGATACTGAAAACACAACTTTGGAAAAAAAGCTGAACGAAGTAGTTCTGTGTTGTCTAGAAAAAAACAAGACATGGAATGGAAGGGATACAGGATAACAGGTTTCCGATTAATAAGTTAAAATAAGTTAAGGCAAGCAAGCAATCAACTGCTTTCCATGGTCACTGGGCAGAAGACAAGAAGATGGAGCTGCAACAAGGAAGATTTAGGTTGGATGTTAGAGAAAACTTTCTAGCTGCCAGGATAATAAAACACTGGAACAGGCTTGCTAGAGAGGCTTTTAAGACCAGGTTAGACAAGCACCTACCTTGGATAATCTAGTTATACTTGATTCCATCTGAGTATGAGAGAGATTTGACTAGCTGAATTCCTGAAATCTTTTTCAACATACAGTTTTCCTATTGTGCTTATTCTATCTAGACTAACCCAGTAAAAGTTTCCCTTCGGCCTATAGTGAGCCAATTAATTACTACTTACAGAGAAGAAAGTAGGACCTGTTTTGTTTCTCACCAAAGCCAGGGTAACTGTCCATTTATTAAGGCTTTCTTAAAGTAATTTCCAAAAGGTCATTTCAGGCACAGTATAATTGCTGCCATATGATTTCAAAGATTTCAAAAGCCATCTAAGTACATGATGTACCCTCAGGGTAAGCTTTCAGCACCCTGTAGAAATAAGGAGGCTGGATCCTTTGATTCACACTCCTTTTTTAAGTTTCAATGTGCCAAACCCTACACTATATCAGCATAAGGTTACCTTGCCTTTGATTCAGCAAAATGTGTCAGAGATTACAGTTTTCAAAAGATACATTTTGATCTCAATGAACTGAATTTTCAGTAAATTCTCAGTCAGTTCTGGAAGAAATTGTGTTCCTCCCTCCCCCCGCCCCATTTGTATGGTACTCAGAACAATAGAGTCCTAGCTCATGACTAGAGCTCTTGCTTGCCAGAATGAAACAGAAAACATTATTGATGGAGAAAAAACGTATCTGAAATATTGGTCTAAATCCAATGCTGTGCTGGAGATACTGGACAACACAGAAGGTACAAGAGTTTTTACAGCATTCTACATGATAGTTTTCTGCTGCTTTTCATCCTAGTGACTTTCCATAGTGAACATATGTGATAGGTGTTAAACAGATTGTGTCAGTACTGTCCAATTGGCAGCTCCTGATATGTGGCCCCCTAATATGGGATTTGTGTCCAGCACAACCAACCTTAGAGAAAATGGTGCACTGGTTGAACTTGCATTTTGGCACATCCCTCTGATGCCTCTCCCCCACAAGGCATGGGCACCATAGGCAACATACGTGGGGGGCACATGCACCCCCTGAGATTGGCCACTGCTGAAGCTGCTGCTGGCTTCTATGGGTGGTTGCTGCTCCCCTCCCTCCTCCAGCCCAGCCACCATCAGTAGTGGGCAGTCCCCGTTCACCACCACCAGCAGCAGCTGTGGGCAGTGCCCATTCACCACCACCAACAGCGCAGACAGCGACTGTGGGCAGTCCCTGCTCACTGCTGCCGCCAACACAGATGGCAACTGTGGGCAGTCCCTGCTCACCACCCACCCCTGCTGCCAACACCACTGCCACCTGCAGGTGGTCACCGTGCCCCTCCCAGCCTCTGGGGGCACGCATCATTCATGTTTGGCACTGTCTCTGTGGGGGCAGGGGGAGTCCTTGGGGGTGGGAAAGTGTGTGTGAGAGGGGGTTGCAGGTGTATGTGTAAGGGGGTTGGTTGCATGCGTGTGTGGCACATATGCCCCAGCAGCAGCAGAAGACCCCGGCAGAAGACCTTGTGGGCTATCATGGGGCAATGCATGTTCACTCACCCAAGATTCTGGTCTGGTGCCAGGCAGTGGGGCCAGTGGGAGGTCAGTGCAGGGTGACATGAAGGACAGATGGGCAGACAGCAGGCAGGGATCCCCACACAGCACAGCCAAAACCCAGTTGCCACCACCCAGCATCACCTGGCTGCCCATACTCTCACCCTTGACAGTGGTGGTGGTGGCTGAAAAGGGGCAGGGGGGCTGCAGCTTGGCTGCCAGTAGTTCAGTGATCATGAAGCCCTTGCCACACAAGCTGGAGCTGGCCAATCACGCTGCCTTCTCACTGGGCACCGCCGCCTTGCCCTTGGCCCAGCCTTTGGTGCTCTCCTCCCTAGCAGTGCTTGCCGCCACCACTGCTGTCAGGGGGCATTTTATTCCATTGCCCAGCCCCCAGGATTAGCTGCCAGTGAAGTACCCCACTGCATGAGTAGCAGGGAACAGCAGTGCAGGGCAAGCATGTATCCGTGATGCCCCCTGACTACAGCACTCAGAGCAGTTGCTCATGCTGCCCATACCTAGGGCCACCTCTGCCATCCAGCCGCTAGTCCCCACTTTGCTTTTAGTGCAGCATTAATCAAGGGCTCCAAACTCCTCATCCATTCCTTGATTCTGCTTTCTGCATCCACTCCTGGGGACCTAGGAAGGGGATATAGTGTCCATGTTGCAGATGCATCTGGGGAGCAGGCTGGGCTTCTCTTACTATGCATATGCCTAGAGGGTGGGGGGAGCTAAGCTGCCTGTGCTTCATGGGTGGCAGAGGCAAAGCTGTCTACACAGCACACCTGGCCAGCAGAAGGGTGACAACAGGAGGAAGATGCAGTTGGATATTTGGTGGTGGAGAGCCAGGCTTCCTGTGCAGCAGAGATAAGTGTTGTGGGGAGCAGCACCTGCATGGCAAGTAGTATGTGGCTCCCCCAGTTTGCATTCCATGTTGCATGTGGCCATCAACTTTCCAGAAGCTGGGTAGCCCTGGATTATGGTAATAATATGTTTTATTTCTTGTCACAGACTATATTTCAATAACAGCTTTAGAGGGATATCTCCAGGGAGTTTGATAGCCTAATGCTAGTGAATGTTAATGACTGAACCCTAGTACAGTCAAGCCCAGATAGTATGCAGGATTAAGTTCCTAACAGCCCCTTCCCCCAGCACCCTGTGAAGAAGATAAGGGTTTTCAGAGTATCTGGGGATATTCAGAGCTACAGCAAACTGCTGTGCAGGACCACTGAGCTGCTTCAAATATTTACTGTAGCTTTTATTTCAAAGGGTGCCACTTCTCGGATCAGCTGTATGAGACTCCTGAAGAGCTCCAGCTGATTAAGGAAGCAGCCTTCTTTGAAGTAAAAGCTGTAGCAAACAGCTGAGCAGTTCATTTGTAATTCAGCAACCTGCTGCAAATTAAGTGGTTTTGGAATCACTCAGATGCAAATGATCCTTGATCAACTGTATAAATTTAGCAAGTGACAAGTAGGATAATGTGTAATCTCATAGCTTAGGAAAAGGCAGGGAGACTTCTTGCTCTCAAAAGGGCTTTACTGCAACTACTAACACACACACACACACACAGACAGCTAACAACTTCCTGCTGATGTCATCATGTCATGTCAGCCCTCAGGAAGGGAATTAACCTTTAGTGCTACAGGTATTACTATTTCAGGCCTGATGCAAAAATGCATTAGGAAGAGGAACAGAACAAGAAGACATTCCCTGTATATGATGGTTCAAGAAGCTCAGTATAACTGTGGACCTCCAGCAGTCAGAAACATAGCAGATATGGAAACAGGGGTTGCATCTACATGTGCACTTTACTGCAGAGATGATTGATTAGCTTCACAGTAAAGTGTCATTGTTTACAAGTGTGCCCATATTAGGGTGCAGTAAATTAACTAACTCCACTGTAGGACAGTACTATCCAGGACAAGTACTATTGTACAGCAGAATAGTAATATGCACCAAAATGCATGTGTAGACAGTGACCAGGGCTGGCTGGGGCATGAGGGTGCTAAAGTGTGGGGGCTTCCTGCCTGCAAGCCCCACACTGGAGCACCCTTGTGCCCCAGCCAGCACTTCCACAGCACACTGAGCTGGGCTGGAGCACCCCGGGAGTCCCCTGCCAGTCAGGGCTGCTCCACCCTGGCTCAACATGCTGCAGTCCCAAGTGCACATTTAAATACTGCACCAGGAGCAATAAACTCTAGCATGAAGTGTGCCAGAATTTATTGCTACATGCTAATTGTACATGTAGATGCATGCATGGAGTTTTAGGTGCAGGTCTTAAAAAAAAAGATATAACTAGAGTGAATTACCACTATACCAATATTACTACACCTTTCTTACCCTAGTCATTGTTTTTCAGCTTGAGAATTGCTACTGATTTGAACTGTGGTGGTATGGACCATGAAAAATGACTTTCCCTCAAGTAGTTTAAACAATGTAAGCATAATAGGTTAAAACTAACATCATGCATTCCTTTGGGCAGAGGGCTGGACTCGATGATCTCCCGAGGTCCCTTCCAGCCCTAATGTCTATGAAATCTATGAAACAAAGTTGTTGGAAAGCTCTGCAATTCTTCTACTGTAGGCATCGTACTTGTAATTGTCCTCTCTCAGAAGCCAGAGACATTTTACACTATTTCAATTTTGTGAGCAGTTCCAATCTAGCCCCCATCAGTCTGGACTCAAAATAAGACAAAGGTGATTCTTCAGTTTTAAGACAAAGACAATTGTAACTTACTGACACCCTACATAAAACAGCCTATAGGACTTACTTCTATTAACTTCAGTTTCAAATCTAACACCTATGGTTAACTAGAACAGCTCAGAAAAAATTGATTTAAATCCAATCTTGATTTAGAAATACTAAGCCAAAGAGAATCCACTACAAACCTTGGTAGGCTCGTCCTTATTTCTAGTCCAAATTTATCTACATTCAAACAGTTTCCAGCCATCGTTCCAATTATACATTTGCCTGCTCGATTGGAGAGCACTCTGTTACCAAATTTCTATTTCCCATATACATGCCTATAAACTGATCAGATCACGCCATAAACTTCAGTGAGAAACTAAATAAAATGAGCTCCTTAGGTGCATCCACACATGCAGGCACATTCGCTTGCAGCAGCTGAAGCAGGAGCGGCACAAATTTGAGCCGGGGATTTTGGCCTCAGTGCACATGCCTGGACACGCACTTTGTTGTGGGGCAAGTTGTGCCACTTGGGGCAAAATAACCCTGCCCATCTCCTCCCAGATCTGCAGCCAGTGGGAGCTAGAGCCTGGGGCCAGCACCTGTGCTGTCCCCAGCAGTATAAAAACCTGCCCTCAGGAGCTTCTAAGGCATGGCCACTTGGTATCTGGGGATACTACCCCTTGTGTCAGCTGGACTGCTGAAGCAGCCCTAACCTGGAGTGCCCCTCCCCCTCTACCCACTGCAGCTGATGCCTGAGTGTGACCTGCTGTACACCTGCGACAGCTTCTGCCCCCTTGGACCTGCAGCCCCCCGCAAGAGACACATGCCCACCCGCAGGGCCCTTGTGCCCTTCATGGGGCCCAAATATGCCCCTCACAGGGCCATCATGTGGCCCGCACTGGGCCACAGCCTCCCCCACACAGGGCCCCAGCTCCCCACACAGGTCCCACAACTCACCCCCACAGCAGCAGCGACCATGGGGTGCTCAGGGCCCACTGTGGCCAGAGCCCCTAGTGGTGTAACACATCCCCGATCACCTCAGAGCCAGCACTGCCTGTGCCTCTCAGTGCAAGTGTGGCCCAGCATGGCACCACATGGGGCCGTGAAGCTTCAGGCACCCCCAGGGCTGCTCAGACTGTCACCTGAGGCCCAGCCCCACTCACAGGGACTGTGCAATGGACTGAGCTTGGTCCTGCCTCCACAGGCCCTGCACACCATTAGGTGGGGCCATTTCCTTGGAGGCAGGACCTGGCTCTGCATGACCCGCGGTCCCTGCGAACACATCTGGGCTCCAGGTGCCAGCCTGAGTGGCCCTGGAGCTGCCTGAAGATGCACAGTCCCATGTGGCTCTGCACTGAGCTGGGCTGCACCCACACTGAGAGGCACAGGCAGTGGAAACTCTGAGGCAATTAGGGACATGCTGCACCACTGGGGGCTCTTGCCTCAGTGGGCCCTGAGCAACTGATCCTCTCACCCCCACACATCTACAGCTGTCCCCCCGCCCCAGTCCCTACTTACCAGGGACAGCTCCCGGGTCACAGCCTTGCACTGGTCTTGCTTGGGCAGCAAGGGGCACTATAGAGATGCTCTAGCCAGATGCAAGAGCATCTCTGGAGGTCCAAGCCCCAGCTTGCCTCAGGGCACAGTGAGGAACTGTGCCTTGGGCTGCTTTTTTTCAGGGTGTTTTATTTGATTCCTGAAAATCCAGATATCAAATTTTGAGCCCGCACTACAAATATGTAATGTGAGGAACATTTTTTTGTTCTCAGCATGCCTCTTGTGACATCTCAAACTGGTCTGAGATGCTGCAAGAGGCATGTGTGCACTGGTCTGGACACACCCCTCAAGTCCCAGACTAAAAAGAACATTTTCCAAATATTCAGTCATTCTCATGGATATTCTCTGAATCATCCCCATTTTAAAAATAATAGTCTTGAAGTATAGACAACAGAACTACACACAATATTATAAGCAATAACACTTGTACCAAATGCAAAGCTATCATCTGCCTACCGCTGCAAATATTTGTGTTTTAAATCAGAAAACCAAACCAGTGACCAAATGTTTGAGTCAAACACAGTATCTTTTTTTTTAGATTTTTTATCAAGATAACCCCCCCAAAAATATTCCATTTCAATTGCAATTAAGGAATTTTAATAACAGCAAATGGAGGATAAGCACCTAACTATTCTGAAATACTATTCATAAGCACTATTCTGAAGAAGAGGTGGTACTAGCGACACCAAGCGCTTAGAATATTCCCCCAGGATGAGGAATATCAGGGGTCAGAGTCCTCTTCTGCTTGAGGAAACTTGAACCTACTTCACCCATTGCCTAGAAAAATGCCTGAATTTCAAGGAGGGCTGTAGAGTATATTCTGGTTTATATTATTCTTACTCTCATATTGAAACTCTTCGTTTTTTATATAAAACACACAGACATTAATTGAACCAGAGTGAAAA
Organism: Crocodylus porosus; assembly: GCF_001723895.1. Classification (NCBI taxonomy): domain Eukaryota; kingdom Metazoa; phylum Chordata; order Crocodylia; family Crocodylidae; genus Crocodylus; species Crocodylus porosus. The sequence goes on along the minus strand of NW_017728931.1, from coordinate 93,667,960 downwards.
TGTAAAAGGAACTTTATAGTTTGGAAAGTAAGTTCACTGGATTCTAGTTTATACACGGGTGAATATTTGTATAAAGTGCACCAGGTTCAATAGCGGATACTGCAGGAAACATACACCAGAATACTTTAGTGATGGCTGCTTAGGATACTGTCCTGAAAGCTAGGCAATCTTAGTTGAAATCTCTGCTCTGAACTGGGCACAGAGTAGATATGGATATAAATGTTTTATATCAGAAAAAGGTGCCTTACTCATTGGCCTATTGGATATAAAATACAATGTTTATATAAATAAGTTAAAAATGACTCCAACTGTATTTTAGGTAAAAAATCAACTTGCCAAATATATTAATCCAGCTCCTTATTCCCACTATATATTGCTATTTATATATTCAAGGAATACCCTGGCCCTCAGCCACAATATTACACCTGGAAAACATGGATTATCCACCATGACCTTGAAGTCTTCTTCTACATACCAAGGACTACAACAAAGAGAAAAGCCAACAAAGCTCCTTCTCCTTTTGTTGCAAGCGGGGGCCTCCCTCATGGCCTCAGCCTGGGAGTTATATAGGAGCCAGGCCTGCCCCTTCCAGTCAGCTCACTCAAGAGGTGTGAGCCCCTAGCTCCTCCTGGTTGCCCCAGCAACCAGCACCTGGGTGACCATTCGTACTCTTCAAGTAGCAGGCACCTTAGTGCCCTGCTACAGTGAGAGAAAAAATTGTTTTAAACATTTGGAAGGCATCAACATGTTAACTACCTAGAACAGATCACTATGAAGGTGTCTGTAGGTGATAAATGGAAAAGAAATGTAAGTTCAGCTTTTGCATAGCTGCCTAATTGCACTCAAACAGGCTGCTGTAGATGATATCCACCTTGAGATTTCCACACAAGATTTCTTAGCAACTTTCTGTTACGCTTCACTACAGGTATTTGTAAATCATGGAGATCATTTAGATATCAGTGGTGGAGGACAGAGGAAATTTGAAAAAAAATCCATAGGAAGCCTCTGATAGACTTGCCTGATAATTGAACAATATTCTTCCCCAGCTCTCTGATCAAATTAGGCCTCTGCATGTGTATTGTTGTTGTTATTATAGATTTATATCAAACCCTATTCATAAAGGCAAGGCAGCTTACAATAATAGAGAAACAACCCTCAAGGTAAGAAACAGCAGACTTTCCAATCAGCATCCTAATGCTTTCAAGCTCTCCTGACCCTGACTTCTGCTTGTTATTATACCAGGAGAGTAAACCCATCCCAGATGAACTCCCTATCCCCATTCATACTGAGATAGTCAGAGGTACCTTAACCAGAAACCATTTGTTTATGAAATAGGGGGGAAAAAGGTTAACAACAATTATGTTAAAAACTAAAAGACTCCTAACCTCTTCAATTACTCAATTTTACTTATCCTTTTATGATATAAAACACTTCATTAGTATTTTAGAAATGAAGTCCTCTGTGAGGTAAATAGCAACAAACAAGGTGTGTGTGGGGGGGGGGCGGGGAAGCTTTCTCAGTGAAGGAAGAAGGAATCTTTTAATTTATCCTTGTGTAGTTTCTTTTACAATGAAGTCCCAGTTTTCTCATATTCTCTGTGGGAATTGATGGGTGCAGCATCAGGTCCTAAATCAGTACAATGAAAACCCTAGGAGAAATACCCTTGGTATTTTTTGCTAGATCAAAGTCTTAAAAGTTCACTGACTTGACTTTCCCTTCCCATGAGATGATGACAAAAGATAATATTTTATGCGTAAAATGGTTGTGTGCAACTCCTGTTCTTGGGTTGGCCAGTATATCAGATATAGGTTCTGCTGCTGATTATAGGATAGTAGGTATATAATTGTAGCTATTAGTAAACTGCTTAACATAAATATGCAATACTATATTTATATATATATAGAAATATGGTTTATCTATTTCCTGTGTAAATAAACTAAGAAAGCATACGAATTATAAGTATAAAATAAGCAAAAAATTACCTGGTTTTGAAGTTCTAGAAAAAAATATCAATCTTTATGCCATAAGCATATGATGGACAGGAAAATAGCACCCAATACAGCTCCACTCATGCATAATAAACATGACATTTGCCATTGATTTCACCTATTGTTTGGCTGTGAATTTTAAAATAAAATGACTTACACTAAGCAATATTATACCTCCTCCATTGATGTAGCTTCATGGGATTGGGTACAGAGAGGACCAGCTACAGGGAAGAAGGAGAAATGGGAAGAGTGGGGTTTCAGAGACAGCTTTTCTCATCTGTCTTCAAAGTCTGCTGCCAGAGGTGCCATCTCAGCTCATTTTGAGGAATAAGACACAGGTGAGAACCTCACCTTGCAATTTTTAAAAATAATTTATCATTCTAAAACTTAAATTTCCTATTACACACATTTTCTGTGTATTAATATTATGTACTAGTATGAAATGGAGTGCTATGAACTGTGTATATTTATGCTATGAATTGTACAAACATATGAACACAGTTCCTGTCTTAAAGAGGAAACAGCTACAAAAGAGTAACAGGAGAGAGAGAGATAGACAGAGAAGGTGCCAGATAAATTTTCCATTGCCCTAAGATCTTTCTCAAGTTGCACCCAAGTGCAGCTAGCAGAAAAATAGAAACCCAAGGGTTTTTTTTATAATATGCCAGTTACCCATGATCTTGTCCCCCATGTGCTTGTCAATGTCATAAAAGGGTCTTGAGTAGGAATTAATTTTCCCTAAAACTCTGTTGCCCCTGTGTATAGTGAGATTGTGCTGTTCATTCTCACTAATGCAAAATAAGGTATGATTATAGTTTCATAGTTAGTATGGTAGAAAAGGATTGGGAGGTTGGAGAAGTGTGTAGCAGAATGCCATCTCTATCTCTCCCCAAACTCTGTTATCAAGCTGATAACCAATCTGACAATTTGGTTACCATGGTCACTGCAGAGGGCAGACACCACTGGCCCTATTGGTTTCAGGTAATCCTGAGTTGTAACCTGAGCTGGATATATTCCTGAGGGAGGGGGGAACCTGCTCCCTCTGCCTACATGACTGGCCTCACATACCTGGGCGGTGGGGCTTCAACTCCCTATTGTACTAAGCAATGTCATCATAACTGGGAAGGGGCTAGAGACCCTGCCAGTCTACCCAGCAACCACTGATGCATTTCAAATTAGTTGGCTTGCAGGCAACAACGGCTGGCCTTCACTGGATCAGGTAAATGAGGTCATAAGGTCTATATAAGTTAAAGATTGCCCAAGAGGAGGGGCAGCAGCCATGATGAAAACTCTCAGAGAACCTGCAGCACCTGAAACCCACTCTCTCTCTTGAAACTCATGGTCAGTCAACTGCTTGCCTCCAGAGAAAATCTCCACCTGCCTCTGGATGACACTTGTGAGTAAACTACATGAGATCTAACCAGAAATACATCTTGCAGTAAACACAGATGTGTGATCAAAGGCTACCATGCCACTGTTTTCTCTGAGGGATTTCTCTGCTATTGCTCACACAGAGAGCTTTGAAAATCACCAATTGCACAAAAAAAAAACCCTCATCAAATCAGGTACTAAATTAAGGCATTCTGCTTTAAAGCACCTTAGGGAACTAGTATTCCTTCAAGCATTAATTTTTCACCTATCAGGTTAACTAGGGAGTAGACCTGCAAGGTGAAGAGGTCCATTCCACTGCTCCCTTCAAGCTCAGACTGGGCAAGCCAGCAGGTCTGTGCTGCTCATTTTCCCTCTCCCTCCTGGCTAACAGCCCCAGAGCTTGGAGACAGAGAGTGGGGCTGGGGAGGGGCAGTTCAGCAGCCTCCTTGGAAGCTACTGGAGTGCCCCTACCTGCTGGCCAGGAGGGCTGGTAAAGGCAGGCTCAATCTCCCCCAAACCAACAGGCGAATGTTGGTTGGGTCAGGGGGACAGCTGTAACTCATGGTTCTTTATATAAAGCACCATGACTCAGAGTGGGGTCCTGAACATTTGTAGGCACCCAAGAAGGCTCAGGTCAATTCTAATTTAGATGAGCCTGAAAGTGGGGTGGTGAAGTTCATAGTGGAGCAAACCCTATTCTGATATAAAAATGATAGCACTCCTGGAGATCTACAGTAGAAAAAGGGTTGTATGAGACATATTTCCCTGATGATGTTTAAAGGTAAGTAGAGAAGCTGAACAATAAGGTCTCAAAACTATCATATATATAAGAACTTGCTGGTTATAAAGTTGCAAAAAATAAATTATGATCTCTCTCTCTCTCTTTTATATAATATCTATCTTATATCATTATATATATTTTTTTTCATATGATTACTATCTATCTATATAGAGATAGTAATCATATAATATATATATAATATGATTGCTATCTATACAAACACACACTTTATATCATAATTATAGGATAATAAAAAAGCTTTTCAACAAACCATTTAATTTAACTTTCATCTAAAGATCTATTTTTCTATATTTAAAGGTAGTAATTGTATGATAAACAAACAGAACCATTTATGTTCTGAATTTGAATACACAGAGCTTTCTATTTATATGTGCTTTTTTAGTTTATTTAAATACCAGTTCTTTATTGTTTCAAATAATAATTTAAATGACCCATGCAGTCTATAAATGTCACATTAATAAATTTATGTCTTGGATGACTGCTGCAGTACAAGCTGAAATACATTTCTCCAGAAATTCCAGAAAACCCTCCAGCTCTTACTCTATTATTGTTACTAATCTATTACCTAGAATAGTTTTACCGCCCTCCTGGGAGTGCAAAGAAATTGAAAACAATATGCATGCATTATTTGCTAAGTGAACTGTCATAAACTATAGAACAACAATTCTCAGCACCATGATAAATCAGTAGATAATGGGTTTCACTATTTATTAACACAATAAAGCAGACTAATGCTTTTGGCTCCAAATAGTCACGTAACTTTGCAAATTGATGATAACTGTCACTTACATGAGAACACAGTGGAACAACAATACACATGTCTAACTTGTGAATTCTCAGTAAATTTTAGGGATGAATAAACCTCAAATGTTTCTGATGCTGGTTTCCAGGACTAACAGGCAAGACTGTTTTTACAGATTCCCAGAGCTCTAAACTCCAAATCTACTGATTTTTTACACTTAGTTTTAATCTTGCAACCTTTGATTAACTTAAGATAGCACCAGACATTCCCATGTACCATTTTATAAGTGGCAGAAGAACTCCTACCTCCTTGAAAAGCCCTCAGCTTCTGAGTCAGAGAAACAGTAATGATCATATGAGGAAGCCAAGCAAAGATTAACAAGCTATAATTTAAATATTATCTACATATGGGGATAAGCTATTGTTCTAGTGTATCTGCTTCTTTCTCAGACCTGAAGAAGGGTACCTTGTGCCTGAAAGTTTGTCTAAATGTAGTTGGTCCATTAAAACATATCACTGCACAAAAAACCCTGCCTCACATATTTCCTGGACCATCACAGCTACAACATCATGCCAACACTACATCACTCTCAATATTCTTCTATTGCCTCTACCCCCTGCACTGCCTTGGATATCCATAACCTGGATTTTCTGTTTTAACTGAAATGCTAAAAAATTGCCAGTAGTAAAGGACAGGGAACATGGCAGAATTAAAGAGGAGGTCCAGAAACAGATAACCAAAATATTGTACAGGACATTTTATCACCACATTGATCTTCAGCAAAGGTGTGCATAAATAATGCATTGACTTTCTGATAGGATAGAATGAAAGAATGAATCTGTTTATCTTCATTAAATACTTGCTGCCTTCCTTCTCACATCTTAAGAGCGACGATAGCATAATATTCTGTCTTTTTACCTAGTAGTACAAGAAAAAAAAGCACTTGACAAAGGAATGGTCTGGGAAATTTCAGCTTCACTGCTGCCTGCAGCAGTGTGTCAGAGGAATGTAGCTCTGTGATGTACTTGTATCCAAGGCCTTATAAACTTGTGCAAAATGTTCCTGAAATGGCTCTTGGTTACCTAGGATAGACTGGACTGAAATAATCCAGCTCCCACACGGACTTTGTTTCCTACCCCAAGTCATACACATGCATACACATGACACACACACACCTGTGAGGAAATACATACTGTGTGGTGGATGATGTTTCTGTAAACTGTTTTTCTTCTCTGCATTATGTAATTGGAGCCAATATGCAATAGTGATTACTGTATTATATACTGCTGGTGTGGCATATAAAAGAAATAAGTATAGTACAACAAAAAGAATTTTTGCATATACACTGTGTTCAGCATTAGTCAGAGTTTACCAGCAGTTGCAATACAATGTTACCAGACACTGTACAATTACTTCCTATTCCAAGCATAGGAAAATATGACTATATTGCAGACAACTATTGTAGCAATTGACTTTTAACAGAAACTATTGCATAATAAGAGGATTAGGGTCATAAGAAGCCTGAGCTGCACTGAGAGAGAATAAAAGGAGCACCAATCTTGGGGATGATAAAGAAATTTGGGTTGGACTCTAGGGCTTATTTCCAAGTCATCTCAATAGCCTCCTCAGTTCAACATTGAGGAGCCTCCAGCTTTTGCCAATTCCCTTCTTCTCCAACACAGCACTAAACTAACCTAAGTTTTTTACATTTATGATGTACACAAGACCCAAACTGCCCACAGAGTCTATCAGCTAAAAACTTAGGATAGGGACAGCCATTCAAAAAGTATGAGCCTGAATTGATTCACTCTTTGCAGGTTAGTCTATGCTAGCTAGGCTGAACCAGTTTGTAACTGGACAGACGTTCTCTCTGGACTGAGGAAATTCAGGCACATGCCTGCAGTAGCTCAGGCTAGAAGCTGGGGGGGGGGGCACTAGAGCAGCCCTCCCTTCCCTTCAGCAGGAAGCTGGGCAGAGGTGGGGCTGGCCAGGCCCTCACAGGACCTCTGATTAGGGAGGTCTGCCTGTACCATCCCAGACTTTCCCCTGCTGCCTGCTCAAGGGGTGGGTGTGTTGTCAGGCCCAAGACTCCTGCTAGCACTCTGAGGCAAAGGGAGAAGGGTGTGCAGTGCATGCATTTGTTGATACTTTTCACTCTCCCTCCCTGCTTCTTTATACTGTCTACAGCAAACTGACAGGCAAGCAAGCAAGCAGGGAGCTGATAACAGTGTTTATCACCCCATCAGCAAAACAATAGCCTCTCTCCATTAGTTCAAACTCTTCTTAAACAGTTTACCAGCTGACCTGTTGATTAGCTCCAAAAACACCTAAGCAGTCACTGTTTTGTCTGCCTGTCCCAGTGAAATTGGAGACACACACACAGACACCTCTTGGCATTAGCTAGCACACCACATGCCTAGGGTCTGTAAGGCTTGGAACTGTGCTGTTGGAGATTGGAGGGAGGGGGATTCCTGCTTGAGTTGTGAGGGGTCGGAAAGGTAGGGCAGGGGGAAGCCAGGCAGACCCTTTGCCAGAGCTCCTGCCAGGGAGCAGAGAGGCAGGGCCAGATTTTCTGTGGAGCAGAGAGCCCCACCCAGCCCAGAGAGCATGCCAGGATGCTGGGGGAGTCTGGTTTATCTTAAACCAGCAAGGGATCTGGGACAGACATTGCATAAACTGGTTTGACCCAAATTAGTTTAGTCTGATACTACATTCAGCCAGGTGCATCTCAAACTGGTTTCAGCCATTTTCAAACTGGTTTATGGACACTAAACATCTGTTACAGACTTAAACTGGTTTCTGATCACTTAAGCTGGTTTATGTGTAATGTCTGTCCCTAGTCTTAAGGCCTACCAGAAGCACAGCACATGCATGTCCTTACTTATCTTATCTCTATGACCCGATTCACCAAACATACTCTATACATAGGCAGGTCCATATAAAAGACAACCCAAGAGAAGTTGCTGGTGTTCTCCTTTTGTCCTCATTTGGAAAGGGGGAGACCCAGGTTCAAATCCTCCTTTGTAAGATGGGACTTGAGCCCAGAAAGGTGCTCTAACTATTAGGCTGTAAAGTATTCCTGGGTAGGATTCTCTCCTGTTTTCCAGCTCAAGCAGTCCAATTTTCTATCAAATAATAACATATGCTTCAGGGCAATTACCAAATAGTCTTTTGAAAGAAAGAACTAACCCCTCCTTTCCCTTTGAAAGAAAAGGGTTTAGCCAGAAAAGGTTTTGCAGTTGCAAATCCCAAGCAGAGATAAATAGCTAACTTTGGCCCTTTAGAGAAGGAAAATTAAGCCCATACCTAAAGGTCAGATGCTACAGTACTTAAAGCTCCTTGTGAGCTGAGCCCTTGATGACTAAAGACCATGAAGAGACATGATTCTAAGCAGGGTGCCGGAAACATATGTGCAGCACAAGTTTTACATATGCATACCTGCAGCACTGTTCTACATCCAACAGCCAGTGCCCAGGAGAGAGAGATTCACTTCTGAACCCATGCCATGTCCTGCTGTGTTACATTTAGAATGATAGAGATAATGTATAATAGAATAGTTTTACACTAGTGTAATTCCACTGATTTCAACTGAGTAAGATTTGATTGACATCAAGGAAAGTGAGAGGCCAAATCAGAAACTCTAAAACAGAATTTTCAGCTCTATTATTACAGTGTTTACTCTGCTGTATAATCTAAGTTTCATAAAATAATAAAAAAACCTGGAAAAATATTAAGATTGCTATGTTACTTTTGAAATATGTTTTGCTAAGTTACCTTTGAAATACTTTTTATTTGATTGAACGGTTTACATGGGTCTCACCTTTTGAATCACCTCAGCATTGATAAATTGCTTTAGGAGTGCGTACTTAACTGATACTTTCCAAAATGAAGGTACATACATCATTAGTTGAAGAGTCTTAATTTGAGGCATCCTTAGCTGAGTGGGTTCTTAACAAAATGTCTTAACACAAGAGACTTTAATTTGGCTTCTTTATCTAAGGAGTTCTTTATGAAACATCCTTGACAAACACCTTCTTAATGTTAATTATAAGAGAATGTGGGAGGGGAGAATAGATTGAATGAAACAAAGAGAACGAGTAGGAATATCTAGTGAATTTAGGCATTCTTAAATATAAAGTCTTGAAATCATTCTGCACTGAGCATTATAAAATAATGTAGGAACTCAATCTTGTAATCAGATCTTCTAGTATAAACTTAAATGGGATTTCAGAAAGTGGCCCAAACTATCAATTTACAACATTTTATTAGAATTTTGGTTTGAATGGTCTAGCTTCAGCTATTTTTGAGTAATGCTTTTAAGCAACGAATGATCTTTTTCAATTGGAGCTCTTAAGAAAAATGAATTTTTTCATATAGCCTAAAGTCAAAGTCAAACATTTTAAAAGATATTACTCAAGATTAAAAAAATAAGAAAAGGAAATAAAGGAAGGTAAGAAGAGAAAAGTATTTTACACTGGCCATGTCTACTACACATGATCTTAACTATGGAGTAGTCTAATTATTAGCTGCAGAGTAAAGTATCACCATCAGCATGTGTGATGCTATTAGGCTGCAGTAAGCTAAGTAATGTCACCATAAGATTGTACTGTCAGGGACAGAACTATTTTACACTGAGGTAGTTAACTGCAATTAAACACACATGTAGACACTATGCACAGCTATAATTGTGCCCAATCAGCCTAGCCAGCAGGGGGCCAGACTCCTGCCTGCCACCTAGCCACATGACTCTGCACTTTCAGCACCCTCATAGCCCAGCCAGCTCCTCTGCCTCCCACTGCCACTACTCAGAGCCCAGAGCTGACCCCACGTACTCCTTGCCAGCAGGGTAGGAGAGTCCCTGGCATAAACTGCTCTGCCCTGGCTCAAACTGCTTCTGTCCCAGGTGCACATATAGACATGAGTAGGAGTAGTTTACTCTGGCTTAAACTGCTCTGGAGTTTCTTGCTTCACATTGCACATGTAGATGCACCCACTGTTTGCTACTTGCAAATGGTAATCTGAAAATACATGAGACATTTAAAATTAAATTAAGGATTGAAGAAAGAATCTGAATTGCAAGTACAAGTTGGCAATCTAAGAACATCGTCTGAAAGGGTTTGGGGGGTTTCTGGTTTTTGTGTTTAAGTCTTTGAAAGGTTAAAATAGAATAGAAATGCCATAGTTCAGACCAATTACTGGGAAAATTAAAATATATTAACACAAAGCTGAATAACTGGAGAAGGAAAAGGCAAGTTATGTGAATGAGGATTCAAGAAAATTATGTTTATAGCTTCTTTACTGTAATCAAGAGCAGGAAGAGATGTGGGTATTGAATTTAGTTTTGTAGATCTACCCCTCAGGACATACATTCCTGTACATTGTGTATCAGTAAGATTTGTTTTGCTTGAAGGAGTACATGCCTGGGGCACTAGGACAGTGTTTCCATCCCTATCCTTTTTTAAGGTATTATTCTAGGATAGTGGGTCCCAACCCTCTCAGATGAACAGACCCTGTAAACTCTCAGTGTTTCTTGTGAATCACTATGCACAGTCATCAAACTTTTAATGGGAAGAAGGGGAAAAAAAAATCAATGCAATATGTAAGTCAGGTACAGTGGCCTCTGAGTCCATTAATGGTTTGTAGACCCCAATTTGGAACTAATGATCTGAGTGTCAGTAGCTTTAAATCCACTACGGACTCCAAAGGAGTGCAAGCTGTATCCCAAAAATACAGTAGATAAAGGCTGTATTTGGGATAAAATGTATCCCTTGACTATACTACTTCTTGCTCTACTCCCAGATTTCCCATTTTGGGGGCTGATATGTTTCATTGTACACAATGGAGCTTCACCGAGTAGTGCTTATGCCTTAGACAACAGGAACAAATCTGGCTCCCTGTGTTCAACATCAAATCATTTGGAGGACTGAAGCTAACACAGAAATCCAATAATTTTTCTGTAGTGTCAAAATCTTCTTACAGGAAGAATGATAGCTTTTCACATGGTTGGAGATTGGAAGTCTGGGTATAGCATTAGATTGGAACTTGCCTTATTGCTAAGTAACAAGCAAATAAAATGTGCAATGGTAGGGGTGAATCTAATAGGTGAAAGGAAAAGTAAACCTGTAGTTTGTCATGGAAGTCAAAAGGGGTTTGTTACTAGCTGTAGGAAACAGTTCACTGTAATGCTAAATAATATTACTTGTTTCTGACCAAAGACAGAGTAGGTAGTAACAGTAGTTATATTTCATTTTTATATAATACCATTATGTTGCAAGTAATGCTCTTGTCTGTTCCATAATAACCTGTGGTTAGTAATTCAAGAGAGAAAAAAAGATTCAAGAAATTTTTATTATGCATCCCATATGTGATATATAAAAGTCCATTTTCTTATTCAAGCTAGAAGTATAGTAATGCCATCAAACAAATGGAAAACGAAGCAGGTTGGCAATTTAGGTCCTTTTGGAATGGTGCCTGGATTCTCAAATCTAAAAGATATTTATGCATACGTTTTCTGACTAACATTCTATTTTTCCCAGAGTTTATGGTCCTGTAATACTCTGTGTGTGTGTGTGTGTATACACATGTACACATGTTCACAGCATAACTCTGAGACATACAAGCACAGATAATACGAATATCTTCATTTAAGACATAAACTAAGGAAAAATAATGTGCAATAAAAATCTGAGATTTTAATGTAATTGTTTTCTTATTTCTACAGAAGCAATATGCATATATTTTCAATTTGCAGTTAGAAATTGCAAGGATATGAAAGCTATTTCAAAACCAGCAGGAAGCAGAATTATAGAAAGAAGGATAGGGCAATTGTAAATAACATGTTTCATTTTGGGGAAAAAAATGACAGTATGCTAACAATACAACTTTTTTTTTAACTTTTGGAGTACATTACCTTTCATACCACAGATTGTTCTGCAGAATTAAATCGTATAAACTCCAGTTACAGCTAGGAGTACAAAGACATTGGGGATGGTTGTATCTTTTCATGGCAAACCTATGAGAAGGCCCTGGAAGAAGGAAAATCCTGCCAGCAAAAGCTGAAAGAGGTGTATTTCTTTGTTAGTCTGTCACCAGGACTGAGGCCCCAGCTGGCTCCAGCACACTCTGTGGTATTTGTTGTATTTTTCTTAAGTACAGTAAGCAACAGGATAATTCAGTACATTGGTGTGGGTAAAAGTATCACCATACTGGCATGCATGGAATATATTATGGGAATTAAAGTAAAACTGTAAAGCAGTTACCAACACCAGATTCAGTAACAAAACTTCAATGTTAGATTCTAAAAAGCACATTAAAATATTTCACAGTTTTCATAACAGCTTGCTGCCACAATTTTCCAAATGGAAAAATTGTCTAAATCACAAATCAGTGCTTCACCCTCCCCAAGTACAACTTCTGTCGCTTACCGCTTCCTGATCTACTGTTCTGCTTCCTGCCTCCTCCCCCATGTTCCCTGCCTAATTTGCTGCTTTGCTTCCTGCCCCATCTGCCTATCCCCTCCTCTCACACAGAGGCTGCCCATGCCATAGATTGGCCACCCCTATGTTAAATTAAGGCACAGATACTGTAGATCCATGTCTAGGGCTCTAGCATCTTGAGTTTTACAATGTCAAAAACTCATCTTTCAATTAAAAACATGTGAGATAAATGAAAATGTGACTTCAGTGTATCTGATGTAGCAAGTTCTGTGTGAAACTGAAGACAGCTGTAAGATTGCCTCAGAGGCATAAGATGCTTATTGCCTCTCACTGGAATAGTCATGTCAAAACTCATTGTTTTGGGGGGTAGTCCATCGATAACAGTCCAAGACAAAATGTCCAACTCTGTGGATTCCTGAAGTATCATTCAAGTAGATACACTCCAGATGCAAGAATAAGTACAGGGAGACGCTGGTAAAATATTGCCTTTTTGGTAGTTAGTAAAGTTAAAATCTCATAGACAGTAAAAGGAGAGCCTTTGAAGCTTGGCAGAATGACATCCATTCAAACAGCAGCAAGACACCAAATGGTAGCAAGACGTATTAAAACCAGACCCACAGGAAAATTCAAGAGTGAAAGAAGTGGTGGGAAGACAAAAGAAAAGAGATTTAAAAGTTTGTGACAGCCATGACATGAACAGTTTCTTTAGCACAATCAGAGATATCTATGGGCCAAGTGCATAAGGAGCAATCCCTCTGAGGTACAAGGATGGAGCAACTCTTCGAAGACAGGTCCACCATGAAAGTATGGTGGAAGATGCACTTTCAAGAGCACATGAACCAAGATTCTAATGTCAAAGACAATACCATGACATTTTACAATATCTCATTAAGGACTACTTTGCAGATCCACCAATTTATGGAAAAGCCTTGAAAGCCTTTAAGCACATGAAGGACAAATGAGCATGTCATCCTGTTGGTAAACAGGGTCAAATTTATAGGCAAAGTGGAAAAACCAATTAGAAGTCATTGTATTAAATCTGGAAATATGAACAGATTCCCAGTGACTCGAGAGATGACAGAATTATAACCATATTCATTAGAGGTAGATAAGACTGCAGCAATTATTGTTGCATTGCACTCCTGACCAGATCTCCAAAGATTCTCACCCACATTTAAGACTCACTTTCCTTGCTAAGCAGATTCTTCCCAATGTGGTTTCAGACAACACAGAGGTACAATAGATATGATCTTTGTTGCTAGATACCTGCAGGAAAAGGGCCCCAAGTAATACTGAGATCTTTACATGGCCTTCAGTGACCTTTGAGTCAATCAACCAAGAGGCCCTACGAAAGGTCCTGACGAGAGTTGGATGTCAACCAAAATTTGTTGCAATCGTCAGACCTCATCATGATAATATGACAGTAATTGTCCTAAGGAATGGTGCAAGGATGTGTGATTGCACCAATAATCTTTTATATTTATGTGGAACCTATTCCACATCTGATTGGTGATAGACTTCCATCTGGACTCATCATCCAGTATTGCTTGGACAGAAATCTCTTTAAAACCAACTAGTTATGTTCCAAATCCAAGATCATAGAATTATAGAAAATTAGGGTGGTAAGAGACTAGGAAGTCATCTAATCCAAACCCCTGCTCAAAGCAGGACCATCCCCAACTAGATCATCCCAGCCAACACTTTCTCTAGCCAGATCTTAAACACCTCCAAAGATGGACATTCCACAACCGCTTTGGGTAACTTGTTCTGCTATTTTACCACCCTCCTAGTAAGAAAGTTTTTCCTAATATCTAACCTAAACTTCCCTTGCTGCAACTTGAGAACATTGCTCCTCATTCTGTTTTCTGCCTCCACTGAAAAAAAATCCAGATCTATCCTCTTTGGAACCACTCTTCAGGTGGTAGAAGGTTGTTATTAAATCCTCTCAGTTGTCTCTTCTCTAGACTAAGTAAACCTAGTTCCCTCAGCCTCTCCTCATAAGTCATATACCCATGCCCCCTAACAATTTTTGTTGCCCTCTTCTGGACTCCCTCCAATTTTTCCACATCCTTTCTATAGTGGGAGGGAGGCAGGGCAAAACTGGACACAGTACTCCATATGTGGCCTCAGCAGTACCAAACAGAGGGGAATAATCACTTCCTTTGATATGCTGGCAATGCTTCTACTAATGCAGCCCAGTGTGCTGTTAGCCTTCTTTGCAACAAGGGCACACTGTTGGCTCATATTCAGCTTATTGTCCACTTTAACCCCCAGGTCCTTTTCTGCAGAGCTCCTGCTTAGCCAGTTGGTCCCAGACTGTAGCAGTGCTTGGGATTGTTCTGTTCAAAGTGCAGGACTCTGCACTTGTCCTCATTAAACCTCATGAGATTTATTGTAGTCCAATCCTCCAATTTATGAGATCTCTCTCAATCCTAGTCCTACCCTCCTGTTTATCTAGTACTCCACCCAGCTTGGTGTACTCCCATTTTCCAGGTCCTTGATGAAGATACTGAACAAAACTGCTGATGACACTAAGATGTGGGGGGACGTGGGCACACTGGAAGGATGCAATAGGCTACAATCAGACCTAAACAGGTTACAAGGGTGGGTGGACAAGAATAGGATGGGTTTCAAAACAGACAAGTGCAAGGTGATGCACCTGGGGAGGAACAACCGGCACCATACCTACAGGTTGGGGAACTCCCCTCTTTGTCAGCACGGAGGCGGAAAGAGATCTGGGGGTCATCATTGACTCCAAGATGAACATGGGCCGGCAGTGTGGAGAGGCAGTTAGGAAGGCCAACTGCACCTTGGCATGCATCCACAGATGAATCTCGAGCAGGTCCAAAGAGGTGATACTCCCCCTCTATGCAGCACTGGTCAGGACGCAGCTGGAGTATTGCATCCAGTTCTGGGAGCCACACTTCAAGAGGGATGTCGACAGCATGGAGAGGGTCCAGAGGAGGGCCACTCGTATGATCAGGGGACAACAGGGCAGGCCCTATGAGGAGAGGCTACGGGACCTGAACCTGTTCAGCCTCCATAAGAGAAGGCTGAGGGGGGATCTAGTGGCCTGTTATAAACTAGTCAGGGGGGATCAGCAGGCATTGGGGGAGTCCCTGTTCCCCCGAGCACTGTCAGGAGTGACCAGGAATAACGGTCACAAGCTGGCAGAGGGTAGGTTTAGGTTAGATATCAAGAAGCGCTACTTCACAGTCAGGGTGGCTAGGGTCTGGAACCAGCTTCCAAGAGAAGTGGTGCAGGCTCCTACCCTGGGGGTGTTTAAGAGGAGGTTAGATGAACATCTTGCTGGGGTCATTTGACCCCAGAATTCTTTCCCGCCATGGCAGGGGGTTGGACTAGATGATCTGCTCCGGTCCTTTCCAACCCTAGAAACTATGAAACTATGAAAACTGGCCCCAAGACCAACCCCTGGGGACATAGGCTTTGACTACATGGGGGCTTGAGAGGCCTGGTCCCACTCAGGAAGAGAGTAGGGTGACCACCGATCCATAACTGGGCAGAACAATCCCAAAATGGGAACATCAAGTCCCAGTTTTGGGCTTCATGACTCCAGGGAGCATTTGTTCCTGATTCCCACTATCATGCAAGGATCTGGGTTTTCTGTTCACCACTGAAAAAAACACAGGAAATGGCAGGTCACACCTTGCAGGCTGGTACAATTCCATCCTGCAAGAAGCTGTGGGGAGTGGGACACAGAGGTCACCATATGCATGTGTTCATTTGTACACATGCATGTGGCCAGGAATACAGCCCCAAGTAGCAATAGACAGCAGCTCCCCCAGCTGCCTGCAGGTAAGTCCATGGGGGGGCAGACTCAGGCCCCAACAGTGAAGGACAGAGTGGGGCATGGCCTGGGGCCTCTTCCCAGCCAGGGCAGTGCGTGGGGGCTGGAGCCAAAGCAGGAAGTGGGACAGAGCCACAGGAGTCTTGTCCACAAAGCAGGGGGTGGCTCTGTGCCACTGTATTAACTCCTGGGGAGAGAGGCATGGGGGAGGGGGGAATGTGCTCCCCAGATTAGTGCATGGGGCAGAGGTGGATATGGGCTGCCTGCCACAGGCTCAGGGATCTCCACCCTGCTGCCCTCTCCCCAGAAGCCCTGCACTGGCCACACTGCCATGGCAAAGTACCCCCTCCCTACCTGGCAGCAGCGGGTGGGGGACAGTGTGGATTTGTGTCCCCCACTGGTGGGCAGGGTGCACTTTGCCATGGCAACACAGCCGGCACAGTGTAGGAAGCCCCACACCCACAGTGGGCAGCTTACATCCTCCCCCACCCCTCCCTCCATGGGCTCCACTTAGCTCTGCTCCAGGTATGCCACAAATAAAAGTTGACACCTATGACTGGGGCACTCTGCTTGATACTGGATGCCAACTAGACATTAAGCCATTGACTACTGCCCTCTGAGCCTGATGATCCAGCCAGTTTTCTATCCACCTTACAGTCTATTCAGCCAACCAGTACTTCCTTAGCTTCCTTGGGAGAATGTTGTGGGAGACTATCAAAAGCCTTGATAAAGTTAAGGTGCATCATGTGCACTGGGCTCCACTCATCCAACAGAGCCAATCTCTTGTCATAGAAGGCAATCAGGTTGGTCAGGCATGACCTGCCTTTGGTAAATCCAGGCTAACTGTGCTTAAATTAACTTCTTCTCCTCCAAGTGCTTAGAAATTGATTCCTTAAGCACCTAATTGTTCCAGGGAATGAAGTGAGGCTGACCAGTCTGGAGTCCCATAGATATTCCTTCTTCTCTTTCTTAAAGAGTATATGGGAGCCTATATACATGCATTGAGGCTGCTCTCAAGTGCTGTAATTACAGCGCCTTGGAGCAGACTTCATTAATCAAGTCTGCTGGAGCCCGGTAATTTTCTTGCTCCAGCAAACTCCAGTGTCACATGTATTAGCATCCCTGCACTGAAAAATGGGGGTGGGGGTGCTTTAACTAAAGCTTGTTTTATGAGCTTTAGTTAAAGCACCCCCACTGCCATTTTTCAGCTCAGGGATGCTGATACACATGACAGTCCAGGGGATTTAAATAGAGGCACTCTCAGAGCCAGTCTAATTAACATGAGCAGGTGTATAAATGCCCTATATTTGCCCTTTTCCAATCATCTGGGATACCTCCTGATTCCCCTGAGATTTTGAAAATGATAACCAGTGGTTATTCAATCACATCAGCCAACTCCCTCAGGACCCTCAAGTTCATCCCATACAGTTTCATGGACTTGTACATGTCTAGCTTTTCTAAATAGTCCCTAACCTGTTGGGGGTTTTTTGCCACTCTTGGCTGCTTACCTCCTCCCCTAACTGTGCTGCCAGATGCAGTAGTCTCAGAGTTGACCTTGCCTATGAATACTAAGGTGAAAAAGGCATTGAGTACTTCACCCTTTTATGCATCTGCCGTCACTAAGTTGCTCCCCCCCACATTTAATAAAGGACCCACACTTTCCCTAACCTTTCTCTTGTTGCTGATACAGTTGTAGAAACCCTTTTTATTACCCTTCACATCCCTTGCTACCTGCAACTCCAGTTGCATTTTGACCTTTATGATTTTGTCCTTGTATGCCCAAGCAATACTCTTATACTCCTCCATAGTTGTTTGTGCAAGTTTCCACTTCTTATTAAACTTCTTTTTAGTGTTTTAGCATCCTGAAGAGCTCCCTGCCAAGCCAAGCTAGACTTCTGCCACACTTGCTAGTCTTTTTGCACATTGGGATGGTTTGTTCCTTCACCCTCAGTAAGGTTTCTTTAAAGTACAGACCCTCTCCTGGACTCCTTTCCCCCTTAGACTGGCTTCCCACGGGATCCTGCTCATCATTCTCCTGAGGGAATTAAAGTCTAATTTTTCTGAAATCCAAAGTCTTTGCTCTGATGCTCCCCATCTTTCCTTTCCTTAGGATCCTGAACTCAATCATCTGGTGGTTGCCACTACCCAAGTTGCCATCCACTGTTAATCTCCTCCCCCACCCCCCCACAATTCTTCCCTTTTCCCCTGCTTCCTCTCACCAAGCTTAAAGGCTCCCCTTCAAAGAGGACAGCAAACTGACCCGAGAACTGCTTTCAAACTACTGTCCTTGTCTGTTTGCTCCCTGGTTGCTCAAGGAGTCTGCTTTGATAACCTGCTGGGCCTGAGACTGGCTCTGTCTCAGTAGAGCTTTTGTCAGGTACAGGTAGCAAATCACCCAGCAATCACTCAGCATGCACTCAGATAGCAACACCTCCAGCTTCTCAGAGCACATGCTCACCAGAACAGAAGTACCCCCATGTTTAGCACTACAGTGTTTCAGTTTCTCCTGTATGCCCACAACATTCCACATGACGTAGGAATCAAATTCTATGATCCATTAATTCAGCAGGCTTTTCAAAATGGATTTCAATTATAGTATTTCTCCATGTATAAGGCCACATTCTGTTTACATAAAGATGGAATATACTTATGCAAAATCAGTTTTGTTGTATGAACTATGGTTAAGCTGAGTTTTCCTTTGTTGCTGTTTTGAAGTGTAACTTTCTTTCAAATTAATTATTTTAATTCAATCACTGAAATCCAATTCAACTGTTGCAATTTATTTTAAGGATTAGTTTAGTTAATGTATTCCTTACCCAGAATGAGCAACCCTGGTGGCTTGGTCTTACAAAGTTTCAAATGTCAAAGAAGCTTTTAAATGTTTGACAAAAATTTGCCAATTCCCTTTGCTCTCTCTCAACCTTCTAAATGCCAGAAAGGGATTTTTAAGATTCTCCAAACGTTGTGCCACAGAATTGCTTAATTCTCAGACCTGTTGATCAAATGCTTTCCCACCAGAAAGACTATTATTTAAATAAAAAATGAATAAACGTGTAGTGTTTGTCCTTCACTTTTATTTCAAAGGGCCTATTGAAACTTCTCTTTAAAGATATTTACTGGAGAAAGATCCTCAAACTAATCACTTCAGACACAGAAAAACAAAGCATTACATTGCATACTACAATTTTTATGACTAGTATTTTCCAACGTTCTGAATATTAAGCAGCCTAAACGACTCTATGCAGCTGGGAGCAGAATACTATTACATTTTAAAAGGCTGTAATATTTGACAGATGCTTGACTGGCATTTCTAAGCATACAGTAGTTATAATTAAACAGTACTAATAATTTCATTCAAAAAAATCCAAAAATAGGCCCAACCAATAAATCTAGACAATCAAATCTAGATCTGAAATATTACAGATTGTTTTGATGCAGAGTTTTATATCCAGCCATCAGAAGAAAAACTATAAAACAAGCTCATGTACAACACTGAATTACCTGTACCCATAAGCACTGAGTGAGGCCAAGTCATAAGCAGTTCCTAAACATGGATCCACTTCTCAATTGCTTTTGTTCTTAACTTAGTTTCAAACACCTACAGGTTTATATAACGTCACATGTTTCAAGGAACTGTATGCCAGAATAGTACATTCTCTTCAAAATATGGACTAAACCCAGAATTCCTGCACCTCAGCCTTGTCCCCAATCATACAATTATGAAACGAAGTATTCACCCTCAATTGTGCTGATCCATAAGAATGTGCAGAAACAGACACTGCTAAACAGAAGCAGATCAGCTCTGGTAGAATGTGTCCTGCTGCCGCTGATCCACTCTATTGGGGAACACACACATTGCCCCTTGCAAAGAGATTCCCAGGACTGGACCCATGCTGTCCCATCCCTCCAAGTGAAGCACAGGTCAGTGTAGGTCCTGGCAAGGAGGATGGGGCAATGTGGGAGCCAGGGAATTCCAGGTACCCAATAACTCCACACTAGGACCTGTGCTGGGTCCTGTGCTACAGCATAGGTCAGTGTAGGCTGACAGCATAAGAAATCCCTAGGATCACATGCCTCCATCCTGGGACATGTGTGACTCTGTGCCTCCATGATGGGACCCATGCTGACCCATGCTTCATGCAAATGGATGAGTAAGCATGGGTCCTGGCATAGAAACATGGAACACTGGTGGTTCCCTGGCTTCTATGCTATCCCATGCATCTGCACAGAGATCTATGCTGGTACATGCCTCCATGTGAAGTACAGGTCCACACAGATCACAGCACAGAGGCATGAGGTACCAGGAATTTCTCAGCTGGGGTGTGTGAAATGGGCAGTATTCGATTTGGAGTCGGCCTGATTCAGGGGACAGTGATTTGATTCTCTGATTTAGATTACTGTCCCGATTTGCTTCAGCTGAATCTGAATTTGAAGATTCGATTCTGATTTGGAGAACCCCGTGGGATGTTCCATCCACCCCTCCATCTCAGTATTCATAAGCTGTGCTGGTACCTTGAAGTATGTAGAAAAAACATAAAGCTATGTCTATGGCCAAATCGTCGAATCTTTGCAAATCTCTCCAAATTGAATCAGAGGCTTCCGATTCAGTTTGCAGAAATTAATGGGTCTCTTGATTTGATTCAGATGGGGAGATTCGGTCACTAAATTGGGCCAAATCACCTCCGAATACAGTCAGCGACTAAAGCTTTGTACAGCCCTATTTCCCAGCTTTTGCACCTCCCAGAGGTGCATCTTCGTAAGTGAGGAACCACAGACTTTCCCCCTGCATAAAGAGATGTGCCAGGAAGGTCCTGAGGATGCATTTCAACAAGCAGGGAAACCCTGGCTTTTCCTGCTTACTGAGATGTGCTCCCAGATTCTCCAGAGTGTATCTCCATAAGAGGGGAAAACTGGACAGGTACTTCAGGGGATTGAGGGGCTGGATTCTGCCCAGAAACTACAGAGGTACACAGTAGTGGACCCTTCAAATCTCCAGAAAATCTGTCCAAGGTGACTAAAAAGTGTATGTAACTGGCTGCTCATACTCTCTCACTGCAAAAAAAAAAAAAAGACATCTGCCACAATAAAGCAGCACAATCCCCTATCACCTTTGTCACAACCACAAATTTGGGGCACTTGTAGTGCAACAAGAGATATGGAAATCTGTTTGCTTGGCTTTTTGTGCTGCCACAGCCATTTTATGGTGGCACAAAAGCAAGGAAAGGTGACACCCATTTCCATCCAAAAATATCAGACACTGTATTAGCCAAAGGTGCCAACTTTGGTTTTTGCCAGTGGGTGCTTTGGCCCAACTTCTGGCCCTACTCATGTCCACTACCTCACCATGAATTGTGGTGCACTGGTCTAATTCCACCTTCCTGCACAGCCACATAACATGTTTCTGCCACCTACTGATACCAGCTTGTAAAAGCTCAGTTTCAGGGCAAAGCTTTTAACATAACAGAGATCTAACACATATCATGTAAAACAAAATGGCCATGGTTCATAGGTGCTGAGCACCCATTAATTTTTTTTAGTGGGTGGTTGAACCCCAGAGCATCCACACAGTTGGTGCCTATTCTATTAGCATACATGGGAGAAATTTGTGCAATAGAATAAATAAGCTTAACCATTGAATCACCAGAGAAGTCAATCTGGTGTCAAAGAATAAAAAATAAATTGACTTTAAAATGCCCTCAGAAGTTCCCTACTAAATGTTACAATAAAAGAACATTCACATTACAATGGCACAAGTTAGGGAATACCAGACCTAAGATGAACTCTTGCATACTTAGCAGAAAGGAAAATGTATGTAGTCATTGATTTGTTTCCTCCATCTACAGTTTTGTGAATATCCCTAATAGTCTACAACTTGGAGTGAGTATCTTGATCACATAAATAACTTTAAAAGTAACAACACAATCTATGTAGAGAGAAAAGTGGGGGAGGGGGGAAACAGTGTTGCAGAATGGCACCCAAAAAGTTATTGTTCTTAAAAATCTGGACTGCCGTCTTATATTATGAGAACTAGGACTAGAAAATTAAGGTGTCATAAAAATAAACGTATAACTCATACATATATTATATGTTAACATAATGTATACACACACACATATACACTAACTTATGTAAACATTAATATTTATGTTAAATGATATTCAGAAATATCAGTAGTGACTGTTTATGCTGGTGTTTATTTCCTCCCTAACCTATGCTCCAGGAATACTTGCTGTCAGTAAAAAGAATCAGGCTAGAAATGGCTGTCAGTCAAGTCTTTAATTAAACTTTGCCATCAGTAAAAACAATAAGCAGCTTCAGCTTGATTGAAATTCCAACAGACAGAGAACAGCAAGCTCACCTGGCATCCAAGCAAGGAGTGTTTTCTTAGCCCTGTGCTGCTGAATCTCAGGCTACCTGTAATTCTGTTGGGTCACAGGTAGGTTGCTTTGGGGGTCCCTCCTGGGATGGGGGAAGAGTAGGGTGCAGTTAGGGGCATCAGGGTGTGGGATGTGCATAGGGATCCTGGTTGGCTGAAAGGGGGTGTAGGGACATACAGGCAGAACAGCATACAACCACTGCTGCAGTCAAGATACTTTTTTTAATGAAAACATTTTAGTGACAACCCAACTTTTTTTTTCTTATGGTTGATGTTAAATCCCTAAATTTGAAGCCAGGCCTTCTAAAACATGCATCAGTAAAAAAAAAAAAAAAAGTTGTCAGTAAAAAGCTTGCAGATTGTCTGTTAAAAAAAACCAAACTCTTGTATTGAAAACCCTGTTATGCTACCACCCCTAGTAGAAAGGCAACCAAGAAGTTGGATAAAATAAATGAATGAAATGTTTTGAAAAATCTTGAGGGTACTTTCTGAAATTAAAAGGAAAACAGAAAATGGAGGCATTGTCAGACCTCAGATTTTCGTAAGGCATATATATTTTTGGCAAGCACATTGAGGCCTTTTTCCTGTAGATCATTGTATCACTTTAGCCCAGTTCAGGGCCAGCCTTGGCTGTTTTGTGTATGGTCAGCTAAGAGAAAGCAACCTTAAAGCTGATAAGTTTAGGCAACCCTTTGGTGACACTCATTTTCTAAATTCAACATAAAGGACACAGGCAAACGAAGCTGGGTGTAGGTTCATCCAGCTGCTTATGTTGATACTAGACTAGCTTCATGAATAGACTAGTCTATGCCCATGATGCCCCAGAAGTGAGAGATAATGCAGAAAGCATTAAGTAACTCTGTCCCTACTGCTTCTTTGTTAACTATTAGCACTGATTTTTTCTTTTTGTTTTTTTTTTTTGTGGGGTGGGGTTTGTTTTTTTGTTTTTGTTTTTTTTGCTAAATCAAAGGAAAGAAATATCCCTACAAAGCCGAAAGATTATTAAATCATTATAATTTAACTCCATAGAGCAAAACAATTCTACATTGCTAATACATTTTCTTTTGAAGTCAGACCTGTGACTTTGAGAATCCTTACCTATTTGTATTTAAAACTTCTAAGAACTACAATTGCAAATACAATATCTTAATTCTTACACTAGTTATAAAAATATAGAATTTTAATGTGCCAGAGATCATATAAAATAAATTTAAAATTACTAGTCTTATGTCATTGAACTGTGTTACAATGTTTAAGACAACACTGGAATTATAATTAAAGTCTTCCTGCAGCATTTGATTAAAATTAATTCTGAGTCCACTAACAGTATAATAACATTTAGTGTCAATCATTTTAAAAGTACTCAGCATCATAAGGGAGGTAAGCTATTATCAGGTCTAAGAATTAGCTGAAATGTCAAGCAAGTAAATAGTCTGTCAAATTGCTGCTAATACTTATTAAGCTCTGAGCTACCCACCCCTTTCGTAATACAAGACTAGAAGTGAGCTGAACTGGGTGAATTTCACTCAAAGCTTTATCAAGCCCAGGGCAATCAATCTGGACCAATAAACAGAACAAAAGTCTGTGTCAGAGGATCACATAGTTTATGTTAGGGCTGTTCAACTGGCATCCCATGAGCTGGATGCAACCCATGAGGGGTTAAATTATACCCCAGGCTCCTGCCTGGATGCAGCTCCCCCCATCATACCAGCTGCAACAGCAGCTGGAGTCTCCAGACTTCCCCTCCCTCCTCCAGATTCTGCTTTCTGTTCCCACCCCACAGGGTGAAGTAGTGCAGTGCAGTACAGAGAGCTGAGGGTGTTCGCAGCAGTACATAGTGCAGCAGTGGTGGGGAAGAGGGAATTACACAGTGCAGTAGTGGCCTGAGGGGGAATACTTGCAAGGCATGTGGTTCAGGGGGCCTATGGATCACCCCGTTGCAGTCTGTGGGCAGGTTCCCCACAGGGCCTTTGGCCCCAGCTTCTTAGAAGTTGACAGCCCTGGCTTAGGACAGCCAATGCCATGATTTCAGTAGCTCTCCACCTTTTTCTTCCTCCTTTATCTCCATATTACATCCATTTTCCATTCCTGTATTTCAACAATTTTTAGCAAAAACCTCATAGTACCATCATATTTTCCCCATACCTTGAGAGAATCTAAAAACCTTTCTGCAATGCATGAGGCTGGTTTGAAAGGAGAGGGGAAAGATCAGTCCTTGAATTCCTAACATAGAGAGTCGTGAAGAATCCAAGCAGATTTTAAAAAAGGTTCTAAAATTTATCCAAGAAAAGAAGCAGGTCATTTTAGTTGTTTAGATGAATAAAGACTATCAAATTCAACTTTGACAATCTTATATCTGTCCTCCCTACTCCACTTCCCTTTGTCCTTCTACAGCACCCACTTTTCCTATAAGAGCATTTCTTTAGAGCTCTTCTATTCTTGTTGTTTACTCATAAAATTGCTAGGTAGGAACATTTAAAAATGATCATCATTACTTGTTTAATTCAACTTTTTTTTGCTGCTGGACACATTGGCCAAACTGGAGGATCAATCAACTATCTGAATATTCAAAGCCTTATTGCCAATCAGCATCTTGATTCAGGATGTTACATGTTTATCCAGCCACATACATGTGCCAGATCTTTCTCATATAAAATATTAGTAAATTATAGTACATCTAGTAGGAATTGCATTACAAAGCACACCATGGTGTTCTGTGCATGCACGTACACACACCCACTTATACTGAGGGAATGGGCGAAGAGAAAGGCTAAACTCATGAAATTTCCTAAGCTAAAGAAAGCTGCATTAAATATTCAGCTTTGATTGGCTTTACTTCATACCTAAACAGTAAGGATAACGTAGGACCAAAGCAAAAGCACTTTAGCTCAGACTTAAATTTAAAAGCCTTAAAAGATGCACAGATTTTCTCTTGTCATCTTTTTTAAGTCCAATGGCTCAACCTGGTTGAGTTAAGAATTACTTAACTGAATTTAAACATTTAAGCACTTAGATTTTAGAGGAGTCAATTTCTCCATAGTGTATTAATACCTTATATTTAAAGCATAAAATATATATGAAAGTTTCAGTGGTGACAGCACTATAGACAAATCTGAATCTGATTGATCTAGCTTCCAATGAATTCAACAATCATTTTTGTTGAATAAGCACGAAGTGCATGGAAACCTTATTTCTCATTCCATTCTCATACTTCCTTTATCTGTGTATTAACTCTGCTGACTTCAGCAGTGTCATGCTAGTATAGGGATAAGCAGATCAGGATTAGAACTAGAGTCACCTTTTCATCCATTTAGCATAGAGTTTCCTGTCAATAGCCTTTTTCCCCCTCCCCCGCACCATACACTAGGCTCAGTTTGAGAATCCTATTAATCTTTTCTTTTCCCAGTTATGATGCTCCCCCCTTCTTTTCCCCATCCCTCACCCCTACATGTGAGCTATCCTCTGCCAAATGAGCTGAACTATCAACAATCACTGACATGCCAAGAAACATTTTTTTCAGTCATTACAAAATCATAGAAATATAGGTTTGGATGGGACCTCAGGTGGTCATCAAGTCCAACCCCCTGCTCAAGGCAGGATCAACCCTTCTTGAGCCATTCCTGAGTTTTTATTTAACCTACTCTTAAAAAGTTGAAAGGACAGAGTCCATAACCTCACTACATAATCTGTTCCAATGCTTAACCACATTGATAGTGAGAAATATCTTAATTTTCCTTGCTGCCATTATTACCCCTTGTTCTGTCCCCTACAGCCACAGACAATAATCTATCATATTCTCTTTATAACCACTCTTCAGGTATTTGAAGACTAATCACATTTCCTATGTGTGCATTTAATGCTATCTTCCAAATATATTAAACAATACCCAGCTCAGACAGCTCCTTGGGCAGCCCTACCTGATACCTCCTCCCAAGCAGACAATAAGCAATTGGTAACTACTTTTTGAGCATCATGACCCAAACACTTCACAGTAGTTTAGATGAAACTACTGAATTTTCTCACACGCCATGCACAAGCTTTTTATTCACAAAAAAACAGCCTTCCCAAATTGTGGGAAGGTGATTTTCCTTCACTGGAATACAAGAAAGCATGGAAGTTGGTTGCTGGGCTTCTCCCCCTGACAGCCTCAAAGGGGGGTGGGGGGGAAGGAAGGTGAGAGTTACAAATTTAACCCTCTCAAAGCCACAGCAGTCAGGATGCCTACAGTCAGCATTCAGCCATGACTGGATTTTTTTTTCAATCCCAAAGAATATCCATGTCTTATTTGGGGTGGGAGCAGGGGTATGTGGGGTATGAGAAAACACAGTGGGCACATCTACACATGGTGATTTAAGGCACATTAGCCATTTTTAAGGTGCATTAAGGGCACTGGTCTACACATGTGTGCCCTAAATGTGCCTTAAAAATGACAATTTTAAACTAATTTCACCTAAATTTAATACCTGCATAAAGCAAGTATCATATTTAGGCACAATTAGTTAAGGCACCTTAACCTATGTGTAGACATCATAAGGTGCCTTAACACTATCTGACTGAGTGGGTTGGAACTGAGCCTATGGGGTCCTGCACTGCCGCCAGGTGCCGCCAAGCAAAGAACACAGCAGGTGCTGTTCTGCAAGCTGCAGACACTGGAGCTAGAGTGGCGGTTCCTGGCCTCCATGCCAGATGCTGCCTGTGGAAGAGGTGGCATCAACTCCTGGGGGCTCTGTGCAGCTCAGCCCAGTCAGGCTGAGTGCAACACAAGTGGGGGCTTGGCCTTGAATCAGGTGGGCCAAGGAAAGAGCTGAGCCCCTACTCACATTGCACCTAGCCTGCCTGGGCTGAGCCACACAGAGCCCCCAGGAGCTGATGCCACCTCTTCCACAGGTAGCATCTGGCACGGAGGCCAGGTGCTTGCTCAGGATGCAGCCAGGTGGAGCAGGGAAAGCAGTGCTGGGGACAGATGCAGCCCAAGCCTATCTGCTGTCCTGGGCAGCAGCGTGGGCTTCTAAGGGCACCTAAAAACCAGGTGGGCAGCACAGCTGGGCCAACTATGCCTGGGGGGACTGGAGATTCCCACCACCTATGCCAGTGCTGGGATACACTATCTGGTAGGGTTGTGCAAAGCTTTGGGTGCTGATTCAATTCAGAGGAGATTCAACCCGATTCAGTGGCCAAATCTCCAAATCTGAATTGAATTGGGAAACCAATAAAAAGGTCCAAATAGATTCAAAGCTCTCCAAGTCGGTTCAGAATATATTCAGAGAGCTTCAGAGATTCGGTAAGTCCCCACTCACTGCCACAGGGAGATGGACCTGGACTCCATGCCAGTAAGTAAGGGAAAGGGGGGGGGGCTGGAGGAGGGGGAGAGGACCATGGGAGGATCCCCACTAGTCACCACCCCCTGCCTGCTCCCCCAGCCCCTTTGAGTGCCCCCTAACCCCCGCCCACTCTCCCAGCTCCATCAATGGTTGCCCTGCCCAGCCTCAGCTCTTTAAAAAAAAAAAAAAAAAAGAAAGAAAAAAGTCTGCACTAACAAGTTGCTGCAGCAGCCATCAGGGCTTCTGAAGGCTTGTGACAGAGTGCCCCTATGCAGCATGGGGCAGTAGAGGGGCAGCGGAGATTGCCCCTCACCTGACAGAAGCTGGTGAGTGCGGTGCTTTAAAATAAAAATGCCAGAAAGCTGGAGCTGGGCACGGGAGCCATTGACTGGGCTGCGAGAGCTGGTGGGGGATGACAGCTCATGTCAGAGCCCATGCATGCAGCGCAGAGCACCAGGGGGCAGGGGGGATCATGTCCAACCCCTTTTCCCTGCCTGGCAGGAGCCTGTGAGTGCAAAGCTTTTTTTCTTAAAAAGCTGGGGTGCAGGGTGCAGGAAAACCATTCAGAGGGCTGTGAAAGCAGGTGGAGGATGGGGCCTGTTTGATTCAGAGTTTTGGCCAATTCAGCAGTGGCCAAATCTCTGAATCAGAGTTGGCTGAATTCATAATTTCATAGTTGGTAGGGTCGGAAGGGACCTGAGCAGATCATCAAACCTGACCCCCTACCATGGCAGGAAAGAGTACTGGGGTCAAACGACCCCAGCAAGGTGTTCATCTAGCCTCCTCTTAAAGACCCCCAGGGTAGGAGACAGCACCACTTCACTCGGAAGTTGGTTCCAGATCCTAGCCACCCTGACCATGAAGTAGCGCCTCCTGATGTCTCATCTAATCTACTCTCTGCCAGTTTGTGACCGTTATTTCTTGTCACTCCTGGTAGTGCTCAGGGGAACAGGGACTCTCCCAATGCCTGCTGGTCCCCTCTGACTAGTTTGTAACAGGGCACTAGATCCCCCTTCTGCCTTCTCTTGCGGAGGCTGAACAGGTTCAGGTCCCTGAGCCTCTCCTCGTAGGGCCTGCCTTGCTGCCCCCGATCACGTGAGTGGCCTTCCTCTGGACCCTCTCAATACTGTCCACATCCCTCCTGAAGTGTGGCGCCCAGAACTGGATGCAGTACTCCAACTGTGACCTGACCAGTGTCACATAGAATTGATTTGGGACAGTAATTTGAATCACTGAATTGAATCACTGTCCCCTGAATCTGAATCTAAAGTGAATACTAGCCATATCGCTCAGGCCTACTACCAGGCTATGCTGCTGCAGGCTTCAAGGGGCTATCCAGGGTGTTGACCAGGGCAAGCTGCCCAGCAGACTGTGTTAAGTTCCAATAAGACATCCATGTGTAAATGCACAACTAAATTACCTTCATGCACCTTAGGGTAAGGTGCAATAACTTTCGGCATGTACAAATTCATTTGTAGAATGCCCAGTATTTCCTTAGTTTTTAATAAGAATATCATGGGAGGCAGTGGCAAAAGCCCTGTTAAAGTGAAAGACATCAGGTCCACTTATCCAAAAAGGAAAGTCAGGTTGGCCATGCATAAATTGCTCTTGACAACTTGCTAGGCCTCACTGGAACATTTATCAATATATATTCCTCACACAAAGGTTTTGCTAAACTACTGACCAGAGTAGGAGCCCAGCAACTCTGACTGAAGAATGAACTCTTATATAAAACAAACTTGGCATGTGGGCCAGATGTGCACTCCTGCCAGAAGATGGGAGGAAATGGCTGTACAAAGTGAAGGATAGTCCAGTACGAGGATGGAACAAGAACACCCAGATCAGGATGTGGAACAAGCCCATAGTACAAGACAGCTTAAGATACTGAAAATACAGCTGGAATGTAATACATAATTTGTTTTGAGCACTGTATAGATTAATTAAAAATTATGGGAACTTTGTATTGACCTGGTAGAACCTAGGTAGCAAAGGCAGACAACCCCTGGGATACTTGCCAGTCCCTGAGACTTCAACACTAACAGCACATCAATAACATCCAGCAAGGACAGTTACAATGACAACAAATATATGTTGGCTCTTCCTGATTACCTTGTTCTCCTCTAGGTGCTTAGAAATAAATTCTTTAATGATTTGTTCTGTTTTCTTTCCATACCAATAAGACTGACTGTTCTTTAATTCCTTATATCCTCCTCTTCCCCTTTTTTAAGAAAGATGACAATATTTGCCCTCATCTCACAGACAATGGCCTCAGAACTGTATTCAATGGGATCCTGCCAACCAGTTCTCCATTTGTTTATATGTTTTTCTGAAGTCCAGGACCTTTAGTCTGTTTTTCTTCATTATCTTGAATTTTATTCTTCTTCCTTTATTATCTTGAACCATAAACTCAGTCCATGGTCACAGTCACCAAGCTGCCTTCTACCTCCATCTTACCAACTAATTCCTCCCTATTTATAAGCAGCATGTCGAGAAGAACTTCTATGCTATCTGTACCAAACTTATTGTACTCAACACTTCAGAACTTACTTGGCTGCTGTGCACTATGCCAACAGATGTCATTAAAGTTTTCCTAAGTACTACATCTTGCAATTTGGATACTTTGGGTAGTTATTTGAAGGGGGAGGGAAGAAAGCCTTATTCACCTCTTCCCCATTGTCCCGGGGAGACGGGGCGGGGCTCGCCCGCGGAGGCGGCAGAGCCCGAGCGGGACATCCGCCGCTTGTTTATGCCGGAAGCCGGTGCCCGTGCCGGTGGCCGGGAGCCGGCAATAAAAACAGCCGACCGGAACAGATGCGGCGGGAGTCCGGAGGGGGGACTCTCTGCCGCGGAAACAGGGGCTCCAGAAGGAGAGACGGCAGGGGGACCTGCACCAGGCGGGAGCACGGACCCCGTTGGGGAGTGGCCGCTTACCCCACTGGGGGGAAGGACAGCGGCGGCAGCTGGACCCCGAACCCGGAGCGGGGAGTGGCGGGTTGGCCCGGAAGACAAGGATTCCAGCAACGGGGAGTACTGGGACTGCGTCCCGCCTGCGCCTGGAGTTTACAGATCGGGAGCCGGCGCAGGGGCCTGGGAGGGCACCGACGAGGCACCATAAGCGCCTGGACCGACGCCGGACACCAGCGGACCAGAACCCGGAAGGGAGGATCCCGAGGACCCAGGTCGAAAGCTGGGATGCCAGCCGGCTAGGTTTCTCCCCCGGGCAAGGGATCCGGTGGGAGCATCACCGGGAAACCCCGGGCGAGGGCCAGGGTCTCGCCTGCAGGAGATCCAAGGGGGCGTAAGGCCGGGGTGTTAAGGGGTGGTGGAGCCCCGCAACGTGACCATCGGGGATCCCGGGTTTACGGAGAATCAGGAGCCGTCCCACTGAACCTTACAACAAGTCGTGGCGGGCGAGAACCAGGGCGGGGACCTGATTACCTTACATCTGCTCCGGACCTAGGAGAATAGCACCACCCTTCCACCGTGACGCTGTTCCGAAGGGGGTGCCCCCTCCCCCTCCTCTAGCCCGACGGTCACACCCATGTTTTGGTGGTCTGTAGCAGACACCCATCATGATTTCACCCTTCCGTTCTCCCCCTTAACTTTATTCAAAAGACTTTTAACAGGCCTACTTCCCATCTCATATGAGAACAAGAATGAGAGCACCTCCTTCCCCACCTCCCCATTTTTCCTAAAAAATTTTTAGGAAATTCACCCATCTATCACTATACTGTAGTCACATAAATTATCCCACCAAGTCCCACCATTATTCTCCTGCAATAGATTACAATCAGTGTCCTAGAAGTGAATGGCTCCTTTGTTGTAGTACTAGTTTACCAAATCATCAGTTCCTCTATAAAATTATTGTACACTCTACATGTGCTAGGCCAACACGTTCCTGCATTTTAATAAGTGTAACAATGTATATTGTAAATGGACTAACTTACTACTATTTGTCATGTTTATTCTTTGTTTTCGGAGGGATACAGGGAAGTGTGAGTGTGTGATTCCTCCTGCAATTTCTTCAGGTGCTTAATCCCAGAAATACCAATATAGATTTCTTCATAAACCATAGTGAAAAAAATCATTGATAACACCCTGTGGACTAAGTGTATTGAAACTAATGCACTGGGAATAGGAAAGAGTAAATTTAGAATCGTATAGTAGAGCTGGAAGGGACCTCAAGAGGCCGAATCAGCCTGATTCAAACCATCTCATACAAATCCATAATCTAATCTCTTAGTGAAACAATCATCAACTCTGACACAACATAAGATATAACACCCTAACCTGCCAGAGGTAAATCAGGCAGACGACAGCAGCTAATGTCCTACTTTGGTAAAAGGTTGTTAGTATATCCTCAAGGGATTCCATGTAGAAGGTCATGCTCTCTGCAACAGAGGAAGGCAAAAACACCCACATTCCATAGCAAACTGACCAAGGAGTAAAACTCCTTCCTGACCTCCCCCCGCCCAAAAAAAAGACCCTGACACATGTAGCATGTACTGTTCATGACTCAATTCTGGATAGTTTCTTCAATCTCTGTAGGCTGTGAGGGACATGGAAACACTTTGTGAGTGCTCTAATCATTTAGCTATTATGGAATTGATGGATACTATCCCCACTAACTCTTCCAATATCTTCCCTCACAAATCTCCACCCCAGAGTGCTGAGGGAATTAGCAGAGGTCATTGTGGGAACCCTGGCATGGCTGTATGAGCACTCATGGTGCTCTGGTGTGGTGCCAGAGGACTGGAAAAGGGCCAATGTGGTTCCCATTTTCAAAAAAGGGAGGAAGGAGGACCCAGGAAACTATAGGCCAGTCAGTCTGACCTCGATCCTGGGGAAGATTTTTGA
>NW_017728931.1:93613094-93635159 GCF_001723895.1 Crocodylus porosus | reverse complement strand
CTTCACTGTCAGAGTGGCTAGGATCTGGAACCAACTTCCAAGGGAAGTGGTGCTGTCTCCTATCCTGGGGGTCTTTAAGACAAGGCTTGACAATCACCTTGCTGGGGTCATTTGACCCCAGTACTCTTTCCTGCCATGGCAGAGGGTCAGACTTGATGATCTGCTCAGGTCCCTTCTGACCCTACAAGCTATGAAACTATGAAACCAGGCTAGCCATTCTGGGTAGAAAGTGAACAGAGCCTGAAGCCTGTGTGAGCTCAAAAGTTAGACTTTACACAAATCCTTATACTTCACATTTCCTGTTGTGTAGCTCTAGGTTTTCCCTGACTTCTTGAAATGCTCTTTGGAAGTGCCCATTGACAGTAGAGGGACCTTAAATACTGAAACACATTCAATTTACATCACCTTGCTGGGGCAAAGTGATGAAATCTTGAGTATTCTAATGTCTGTAGATGCTTATGTGACCAAATTGGATCTGACATTAAATGATGGGGATTCTAATGCATTGTTTAAAAGTAGATTCTAGTTTAATTATTCTCAGATAACTGTTTTAAAACATCTTATATCAGTTTATAATTTGTTCAATTTTTGACTTCCAAATATTATATCTTTTTATAGCTTTAGCTTCAGTAGGGTATTGCCAATAGCCTTGATTTCATTTATTTATTTTTTTTGTCTCTTACAGTAAACTTCCTTGATGAAAATGCTCCAAGGTCTGCATATATTTCCCATATTGGTGACCACCTTTACTGGGAATCTCCCCATTTCCCAAACCAGATTCTTTCTTGACAAATAATGATGCTGGAAGGCTAATTTAT
This sequence comes from Crocodylus porosus, assembly GCF_001723895.1. Taxonomy (NCBI): domain Eukaryota; kingdom Metazoa; phylum Chordata; order Crocodylia; family Crocodylidae; genus Crocodylus; species Crocodylus porosus. Next base: position 93,634,341 of record NW_017728931.1, on the reverse strand, counting down.
GGCAATAGTCTAGAAATTAATCTGCGTGGGTCTCTGAAAAACAAAAGCCATAACATTTTGCTGGACACAATGGAGGTAATAATAGAGAACATACTTCTATTATAATAGAATGACAGAAGTTTAGTATTTTTTACTTATTCAGTTTACAGTATCCAAGTGTATTTTTATTCTGTTTGCTTGTACAATAAGAACTTCAAGCTACAGACAGCTCACTCAGAGGTTGATGAAGAGGTAATTTTAGGATGTATAAATGCGAATGGGGTAATTTGGATTTCAAAATATGAAAAAAGCTGCTGGTGGTTTTTCAGAGTAGTTTGGGGCAAGCTGTGCTAATGGCTTTTTAAAAATGAGCTATGGCTATAAAATATAATGAAAATACAAAATAATTTTAATTATACATCTTAAAAGAAGTCATTGGTATTGGTCATTAAGCAGGGTGTCTGAAGGTGCATAAGCCAGAAAGCATTTTTACATTAATCATCGAGCCACCAACTGATGGAAAAAAGTCATATATTAACAAGTCCAGAATATATTTACTATTCCTATTAACTATTCAACCACTTCTAGAATGATGCTGACTAATGTGAGTGGGTCTATACTTCCCAACTCTTTAAACATCTCTGCTTCTTTCAACTTGTAATCTCTGTACAGTTTTAGTAATATCTAAAGTGGTTGAAAGAGTAGACAGGAAGCATTCCAGAATGGATGGAATTACAGTGAAGCTGACTGTAGTTGGAGACAATGATCTGATCAGGTCGCTGCAAGTGCCATTCAACACCTGGAAGTAAGGAAAAACCTTGAAAATTGGGGAAAGTCCATCATGATGACAGTACCAAGAAAAGACAACCTGTTTTCGAAGACAGAAGAACAAAGGAGTGAATACTGTGCCTGAGGCGGATTACAAAAAAAGTAGAGTGGTAAACAGGAGGATCTTAAAAGGGTATGCATCTCACTGTGGAACAAGCAGGCTGTTTTAAGCTCTAGAACAAGAGGAAACAGATTTTAGCTATGCTGAAAAACCTCTATGAGAGTCAAGTCTGGCAAATCTTCATCAATGGTCACCTGAATAACTGGTTCAAAACAATGCATAGTAAAAAATAGTTGGTTGTTCTGTCTTTATCTTCCTTACCTACCCTCAGACAGGCTTCTAGAGTTGCAAAGGCCTGAGGAAGAAGTTCAGCCACATGGAGCTTGCTGATACTGTTGATATTCAGGATGTGGAAAACAACGGCTTGCAGTTTGCAGAGCCAGGACACAGCTCTTAACAAAGTTGGTGAGTGATTCAGGCTACATATCCATATAGACACAAAAGGCAATGATCTTGTGCAGAGAAAAGAAAGGGAACCTTATGGACATTAGAGGAGGAAGCACTACAATAAACAATGTGAACTGTTTTGTGCACCTGGAAATACTTATTACATGCCTAAGTTTAATTGTCAAGATATTGTGCTAAATAGTTTGTGAAGTGGATACCACTGGCATCTTCCTCTTGACAAAATAGGCTGCTCAAGATTAAATTGACATATGGCTCTTCCATAAGACTGGCCCATGAAGATTACCAATCATTGAAATGAAATGTTACAGAAAGTAGTTTGCATTCAGCTGACAAGACCATGACAGAAGCAACAGAAGAAGAAAATACTTGGTATGCAAAAAACAGCCAGTTACAATAATGCACCTTCACGAGAATGAGATGCTCCAATGTGATTTGATCACCCTTAATCCTCTGAAGCTGAAAAGAAGTTTAACAGGCTAGCTAGTCTCCTGCATCATTATGCGATGATGGTAATGACTTCTTTAATTCTCTTAACAATTCTAGAGAGCTTTGAATATGACCGTGCTCCATCAAAAATTAAATTAAAAAAATCCGCAGAATTTCACAGACCCATTAACAAATGTGCGGTAGTAGCTCTGGTAATTTTCTCCTCTTTGCCTCCCCTTACTCCTCCCACATATACTTTTTTTTTCCCCATAATCTTACTCTGTGTCAATTCATGACTTCCTCATGCCATACTACATATTTAATACACACATTCATTCTGTTATCCCTCTGACATTTTGTTTCAGCCAAGGAAATTGAAACATTATTATGAGAAAGCAGTTATGTATGCTGTCCAAAATATAGAATTCTTCTCTTAAAAGAACTAGATTCTCCAAAGCAAATGTAACAGGCTCTCATTCATAAAAATCTGATGTCCCTAAGCACTACAGCAATACAAACATATAATAACTGATGCATCTATTAGTATATGCATAAAGCATCTAAGACTGAAAATTGGATAATTCCATGTAGAAATGGATACATAAGTGTGAATCTCTTTGCATATGTGAGTATCTAATTTGCATGGAAAGCAGACTTCAGTGCATATGAATGTGAGTGTATTAATAGAGTCCTAAAAAATTGTTTTTCAGGAGCCATTATCAGAAAGTATATCCACTTAAGATATATTTATCTGCACTCATGTTAAACTGCTTTTATTTGGAGGACACTTTTAATTAGTTATAGAAACAGTAACTTATTTTGACCTGGCAGTTAGAGCACTATTGGAAGCCTCCCTCCCAGAAGAAAGACACATACCACCTCATTAATATATGATCACACAATTTCAGCTTTGGTATTAACATCCTAACATGATGATTTTTTCTGAAGCAAGGAAATGTCTCACAAAGAATTTTGACTTCTTCATCACACCAATTCATACTATAGAACTGCTTGTACAACTCTTGAAAACTAAGGTAGCTCAAAAATATCCCTGAAGTAATTAAGAAATTGATAGCTAGGTGTCACTTGTATACTCATCTCTAAATCTATTTCAGTATCATGGTTCTTTTTCTATTTGAAAAGCAGGGGAAAGGAGGAGGCAGGGAAGAGATTCTCAATTTCTAGAGTGCATCCAGACAAGCCCACACATTCCTCTTACCACATCTCAAAGCAGTTTGAGACTTGGCAAGAGGCACACTGGGAACAAAAAAACATTCCCCGCACTGCATATTTGCAGCAGGGACTCAAAATTTGATACCTGGATATCCAGGTATTTAAAAAAAAAAAAAAAAAAACAGTGGAAAAGAAGTGGGGCAGGGCACAATCCAAGACCATGCCCTAAGGCAGCCAAAGGCTCAGCTCCTCCAAAGAGACACACTGGTAACCAGCCAGAGAGTCTCTATGGCTGCCCCTTGCCCTGGTGCTGAAGCATGCTGCCTCCATGTGGTGAGTAGCCTGGAGTGATCCAGGATGCAGCCTGATGGGACCAGGCTCCATCCAAGGTAAGTAAAGGACTGGGGGTGGGGGGCTGTGTGCCAGACAGCCAGGGCCAAGCCACAAGGTCCCCTACTGCCCTATGCTGCATGGGGGAGGGGCTGTACCAGGAGGCCCCAAGCACCCCAATGGCTGCTGCTGCTGTGGTGAGCTGTGGGCCATGAGCTGGGGCTGGGGCCATGGGGGGGCATATGGGCCCTGTGGGGGGGAGGTGCTTGATGGGCCCTGCAGGGAGGGGCAGTCCATGATCTGTTTGGGGGGGTGTACCCTTTAGGGTGGCCCCCCCACACCTACAGTCCCCACACAATACACCCACAAACACCACACCCCCAAGCTACCTCCACAAACCCTCCCTCACCCACATACCTGGCCCTGTCGGTCAGGAGTGCAGGGACTGGGGCAGGTGGCAGGTTGTGGGTTGGAAGTGATGGGCAAGGGAAGGGGCAAGGCACTAATATTTCAGTGCTGCTCAGTGCCACACATCCTGGTAAGCGAAGTGGGTAGAGTCAGCCCTGATTTTCTGTGACAAAAATGCCAAAAGTAAATGCCAAAGTGCATAGATATTTAGAATTTTTTTTATTATGACGGTAGAAGCAATTGTGGGCTTCCAAATTGCTTTAAACTTGTAAATATACCAGTAAAATATTACCCAACTGATCTCTCTGTATATAGTGGCATTCCATTTTAAATGTGAAAGAACACTATTTTGGGTATTTTAATGAAAGAATTTGGATTTCTCATCAGAGAATTTGCAATTTTGAAACAGGGAACATCAGGATCTCTCCTAGTGAGACAAGTGGCAAGACCTGGGCAGAAGAGTCTGTCCAGGGCCAGCACTGGGCACCCAGCTGAAGGACAGATAAGGTGGCTGACCTCCTGGTCATTTGGGGCCAACAGGACACACTTGGACAGTTCAGAGCAGGCAAGGAACACATCTTCTGAGCAATAGCTGCCCAGATGGCCAAGCAGGGGCACCCCGGGTCTGGCAGGCATGCACCCATGGGACTGCAGGTCCAAAGGGGCAAATCCTGTTGGAGGTGACAGCAGATCACAGCCTGGCAGCAGCCCCTACTGCCAGACTGCTGCAGTGGGTAGAGGGGATAGGGGCCACTCCAGATCAGGGCTGTTCCAGCTGGCACAAGGGGTAGATACCAAGCCACTGGACCTCAGATGCTCCTGAGGGCAAGCAGCCCTGAGCTACTTGCCTGGGCAGGTTTTTATACTGCTGGCCCCAGGCTCTAGCTCCAGGGGTATCCAGGGGGAGCTGGGCAGGGTTGTTTTGCCCAAAATGGCACAATTTGCCCCACACCAAAGTGCTTGTCTGGGCACATGCACTGAGGCAAAAATCCCCAGCTCAAATTTGTGCCACTCCTGTTTGAGCTGCTGCAAGAACATGTGCCTTCATGTGTGGACACACCCCTAAAGTACAAATTTACTTTTATCCCTTATTAAGTTGTCCAGGGCAAAAGCTATTTTTCCTTCATATTTGAATAGCACATCATACAAGAATGCACATATTCATTGCAGCTGGTGTGCACGGCCTCTGTAGAAAAAAAATAATGATAAGCCAGTTGACAGTGGTTGCATTAAGTTTCATGTAACTTTCTTATGTCACTAAATTCCAATGAAATATTATTGAATATTTTTAATTAGAAAAAAAAGAGAGCACATAATGAAAACTGTCACTGAAGAAAAACTGAAGCAAACACAACATTTGAAAAGGCATGAAGAGTCCTCAAGGGGGTTTTAAAAGTGACTTAAAAATGAGGGAATAGATGATGCATAACAGTGTAGTGCTACAAGCTACCCCAAGCTATATATATAAAAATTGACCTGGGTTGAAACAGGCACAACTTGAAACCACTTCCCTGTGAAGTATTTCATATTACATACATTCCCTTCAGCACAGCACAATAGTGAGTTGGCCAGTCTGCCAATATCCAACCACTGCAAGTACTTTTTCACCCACCTTCCCTCCATCTTTAACTTACTCTCAATCACACTGCTTTAGGCATCACACCTACCCAAACCATTTAAAGCAAGTAGTCAAGTTATGTCTTTGATTATTTTATAAACCATCACCCTGGAAACTTAGTTGCTGGGCTGTGATACATTCTTGAGTATTCATTCATCCACCACACCACACCATATCACTCACACCCAAAATGTCTGCACCCATTAAAAACTCCATCAGAGGCAGGCAGCAATCATTGATCTTCCTTCCAGCAGGATCAGGAGATCACTCAAAGTCCCTTCAGAAAATACCACTGGAACCAGGCCAGGCAAAAATGTATTGCAACTGAGATGGAGTTTTTGGCCGTGATGAAGTCTGGCATCAGTGCTGAACCAAGGCAAAGGTCTTGAAGGCAGGTGTCTGACAAATGAGATGTACTGACTATAAATAGCTATTTATAGTATTTACAGCTAGCCATCTTACATGCTGACTGAAGATGATGCCATCAGACCTCTGTTGCTGGGTCTGGAATGGACTTAGAGCTATCCAATATTAGACCTGAAGAAATATGACTAAGTTCTGGTTTGGACACCAGCCCAGACATAGCCACAGGCAGGATAAGAGGATACCAGGAAGTCCCTCCTCCTATTCAAAACCAATGAACAGATATAATAGCTCTCAGGACAAGACAGCTAAGATGGCACAGACTTTGGGGAGAACTATCACCTTGCACTTCTGGCCTGCCATCATCCTATGCCTTTCCCCTGCCACCATCCTTCCCAGACACCCTCCCTTCATCTTCTCAGTACTCGGTGTCAAGCTGCCTAGAGGGAATGTCTGAAGCCCCTACTACAGCACTGGAAATAGCTCTGGGATATAGCCTAGGATTCCTAGAGGTAGGGTCAGGAATTCAACCTTGCAGAATCTCAGACACTTAATCTTGGAGGGAAGGAGCACACTGTGCGATACCAGTCCCTTTCACCGTTCATGTAAGAAGGTTGAATACAAACCCATCTTTCAGTCCCAAAAGAGTCTTCCTTTTGGGGACTAGGCAAGCAATGATGGCAGGACTAGACAACTTATGGAGCAAAACTCCATTTCCCTTCCCTTTTCATCTAACATTCTCCACACCCCCTACCCCATGTTGCAATGCATTTGTGTTTATTGCAGGGGCATAGAATAGCATTTAAATATTCAAGATATTTCATAAAAAGTTGTTTTTGGTTAAAATCAAGTAAGTGTTATTTGCATTTGGTTGTGTAGCCTGGGGCCTCCCTCACAAAAATCTCCTAATGGCCATAGTACAGAAGAGTCTAAGTCTCTGGAGCCTGTTACCAGCTCTGGTAAGCCTCTGGGCCTCCAGGAAGGTCTTGCCACTGGTCTCATAGATATTATGCAGGATTGCACATAATAATGCAGAGGAATTACCACTTATTAGCATCAAGACATGCTTTTCAGAGCCCTCCACTACGCCAAGGCATCTAAAAGCACATTCCACTATCATCCAGTAGTTCTTCATTCAGTAGCTGAAGATGTCTTTCCTGGAATCTAAGTGTCTGGTATAGGATTTCCTAAGACACAGAAGGGGTAAATAAGGCAAGTTCTCAAGCAGCAAAAAGGGAGAGTTGGAGAAATAATCTCCCTTTGGACACTGTGTGAACAGGAAACTATTTCCTCCACCCTCCCTCCTTGCTGCTTGGGTACCTGGTCTGTTCTGCACTGGGAGAGCCATGGGCTCACATCAGAAGCACCAGAATCCCTGACAATCCTGCTGTTGTGGATTTTCACCAATGACTTTCTGTTCAGGTGGGTGAACTATCAGTGGTCTACAACACCCTGTAACAAGATGGAAAAATAGCCTTGCAACTCTGTACACCAAGCTATAGTGAGGGGTGGGAATGTGGATGCCATCAATGGCCCCAGAGCAGTTTATAAAGCCCACCCAGGTAAATCCACTTGTGAGTTTGTGAGGTAGATTAGGCACACTGCCAAGCACTTTCTGGGTGGCTTACCTTCTAGATAGTCAATCCAGCTATGGATTTGTCCATACCAAAGTAGTTGGCAATAGACCAGAAGCTATCATGGGTTGCCAGATTCTAGATTAGAATTGCCACTTGCTTTGATGGTCATGGTACCCTCATATTGGCCTCCAGGCCAGCAAGGCCAGTTTAGCACAAATCTTCCCAAAGGTACCCCTGCTCATTCAAGAGTTCTGTAGTTTGTCATCCCAGGAACTCAGGGCTACCCATTCCACCAGTCACTACTTGCGTCCTAAGCCCAGAAATCTCAGTCTCTGCAGGTGGTCCCAGAAAAACATATTTTCCAGAGTCCCTTCTATCTTTATTCTCTGGCATGTAGATTTGAGTGTCTATACCACATTACCCAGCTGGTTGATGTGGTAGAAGAAAACAGTAAGCATGATCAAGTTGAGAAAGATTCTTTCCTGTGAGCAGGAAAGCAGAGCCAGGACCTGAGAGCATGGATCCATGAAAGACTGGAGGGCAAAATAACAGTTCATGTCCATGCTCTATTCCTGCAGGGAAGGCAATGCATATGAAATTCACCAGCCTGAAGTGGGTCCAAGTAGAAGCCTTCAGTCAAACAACATAAGGATCTGCCACTGCCACTCCTCTCTCCTCAGAGCTTCAGCGGGACCATGGCCCAGAAGCATGCTGGGGAACTTGCTCACCAATCCCCTGCTTCTGGAACACCACAACAGTATTGACTCCAACCCATTATAGTGCTTTAGGTGGGAATGGCCTGTACATTTTGTACTGACCACACTCCGAAGCACTATAAATTAGGGCAGGATTTGAAGACCTTCACATATACATCTACCCATATTCTCAGTGACTTCAGTTTCCATCAGCCTTATGGGTATTTACTGTTTTCAGATGCATAACCTAAGAGATGAGGTGGCCTTGGTCTGGTCTGCTGCAATAAAAAGGTAATGATTCCATTAGTAGCTGGTAGAAGGCATGACCTGAGCAGGTGTGCAGGCCTCTGCCTGGAACTCAGGTAACCAACTGGGTCCTGCATAGCTTGGTGAAGTAATACAAACCGTGTCTCAAAAGTCTGAGTCCCCTCCAATTCCCAAAGTGATAGCTGCTGCACAAATGCAAGAGAATGCTGCAAGAATGATTACACATTCCCCTTAGCTGCTGGAGGATCCAAGGAGCCCTAGTGTGACCAGCAAGGGCCCATCTAGGGTTGTCTTAAATTACCCCAGGATTGCAGCAGAGGCAACCAGGGAAGCAAACCCTGTAGCACAGCATGCAAAGGCATTTTCCCAACAGAGGCTTATCCTTCCATGTGTGTTAAATATCTTTAACCCCAGCAAAGTTCTACTCCTCACTCAGCCCAGACCAAGAGTACAAAAGGTCAGGGGAACAGGGGCAAGGCAGGCTAGAAAACAGGAGTAAATCTGACATGTCAGCATATAAGTAATTCATAAACCATGCATATTAGTCACATTCATTAAATACAACCTCAATACTGAAATAACAGTTATTTGACTCACACCTTAGATTAAGTTATAGGTATTAGCAAATTAAGCCTCATGACAGATTTTTAAATAGGCAAATACAGTCATCTGTAAAAGGGGCTTGTGGCAGGGTCTCATCCCTGCACCTGTCTAATGGAGGCCTGACCCTCTGTCTCTGGGCTACCCATGCACCTATCTCACCTGCCACACCTTGAAGGAACAATAATTATGATGTTACTCAGGTGGGAAGCTGCCCATTTAATACCCAAATGCTAGGGGTCACTATCCACAGCTCCAAACCTTCCCTACACAGTGGCCCACACCCCACAGATGGCATAAACATTGACCTGCACCCTAGGGTGTTGGGTCAGCTCACTCTCTATTGCTCTGCTTCTTGGCACTGGGGCCTGCCCCCTATCTCTGCACCACCTGGCACTGGAGTCCAATCACCCCCTGTTGCTGTGCCCCCCTGGCACTGGGCTTTGCACAGCAGTGTGCCCCACTGAGGTCTCCTTCTCCCCACATGGCCTCAGTCCGGTCCACTGGACAAACAATAACATAAATATGAGCCCCTGGGCTATAACAAAATAAAAGTCCTATAAGCCACCCTCCGGCTCATTAAAAACCCCAGACTGCTCCTTGAGCATTGAGTGCCCAGAGGCTTATCCCCTTCCTGTCAGCTGACTCGCCTGGGTGGTTGAGCTATTAACCCCTACCTTCCTGGTGCTTGGTGTTCCTGTAGCCCCAGGTCCTAAAGAGGCAGCCCTACCTCCTAGTAACAGGGCTAGGGTTCCCTGTTTCAGGGCTCATCTGTAAAATCAGCAGCTTCAACTGCAGGCTAGTTGTGGAATTATTTCTGGTTACATGCAACCAGTGTCTTTAGGAAAATTTTGTTTGTTTTTAATACAGACAAGTACATATTTCATTACATGAACTAAAAATCACAAATATTGGATCTAGCCAGTTTGCCCCTCAGACTAGTTGTGGCAGGATGACTGCCACAGAATCATTTTGGCCACATAAAGGATTCTGCTTGACAGGGTAGCATTCAGGTACAGGGAAAGGGATGATACAGATGACAAAGGTCTTGCCTTTTAATCCAAGAAACCCATCTTAGCAACAGTACAAAGTGCTTACAGTTTACACTAGTCAAAGTCCATCAAAGAAAAAGGTTGTTTAATAAATACATGAATAAGCCCCACTGACTACTTGTTATTTCTCATTTAAAATGTAAAATTCTGAACTTCCTGCTCCGGTTTATGATCTCCCTGGTAGGATGATGCAGGAGTATTTCTTAACCCTAATGAAAAGTGTGCGATTCTGTTGATTTTTATTAGCAGATGACAGATATTCAAGTGTTTGTGCGGCACCAGTTACTCTAATACTGACGGTTTTCTTTAAGCACTTCATGACAGGAATTAACCCATCCTGGCAAGATCTTGAGAGAGGTGGGTCTATGCAACTCATCACACTGACTAAACTGTAAAACTACTGCCAATATTTATCACAGCCTACTCAAAATGAATCCCACCACAACCTCAAAGGTACCTGCCAAATTACAGTGGCTAGGTTGAAGGGCAAATAGGGAAAGTAAGTACTTGGTCATCTGTTTTTAAATTAAATATAGAGATATGTATAAAATCACAAATAAATATAATGCCAGCTTAGCCAAGTAAATACATGTTTGCATTATGTTTAGAATGATTCCACAGTCTCATATGGGTTCTCTGCATTCTACTATAATATAAATATAAAAACATATTTTCTGTGACTCAGCTGAAGCTGGTAAATTAGAAGCATTCTTATGTAATGCATAGTACTTAATCTATCAAAAAGGCAAAAACATTCAAGTGAACAGACAAAAATAGGGGCTCTTAAAACAAAAAGGTAAGAAAAAAAATCTTCCAAAACACAAGAGACAAAATCTAAAATACAGGTCATCAGCTTCCTTATGGTCCCCACTTAATTCTTTGTTTTCCTAGACAGAACTTTAAAACATCTTGTGTAAACTAGGCATGCAACTTCTTTTGGCTAAGAAGCACTCCAAGTTTGTGAAGCTAGAAAAAGTTTAACTGAAGTCAGTGGAGAAATCTCAAAGGAAAATTGTTGTTCTTCTATAAAGGTAACTTTATCCTGGGTTTACAAAGTATTTTTCCCCCTTGAGATTGTCTCAGAATAAATTACTGTCCCTGCTGAAAACAGATACAAAATCGTAGCAATCAGCTTTTCTTTTCATCCCGAGACAACTAGGTGAATGACAGCAAGTGTGTATATTATTCCAACCGAACTGAAAAAAGGACTTGTTTGGAGTTCAAATCTTTCTGAAGGTTGTTTCACCTTCAGACTTATAGCATGGAAATGCTACTCTCACAACCACTAACTACTCAAGGCTCTTAGAATACTGCAGTTGCATACCGCTGTACTTTGCTTCACGATAGCCCCCTTTTTATTTGTTCTTTCAAAAAATGTGACAGAATCTTCATCTGCCCACAGCTCAAGGTCCTATCCAACATGTAGTTATACAGCTGCAGCAACAGATTACCATAGCAAAAAAAAAAAAAAAAAAAGTCATGAATAATTCATTGTGGTGCCACATAATACCAAGAGAAATGCTGACCTCTTTTCTGTTCCTGCTCATCTATGCCTATCATTCTGTCATTTTACTTGGCTGCTTTTCCTCCAGAAAGAACTGTGCCTTCTTGCATTCACTCTCATCCTACTGTACTTATATAAAGAAACTCATAGGAAAGAAAAGGACATTTTACTTGCGCCAGGAAATGAGTGATATTATTACTTGCTTGCCTATGCTCAATAACCAAATTAAAAAGTGTGGAACAATATCTCAGTCCCCTCTCCAGCTGTTTTGCACTGTACAGTCTAACCAAGTAGATTCTACATGTTATGTCTTGTCCAAAATGAGTTAATATGTTACTGGTATTGCTCCTAAGTTTACAGCAATATTGCTTAACCTCCCACCTGCAGGCCAAATCCAACCCATGGGGCCATGTCATCCAGCTCATAGAGCTCCAAAATTTGGCATCAGAGGAGTAGTGGCAGTGTTAATAGTCACATCTCTGAAAGCCCCACTGGCCAGATGACATAGCACCACATGACAGACTGCATGACTGTGTGGAACTGCTCTGCAGCTGGATTCAGCACACTGAGTGGGCTGGATCCAGCACTTGAAGTCAGGGATCACATACCAAGCCCATACTGGATCTGGGGTCCAGACCAGCCCTGTGCTACTTATCTGGCCCATAGGGCCATAAGGTTGAGCACCACTAGTTTACCATTCATTCTAAAAGGGACATGGGGTGATCCTGACATCTCCATGATGCTCCATCATGTTGGGGTCCTATTGTAATTAGTGCTGATGCATATTCAGATATTATTCAACGTTCTTCCTGCTCCTGTCCATTTCTGGATCTGCAAGAATTTTGTGTTTACTACATTGTCTGTCTACTCTCAGTCTTCAGAAGTACATTTCAAGACTCCTTGCTCTGCCAAACGATTTGCAACTTGAACTCTCTAAGAAGACTGCCAAGATTCAAGTTAAAGAAGCATCCCTAGGGTTTGCTTTCCAGTAATCAAAGTAGATTAAAAAGTTCCTTTAAATTCTACAGAAAGAGACTTACTAGTTACTATATTAACTACTTCTACAATACCAATCCTAAAGTCAAGTCATGCAGCTATTCCTCTAGTTCTTTACATATGTACAACATGTAGGAATATAATTCATCCTTGCAGTAGAACACCACTTATTATTTAATACAGATTTTACTGCATGATATTCTTAGGTAACTGAAGCTCTGGCTCATTTTCAATGGACAAAAATAAATGAATAGAAAGAAAATTGTTCTTAGTTTATCACTTCAGTATTGTACAGTTACATTTTCATTGTTACTGTACATAAAAGCACTATTATTGCTAAAGACTGATTCTTGCAATATGTGTTAAAAGTACTTTCAGGTGTATTATATCTTTACATGAAGCGACTGTTATACCTGTCAATCAATATTCACAATAACTAAAAGTCAGCCTACTATTTAATTAGAATTGCCACATTTATGACTATCTTTCTAAATCCAGAGGTTAGAGTCTTTCCGGAACTAATTCAGACAATTTTTAAAGGAAAATGTGAAAGCACCCTACAACAAATATTGACAAAAATGCATTTTTTAAAAACAGAAGATAAAGTTTAGATAGTGTTTTATTGTATAATCTGAAAAACCACCAGGAACAATAATATATTCCAAGGAGAGACCAAACAATGGAACAAGACATCATTCAGTTAGCACATATTTTCAAAAGTATGCAATCATTAAATAATAAAGGTTTGGTAAATAATAAAGGTTTCTTCTTTTTTGCTCATCCAAAAAAAATCACTGTCAAAATTTGGACTACTGCATTTTAAAATATTCATAACTCCTTATTCTTCCAATTGCTTTTCCTCAGACCTAACTTGTTTTGTAGATTCCTTCAGAAAGGAATCAAGATAAATCTGTATGTGTACCTTTAACAAATTCTTTATTATGTTATAAGTTTATAAACTGAACACAGAGGAGTGGGGATGAAGAGATGGAAGAGTGATGTCTCTTCTATTTATCTGATAGTCAGGCCTTAAAACTTTCAGGGTGGACTTCCAAAAGTAATAAATTCTTCTGAAAATTCACACCATAATGTTAGCTGCCTAACAACTGGTCATCACAGTGTGGTGTAAGCCTTCTTGCACACCTCCCTATGTCAACATATGCAAAAGTTTCAATTACATAAGATATTATACATAAACACGCCTCATTGTACAGATTAGAAAATTAGGGCAGTGTGGATTTCACCTACAATCAAGATACCCAACTTCTGTACTACTCACTATTTATAAAAAATCACAAGTCTTAGAAGTAACCTGAAAAGAGTCACCTACAATTTTTTTAAACTTAACTTTGACATAATGACTTCACTATTTTCTGTTGAGTTCATTTATTTACAGCAAATAAAAACATTATATTAAAAATAAACAAACACCTGCTAAAAGCAACATGATTAAAAGAAAGAAATGTAAAAGCATCAGGTACATTTTTCCCCTAATCATTAGATTCTGATGGAGATGTTCAGAATTAAATTGCCCTGCAGTTCAAACATCTGCTGATATGAAAGTGCCTGCTACCTCTCAGAGGTGTTTTGGTAACCATGGTGATTTAGCTTGATACTTACATAGTCTCTTTAAGTTAAAAAAAAAAAAAAGGTAAAATGCAAAAAGAACATAAGATAGAATCAAACAATCCACAGAAGACCTGGAAAATAATTTTGTATATTAACCTTTGCCTTCTTTTTCAAATCAGTAACTGAAAGTCATTATTTCTAGCAACAGGCAAGTAGGCTTCCTTTTCTACAAAAACCACCCAGGAACAGAAAAAAATTCCACAAAAATAAATTGTCAGATATGTGAGTGAAAATAAGCAGCACCAAAATAAACATTTTAAAAAGGGTGGTTTGGGGGTTTTTTGCTATATTTTGTTACCAGTAGACAGAAGTAGTTATTTGGTATTATACTGTAATACCTTAGCATAGAGACTACAGCACACAAGTAGGGTGACCATATGGGAAAATGTGAAATCTGGGACACTTATTCCCCTGCCCCCTGCCCAAGTCAGCAGCACTGCTGCAGGCAGAGGTGAGGTTGGGTGGCATGCTGCAGCTCTGGTATTCCTATTCAGGCACCTAAGAGAGTCCATGGCCCCTTAATAAGCCATATTCTTTACTTCAGAGGTGTTAACAATCATCTCCCCTTTTTAATGATCATTCCACTAATCAAGCTAAATTATTTTAAAGCAAATTTGCTTTCTGCTAGGGCTTCCTGTTTCACAGCTCATGCCACTTTGCCTCCCCATCCCATGTCCATGACACTCATTTTAATTTTCACAGGCCAGCCAAGACCAGCCTCTGAAATCTGGAACTGTCCCAGCCAAACCGGGACATATGGCCACTCTATACCCAAGTCAAAACAGATTACTGGGAAACACAGTATAAGGACCTTGTTACACCTTATACCAGGGGCTGGCAATGTTTTTGGGCAGAGTGTCAAAAACACCTGCAACCTTGATTTGTAAGATGCTGGCATGCTGGGGTGGACGGTGGGGGATCCTTGCTGTGGCAGCGCAGCCCTGACCCCTTTCCCACTGTCTGCCCTGAGGCACACGTACCAAGCAAAATGCCTGCACGTACCGTGCTCTGGCACTAGTGCCAAGGGTTGCTTACCTCGCCTTACACTGTGAGCTGCACAAATATTGATTGTTGTTAGTGCTGGTTTGAGTTTGGGGCAGTGACACTTCAGGCCAGCAGGGACACAGAGGACTGAAATGTAAGAGTTCCCCCCACTAGGCTTGCCCTTCTGCCCCCAGGGCTCCTCCGGTTTCCCCCCTCCCCCTGCCCCCACTTACTTGGGGCTGCCAATACTGTCTGTCCCAGAGGAGCAAGCAATGTCACACTTCTCTGTCTGCCTGCCCCGCCCCCCACTGCTGCTGCTGTCAGGCTGCTGCTCTTCTCCAGGCCAAGCCCAGCCCAGACAGCAGTGGTGGCAGTGACATGGGAAGCAGGTTAACCCTTTTCTGCCTGCTCCCTTGGGACAGACAGCACAGATAGCTACAACTAAAGGGGTGGGGGAAAGGGGACCAGTGAGTAGTAAATTAGGCTGCTGGGGAGGCCAGAGGGAGGCAATGGGCTCAATCCAGGCCAGGAGGGGAAGGGGCGGGGGGTGTTTACACTAAGATGTAGCCTAAAGTGGCTGCACTTTAGTGTAATACAAGCTGGGTAACATGGATCAGAGATAATCCTGCCCTGGAGTGGCATAACTTTAAGCCACATAATGAGTGATTTAAATCAGTTTCAGGTGCTAATATGTGGACAATCCAGAAGCTACCCAAAATTACCATGTAACCAGGACCTGAAATCCCAGAAACAGCTGATGAGAGTTCCCTCAATATCAGTTGAGACTCTTCTGTTTTTACAGGCCTAAGACCCCTGGCACACATTCTGCTAAAGGAATGAGGGGATCTTATCCCAACAATCACACTTCTTGCTCTCCCACAGGTAAATGTGGAAGCAGGAATCATATCCCAATTGTACCTTTCATCCTTGCCAGTGCAAGGGGAGCCTAGAATCATGATCCCAGGCTCTCCCTGCACCAGCAAGTTGAAAGCCGTGTGTCCTATTAGCATGTTAATTGTGGCATAAAAGTAATGTGTAGAGGGCCCCTAAGAGTATGGCCCCAGTGAAAGATACACAAGCAGGCCCTCATCTTGTGTGGGACTTCACTCAGGTTAAAGCAACTACATGAAAATAGATCTCTGTATTTACACTGATCATAGTACAGCTCACAATAGACAGTGGAATGTGCTCTCACATAACACCTTTACAGATCAGGCTGGTCTCATAGGAGCACCTCTAAAGTCTTGTGTTCAGGAGAGAAACTGCTCTTTGGGATATTTTCTGGAGCAGGTCTGAATGAGGCAGGAATACTGTCACAGAAAAATACCCATGAAAATCCAGTGGCTCCAACATGAATGACTGGTGCCTCCTGAACCTGGGGGGCACCCACAGAAGCTGTCTACCCTGCCAGGGGGGGCACCAGCCCTATTGACAGCAACAGTGTCGGCTACCGGGGGGGTACTGGCCCTTTCAGGGGAGGCACGTGCACCCCCTACCAATCGCCTATGGGCTCCAATATCAAATGGAGACAATAAGAAAGTGGCAGCCACACAGAGAGGATGCATAAGCATACTAACAGGTTGGGCAAATAAATCATCTCAAAAGGCAAATTATTTGTGCTTGGAATTTTAGTTAAAGGAAGAATGTCATCTAGTATTACTTAGTTTTGACCCATGTGTACATCTCTGTACATCAAGCTATTTCTAACTGAGATATGCCATTAATGTCAAAGATAGTTTAAGATTAGAAGTTAAGAACAGCACAGAAATGTATAGTTTAGTATTTTTTGAGGCAAGTAGGATCCTTTCATCATTAACAAAGACAACTGTAGCTCAAAATATGGAACAACAAATGTTCTATGACTGAACACTAAATGGCATGCAGCCAAAGATGACATTTTGATTAAGTGTGGAAAAGATTGCCTTTGCATTTTATACTAAATGAAGGGATCTTTTCTTGGAACATGTTATCCATTAGCTATTTCTTCATTATACAAGCATACACTCTAGCCTTCATCTTACATTTTTCTCTATTGTATTCAACTAGAAGCTTTTGCTGCCAAGCCAGTTTAGGATAAGATCCTCATTTGATGTAAATTGACTTCAGTTGAGCTACACTGATTCAAGCCAGCACGATGATGTGCTATACAAATGTTTTCAAGGAAAACCACTGTCAAGAATGGATAATATTAATGTTCTTGCTGTTAACCCAATCTATCAAACATGTGCACGTATTTAGAGGGCACTCCTGAGGCTGGAAAAGTTCAACTGTTTGTCCCATTCCCGGGGCTGTGCTCTTCCTATATTCCCCCACTGCCCCCTCGCTGTCCCACCCTGACCAGGCTACTTTTAGCCCCCACAACCTTCATCCCTGGATGGACAATCCTGCCCATAGATGCAAGAATCCCCATCCCCACCCCAATCCCAATCCCGCCCTCCTGGAGTTACTTACTCCAGGTTCCCTACATATCGTCTAGTACCAGCTAATACTTATATACACCACTACTGGTCTATCTTAACGCAGTTTAAAACAAGCTGCTGAACACAGATCAGGTTCAGTGAACAACTTTACATGTCCATGATCTATAACCACATTCATCTGCTCTGAACCCACATTTTCATAGCTAAAAACTTGCATTTTCAAAATATTATTTTAAATTAAATTATTTTTAGTGTATGGATTTAAGTATCACTGAAACTACTATGTACACTTTTATATGTGCTCCCAGATGCGGCTCTGGGTGGTTTAATTAGCAAGCTGCACTAATTAAAAGTGCCTGAACATCACATGTATCAGCATCACTGCTCATCCCTGAACTGAAAAAATGGCGGCGTGGTGCTTTGAACTATAGCTCATTGGACATGTTTTATTTCAAAATGCCTTGCGCATTGGAGCAAGCTCCCAACATTTGTGTAGGAGCCCTATAAGTCATAACATATACAGGAACATTTCATTTTAGACCATGATTTTCAAAATAAATTCTAGTTTCCATTTCAGCATGAACACTGTACATATACTATGCTGTCAAATTTGATGATTTGCTCACCACCATGAATGATAAATGATCCCAAATACTTTTAATAGAGCTGCACACTATTCAACAAAATGGATAACTGGATTCTGGTTGAGAGCTGTAGGTTATTTGGCTATAACAGATAATAGTTCTGGTCATAATAAACAGAAAAGGCTTGACTGATAATATTGGAGGAATTTAAATCATCTTCAGCTGGGATGTCTTATGTTGTTTCTAGCAAATTTCCAATGAAGTGAAATTAGGAAAAAAAAGGTTCACGTTTGTTTGAAAATATGTTATTTAAATAATGATGAATGCTACTATTTGCTACTACTTTAAAAACTTGTAAGTAATAGTTTGACCATTTGAAGAGGCAAGTGAAATAATGCTTGATATGCTAACTAGACAACCAGATATTTTCAATATTCTGGAAAAAAATTACTTAACTCCAACACTAGTGCACACTAATCTTGGGTAATGAAATCTTGCAAGATTAGTGAAATGTAAAAGAAAATCAAAATATGTTTTATAATTAGATATCTTTTGTGTCTACTTATCCTCACTGCACAGTGATGCCTTTCTTCCTTCTCATTTTATTTATGTAGCTAAAAAACCTTTAGCTATTTGTTTTAATAGCCTTTGTAAAATTTAACTCAGCTTGACTTCTGGTAATACTCACTTCATCCCTATGATTCTTGATCTCCAATTCAGAGCTTTTTTGGCTGATCACATTTGCTTTTCTCATTCTTTATAAGCAGATTGTTCCTCAACCAGCTCAGCAAGGATCTATTCACCTAGGTCTGAAGCCCTTCTCTACAACTTCTCCTCAATTCCCAGTCCTCATTGCCCCAGGCCCTGTCTTTGATTAGGGAAACAATTTTCAGATAGTTTAGTACTTTTGATATAAAAAAATCCAGGGCTTGTCTGTATGCAAATCTCTGAGCTCCTTAGTGTATCTGCTTCACTAACTCATTTGTTTAGGTTATCAAAGTTTGCCCTTTCAAAGTTGACCATAGTTATGAACTTATGTTGTTTACTTGTCCTTTTAACAAGCCCCATATGCTTATGATCACTCAGATCAGCTGAATTTGATAACCAGAATTTCTACAATGTCCTCATTACTTACCAAACCATTACTAACATAGTTAGATCCATGACTGTTTGGTGAAGAAATGTGTCAGCTATCACCGGAGGAAAATCTAAGACCGACCATTGTTGCACAGAATAATGTTTAGGAAGACAGTCTACAGAATGACCCAATTCACAAAGTTTTTCTCTCTAACAACATTAGAGATGTCCGTCTATGCATTGCTTTAAACAAAATGCAGAGTCAACATCCCTGCACGTTAACTGAATGAAGATTGAAAAAACCAAGAACAACAACAACAAAAACATGCCCTGGCCCTACCAAAACTGAAATAACATTTGAATGAAATGTTTAAACTTATTCAAAATGAACTGCTGATGCAAAAAGGTTATCTTTTGTTTTCTTTTTAACAAATTACAAAAGCTGAAAATTAATTTTGAAGGGAAATAAAAGTTTTGGGGAATTGCCAGGAAATGAAAATAATTAGTTATTCAATGCGGTTCAAGTTCAGGCTCTCAATCCCCAGAATTTATCACAAAATGGAATTGTCGTCAGATGAACAGTTTTGACCTAAAAGTTAAACAAGCACATAATCCAGGCTTCCGAAAGTCATAAAAATAACTTGTTAAATGGTTTGATGACTGCTCAGGTTTTCAAAGCTTCTTAGAATTTAATGCCTGAAGTGACCGTGGAATCACATAGGTCTACCTCCTGTAAAATACGGGCCATAGAATTTTACACATTTTCCTGTACATTAAGCCCAACAACTTATATGTGGCTAAAGTATATCTTTAAAGAAACACATTTAGTCTTGATTTGAAGTCTTAAGGGTGAAGTTACATGTCATACTTAGACCATACTAAATCTATGGAATTTTAAGTGGTGTTAAAGTTAGAATGTACTGAAGTAATTGCACATTAAGGGAATTAATACATGTGCTCTGGGAGTGTGTGTGTATGGTGTGTGTGGGGGGGGGGAGGGCTCTTTAATTACAGCAGCTCCAAGAGCCGCTCTAAGTAAAGTGTCCAGGGCATCTCGTGTATCAGCACCCCTGAACTGAAAAATGGTAGCGGGGTGCTTTAACTAAGGCTCACTGAACAAGCTGTACTTAAAGCACCCCCACCACCATTTTTCAGTAAGGGGATGCTGATACATGAGATCCTGGAGTCTGCTAGAGTGCGGTAATTACCATGCTCCAACAGACTAGATTAATCTAGTCTGCCCTGATGGGCTATAATACAGTGCATCAGAGTAGCCTCACTGCACGTGTATAGATGCCTTAAAAGAGTTAATACCATTTCTTGTCTGCACAGTTCTGACTTGCCACTAGAGCACTGGCAAGCAGGGATATAGCTAGGAGCCAAGACCAAGGGGCTCTATTGCTGCTGGGGGCGGGGGGGGAAGGCTGGGAGCAGTGCATCCTGGGAAGGTGGAGGACTTGTATATTGCTCACTTTATCTCCATGGAGCAAACTGAAGCTAACACAAGCTAGGTAGTACATCCTATAGTTAACTTTTGCTTCATAGCATAACTTTGAGATGATTGGAGGGCACTTAGCACAGGTTAACAAGCTGAAATGTTAGCTTACACACATTAAAAATGCCCCTAGTTGAATGTGCAATTCATCAATAAAATTGCATCACTTCTACAGATACAGAAATGATAAGGTTAAATAAAGAGGCAACAAATTAAATTTCACACTATTATATGAGTCAACAATATAGGTATTCCACTTCTGCTCTCCATAAGCGCTGATGTCATAGTGAATGACATACCTGAGGGGGAGTGCCAAGGCCATGCCCTGTCATTACACAAAGGCTATTACAGACTTTTACTAAAAACCAGAGTCCCAACTTGCTCATCTTCAGTGCTGGCAGTAGAAGAGATAATGATTAAGGGAGCTGCTAGTTGTATGACATATGGAAGTGTATCTGCTTACCAGTCAATGACATACTGAAGAACAATGCCTAAGCAGCCTACTTAATTAATTGGGACCAACTCGCCCCCACCCCCTACCTCCCAAAACCAAAAATAAGCAAACAAACAAAATCCACTTTCCAATCCACCAACTATACTGCAGCCTACCAAATTTGCAGTAATTACATTTTAAATTGCCAAAATTAAAAAAAAAGGTGATCAGGCTCAGCATCAGGAAAAATCTAATCATAGATTTCATAGACATCAGGGCTGGAAGGGACCTCGGGAGATCATCGAGTCCAGCCCCCTGCCCAAAGGGCAGGAAGTCAGCT
>NW_017728931.1:93604208-93612424 GCF_001723895.1 Crocodylus porosus | reverse complement strand
GACAGAGCCTTGAGGGACCCCACTGGTCACAGGGCACCATGATGAGTGACTGCCATCAATCACAACCCTCTGGGTCCAACCACGAAGCCAATTTCCCAGCCAGCAGATCGTGGTGGATCCATTAGACTAAGGGAGGGGGAGGGGAAAGGGTAGGGGAATGGGAACCCAGAATGACTGGGCAACAATCTATATCAGTCACCATTACATTCTATCTCCACTAAATAGGAAAAAATTACCTGGTCCCAACACCATCCTGGTCATCCAGTGACACCAGTAGTGGGTGGGACAGGCTTCTGGAACCCAAGACTCATTCCCTATAATGCAAGAGAAAAGAAAATTGAAAAGACAATCAATTTGCACATAAATGAAAAGCAAGGGGGAAAAAGGAGGGTTATGTGAAACATTGCTTCTATATTCTTCATTCAGATCTCTCCCTGAAGACTCTAAAAGGTGTTTCCACTGTTCTCAGCTTTATCACAATCATGCTGTAGCTAGAAAGGACAGAATTTTCATTATTGTACTTATGGCACAGTCTGTCTTGTTAGATACGCATAAAACTACCATTATCTGATTCTTCACAATTTGATAAAGTTTCATTCATTTATATATATAGAAATGTGCTTATATGCAGAGCAGCAAACACTGCTGTCCCTCATGGCCTCCAGATTCTTAACCATAACTGCATATTTCCATAATTAATTTGGTGCTATGATACTTAAATAATTATTACATTGTCCTACATTTTCCCAGTACTTTTCTAAAAATGAATTGTTCCAATTATTCTTTGACTTTTCTGCCAGAACCTGCAATTCATTCACCAGCAGTCATCTGTAGAAGATCAAATTCTGTACTTCCCAAGGCTACAGCTATAACATGCTCTGTATTACAAACAACACCCACCATCTTTACATACAATTTACAATATACTTATTGCTTCCATAGTGTCTTTCACTACAGGGTCCCAGAGCAATCAATTCTAATGATAATACCTTCATTACATAGGATATATCATACTTCATTTGCAGTGAGAGAAAGTGAAAGTCATAATACTCAAGTGATTTGATTGAACCAAGAACTAAAAATGAGGTTTCCTGACTTTCAAACTCCATTCTTCCTTTCTTTTTCAAACCATTATAATCAGAGAGTTTTTCCATTGATTTTTGTGTGATTTTGAGCAGGTTCATATCCTTATGTTAATGACAGGTATGTCCAACTACTAACATAAAATAGGGCGGCTCATTTATACCTAAATTAATCACCCTTGCATGTGGGGGGAATACAATCTTGTCTGGTACTTATTAATTATAAAAAAAAAATCACTTTATCCACTCGGATGGAATTGATCTTATCACCTGACTGACGGTTTTGATCAATGCATACCAATCACTGAATGCATCCTATCTGTAATGCATCGATGACATGTAAGTGTTGAAAGTGTGTGGGGATGGGGAGAGCAGCACAGCTCCAGGCTGCTGCTTCTGCCCCTGCCAGGCATTGTCTCTGTCCAGGCTACCATGACATGTCCCATGCCCCACGGTTGGTTTAGAAGTCATGGTGCTGCTGCCTGCCCCCACTGCTGCCAGGCCCCGGCTTTGGTCAAGCTGCAGCCCTATGCCCCACTGTCAGCAGATAATTCTGGGGGGGGGAGAGGGCACATGCCCCTCTGTACCCTCCCTCCATTCATCACCTATGCTGCGATGTTAGAACTACTATTATTGTTCATTCCACCTGGTAAACAGTTCTTCATTATATAGAAAACGTCTAGGATTATCACCAAAACATCACAACTACAAAATATTATTCTGAGAGAGTCTGCTAATACCTCTACTGGAATCTAAAATGTTTAAAGCTAGCCAAGTCAGCTACATATGAGAAATTAGGGCTAAATTAGTCACCCCTTTCTTCCTTCCCTCTTTACAGGCTCTTTATGTTCTCTTTCATTTTTCTCTTTCAAAATACTTTATAGGAGGAACAGAGTGAACTTTTCTTACACTGTTGAACAGTTATGCAAGTAGTTTTACTATAGGAGAATTTACCTTCTTCAACAATACACATCTTTATTTCTGTAATTTTAAAAAATGTAATCAAGGGATGACATTGTGCCAGTTTCACAGATTACTTCACGACTAGTCAGGGGCCCAGAAATTTAGCCAGTTTAGAGGTAGACTAAAATGATAGTTAAAGCCACCTACTACACAAGACGCCAATACTGTTTTTGGCCATATTAATTTCTAAGTATGTGAGATAAAATTAATTCATTAGTTATATTAGTTTAAAAAAAAAAGATATATTGTTAAAGATTCTGAATTCGATTAAATATAATTATTTCAGGAAACAATGTGCCAAATTATGCAGAGCTAATTAGGGTAGTCAGGGAAATTGGTCTAAGCATTGGTTTACAGGCAATTGGGTAGAATTTTATCTATAAGCATCTCTTGCCAGGGGGAATAGTCCTTTATTTAAATTTATGAAAGGCTTGTAAATAATCCTATTGACAAAGATATCTAATGGTAAAACAAAGGTAATGGTTAGAAGAGCTTCAAATATATGTCAAGAAAGACCCTCTTTAAAAAAATCTGTAAATAAGTTAGTAACTTTCTATTAGATATGCCTGTTTCTAAATCAGATATTATTTTGGCCTTATTTTGATACCAGCTTTCTTCAGTTAGAGCCAATATACCCATGTATCCTCTTAACTATTATTTTAATACCAGCAATGACAATCTTTAAATAGGGGAAAGGGTGGAAAGATCTCAAACATTTATTTGCCTCTGCTTAAATTATAAGTAAATGGTAGATGAATAATGAAACTAAGATTCCAATTTGCCAGCCTGTGCTTCAGAAGGTTGAGGTAAGTGAAAGGCCTCAGGCTTATATAAACCTGTGAATATAAATGATAGGAACTATCAATGGCCAGGTACAGACATTACAAATAAACCATTATAAGTGATCAGAAACTGCTCTAAACCTGTAACAGAACAGAAATTCAGTGCACATAGACTGGTTTTAAAATGACAGAACTCACTCTAAGATAGACTCAGGTGGATGTAGTATCAAACTTAATCAGTTTAGGTTAGTTTAGTCTACTGAACTTCTGTACCAGATCTCCTCCTGACTCAAATTAGATCACAGTCTGTTGGCATCCTAGCCACCTTTGCATAGAGGTGCTCCAAAACTCAGTTCCTGCTCTGAGCTACCAGCCACAGGTTGCAGGGGGGGCAGTGTGGAGAAGCGTCTATAATTCCATTGTTTTTAATCTCTACACAAAGTATCTAAACAAGGAGTGGGGTAGCACTCTGCAGAAGGAAGGGTTAGCCTTATCAGAGCTCTCACTCATAGCAGGCAGTAGCAACAGAATAGGAAAAATGAGCGAGCAGCAGTGGTGGGCTGCTATGCCCTGTGTGCATGGGGCCCAGTGGGGCCATGGCACAGTGGGATGAGGAGGACAGCTGCAGCCACCATCTCCCTGAGCTGCTGCTGCTGGTACTCAGAGGGCTTTAGGGAGAGTGGAGGGTCAGTCAGCCAGACAAGCTCTCCCCACACCTGGTTCTGCAGTGGCAGCAGCAATTGCTTGGGGATGGGGCTAGAGGAGTACAATGTTTCCCCATACATCTGAGACAGAAAGGTCAGTGTAACTTTCAGGATCTGAGTATCAGAAAGCACAGTTCTACGTACGTGTGGGTATGCTTCAGTGCTGCGGCTTACTTCTGATGAGTTGGTAGGGGCAAAACATCTCTCTCACTTGTGGTAGTGGATTTGGTTGGGCTTCTGGCCTGCTTGACTAGGAAAACAGACAGAGACCAGAAGTGCTGATACTGCTTATTTCAGTTACATGTTCTGAGATAAGGAATCCTGCATGCCTTGTTTTGTCTTGATATATTACCCTGTGCATGGATGTTTTCTTTAAGTAAACTGCCTGTATGTCTGTGTGTGATTTACTATTGTTTTGTTTCTCCAAGGTCATATTTTATTCTCTTTCTCTGTCTTAAGTATAAATATGCTAGTAAACTTATAGAGTTTGAGAAATCCTTTGGAACAGACAAATGGCTGATTCTTCTTGCTGTATGGAATTCTCCCTGTGATCACAGTATATATAGCCCTAAATAAAGAAAAGCTGGCTCTGTCAGTTCTGATTCAACCACAACATGAAGTTTGATTTCTTCCACACACTGCACATGCAGGTACACCCCACCATGACTGGCTTGTCTGCTCCATGCACGCTTGACCAAAAGCAAAGCATTTTGCAGGTTCTACTTCAGAGGCCAGGAAAGCGCAAGGTAGGAGAGAGAGGGACATGGAGGAAGCCCTTTGGCAAGAAGACGGGCAGTTCACTGTGGAAAAATCAGGGGAGAAACCCCCAAGGGCCTGATCTGCAGCCCAGCTGAGGTTCCTGTTGACCTGCAGGAGCTTTAGATCACACCTGGAAAACTTTGGGAAAAAGGTGAGTCGAAAGGCAGAGCATTGAGTATGTTGGGCAACAGGTACTAGGGCTGCCAAACACGGTCAAGTCACAAGGATGTGGCTGGCGATGGGAAGGGGAGAAGGGGAAGGAGCACCAAGGAGAACCTTCCCCCACAGCCACTCTCAGCCCTCTGGTTTCATTTGCAAACAAGCAAACCCCACTTCAAAGGGATTGAGGGCAAGTCAGGAGTAAGTGCAAAACAGGGCCACCCTCAACACAGATAAAGCTCAGGGACCTCCATACTGCCTGGAGCGGGGCAAGACACCTCCCTCTGCGGGTTGCCTGAGCTGACATCTGCCTGAGAGATGACAGGATAGTGGAGGGAAAGCATGTGCAAGGCAGCCAATCAAGGGAAGCCACTGCTCAGCTACCTTCAGTGCTCTCTATATGCTGGGAGGCATGTAGGACCACCCCCAACCTGAGGGCCTGGTCCACGCATTCCACCCTTCTCCCTCCCACCATGAAAAATGAGCTTGTGTTCTGTTCACTGCCGAAGTAACATAGTCACTTAGAGAAAACCGTGCAAGTTAGTTTAAATCCACCTTGGGCTTTCGGAACATCTATATCTAGCCAATATGTATAATTTGTGATAAGCAGAGACTTAAAAGAGGATGCCACGACATCATTGGTTGGAAAGATGAATTAATTGTGAATCTTTGCTGACTGCCTGTCCGTAGCAAATCTGGACTAGAAAGCTAAGAGGGAAGTATAAGCAGCCTGTCATTTGAAGCACTACTGAGCATGCCACATTTCCTTCCATACTTCAGGATATCACTGTGTATTTCTGTTGTATTTACATGAAGTATTTGCCTTAAAGCTTCTCCTCTAAGGTCCCTTTTAAGAACTAATTTCAAGTTTGGATGAGCCTGTGCAATCTACTAACTTTTAGACAAATTTTAACTGATCCACAAAGGGCTACAGCACACATTTTGCCATCAACAAATGTATTAATTCCAATTTTGGCATTGCAGCAAACTGGAGCAATTCTAAAAATAGTGCACCACTAGGGCATTATTAAACAGTAATCTGCTAATTCTCCTTCATCAGAAAAAGTCATGCTGTTACGTGAAATTTACTAATGCACTTGATTTCATTTTTAATACACCAAAGCAAGATCAATTTATCACCAGATATTAAAAATTGAATGGTTAGGTAATGTTTTAAAAAATTATCAGACAGTAAATGATGGTACATTATCATAAATTTCTTGCTGAAAACCATGACATGGGATTCTAATAACTTGCAATTTGAAAGTAATTTATAGCGGAATTCCAATAAATATATTTTCTTTTATTCAGCGATAAAAAAAAGAGACAAGCCAATATGCTGACATGGTATGAATATAACTTACACACTTCATATAAATCTTTCCAGCTGGGAGAGTTCCAAAGGCTTATAATATGGTTGTTTTGACCATCAACTCTAGTATTCAAATACCAGTCTTGGAATTATCAGCAACATAGCTAACAGAAAACAAAAAGTCACAACATACAAATTATGAATGACCTTTAATGGTGATGACTGAATTTTTTAATTCTGCTCTGAGAAATGCCATGCCTTTAATGAGTTGCTACAGTCTGAAAATTGACTATGAAAGTTCCCTTTACCAACTAGATCACATATTTAAATAAAACACTTTTGGTATTGGGTATCAGGAATACATAAGTGGAAAGCCAACACAACTAAGGGTAAGGTGAGTTCTTCACATCCTTTTCAGCCAAAAGAAAGGAAAACAAGTCATTCCAACACATAAGAATGTAACAATCAGCAAATAAGACATGGAAGTGACTAGATATGAACTTTATCTTCCATATCATTTTCTTGCAAGTTCAACCTTTTTTTCTACCATCCTGCTCCTTTTGATTGTGTTGTTTTTAAGCTCTCCTGCAGCAGTGGACACCATTTCTAGTGTCTTTATCTTAGTTATGTGAGCAAATACCGAGAGCTCCTTAGACTGGAGGTACAGTCTGTGTTGGTCTCCTTCAGTCCTGGTCTCTCTTCTATATTCCCCTTCTAACTCGCCACTATGCCATGATATTCCTTTAGTGGTCAGGTCACTGAGGTAGGGCCTTCCCCTATGGACAAAGCACATCCAACAGACAAGGCTCTGCAGACTTTCTCTTGAAAATGCAGCCTCCTACCTCCCCTTTACATCACCCCTGTGCCTCAGCATTTTTCTTTTTTTTTTTTTTTTTTTTTCCCAGCCCTACTGGGCGCTGGACTTCTCTTAGTTACTCCCAGGAAAGGACTTTCCTCAGGCCAACTTATAGACTTCCTGCTGGGTTTTCATTAGCCTGGTCCTTTCTCAGGCCTACTCCAACTAAGCTGGACTTCTCCTCACTCTGGCCCTTGGTCAGGCCTGTCCCAAGCCTGACCTCCTCCAGGAAGAATCCTTCTCCCTCCCACTGCTAGCATTCTTCCACCCCTCACTGCACTGGAACCCTTCCCTTATATCCTTGCCAGAATGGGATCTTCTAGCCTGAGCCCTTCTCCCTTTAGAAATGGGGAACAAAGGGAGACCTAGTTAAAGTCATTCATTGCATGTCAGTAACAATAATAATAAAATATAAAAGTAATATATATATTTATATGTCAAAGGCTTTGCATGTAAAGAAATAAATGGTTGGATGCCAAGTGCTGTAAAAATGAAGAAGCAGCAAGAAATATCTCCCTTGTTTGGGGTAACATGGGAAATATCCTGGCAGTGTAAAGACTGAGTCAGGAACTCAACAGAAGTCAAACTGGAAAAAGAAGTTTGAAAGACTAGTTTTATTTAGCCAAACTGCAACTTTCTTTTCTGTCAATGTTTTTTACTTAAGTTTAAATGTCAACACAGCATGAGGACACAACACAGGTTCATGAGAAAACATTATCTATACACAAGTTCATGGGGGAATTGCAGTCAGAGTCTCTTAGCAGCTTCCAAGCACCAATAAGGGTTTCCTTGTCAGTAGTCATATCCAAGTGCCTCTTCTATTGTCTCTCTTACTTTCCAATAATTCTTTTTGTCTTGCTGGGACCTAAAAGCTAATTTACAGTAATAGATTTTTGCCATAGTGATTTATTTGGGTTAGCACTATCATTACGGAGATGTAGGCCATAGTACTATGTCTGGTAAAGCAGCAAGAACCTGAACATTTCATGCAGCTTGTACCAGCAGGTAAAATATTGCTCCTCTATTAAGTATTTTAATTTTATTAACTTTAAAATACAGTACATTGTAACTTATTTTTTAAAAATCCACTAGTGTTGTTGCTGATAATATGGAAATATGCTTATTATATTTACTACAGTAAAATTTTAAATTATTCTTTTGATTACTTCATTCAGAAGATGTATTTGGACAATTTTTCCCATGAATACATTGACTCCTTACAGAGAGAGTCAAAAAAGGGAATCCATATTTCAGTTCAAACTACATTTCTTGACCTATTGTAGAATTAATCTGATTTTCTTTAGAATGAAGAGTGTGCAGCACCAATAGGTAAACACATTTTTGATGTTTCACTATCAACTATTTTATTCTAGTCTATTGTCAGAGCTGGTTTTTGTCATGGAAAAAACTTTGAGTATATGCTGCCAGCACAGAAGAGGTTAAAACTGACATGCGCGGTTTGAAGCTGTGAGTGGAAATTTCCAAGGCTCACCCAGCCCCTGCCCCTGGGTGACCTGCGGAGCTGTCAATCATTGTTGACCTACTTTCCCCACAGACACATGCTCAGACTGTGTCAGCTCCTGACTGAGAGCATGCTCA
>NW_017728931.1:93594216-93604197 GCF_001723895.1 Crocodylus porosus | reverse complement strand
GAGAGAGCGATGTTCGGGTTTCTCTTGGGAAGATCTGGCCTCTCCAAGGAGAAGCTACGACTCCTTGGAGATGAGGGACAACGAGCCCTTGCAAAAACCTTAGGTTTCAACGATGACAACCAAAAGCCAAAAAACGAGTAATCGCCATCAAGGGAGGTCCGGCGATCGATAGCTCAACCGACCCAGAAGGGCAGGAAACGGACTCAAAATTCGAAGCAACACTAAGCGGACATAAGCAACACGAACCTAAATTGAACTTTAACGAAGAAACAAACGAGCCAAAACAAAGCAGATTTAATCGTGATGAAGCAAGAAACGAACGAACCGGTCTGAAACTGAATCAAACTGAACTAAGGCTACGCAACCTGAAACGAAACAAACCACGACAAAACGAATTCAAACCAAGAAACAATAAAACACTAAGTGAATCAAAACAAGGTGAGCTTAAAGCAAAACAAACCAAATCGACAAATGGGCGAAATGATCCAGAACGAACCGAGCGGAAGCATAACGAATTTACATGAAGCGAAACTCAACGAAGTGAACTCAAACGATGAAATGAAGCGAAACGAGATGAAGCGAAACAGAACAAAAATGAAATGAAACTTGATGCAATCAATGATATTTTGTCTGAAGGAGTGCAGGAGAGGATTGGAGAAAGATATGGAAGCTCAAAACAGAAAACGAAAAATATTGGTAGCGACGAACCACATGAAACTC
This sequence comes from Crocodylus porosus, assembly GCF_001723895.1. NCBI lineage: Eukaryota > Metazoa > Chordata > Crocodylia > Crocodylidae > Crocodylus > Crocodylus porosus. Next base: position 93,603,477 of record NW_017728931.1, on the reverse strand, counting down.
TTCGATAGCGATCCTCGACTATACGCCTCAATAGAGATACAGAACCCCGATGATCCGCACGACACCACTACGGCAAGATTCCTATTAGATACGGAGGCCCAGGTTAATGTCATCAAGCCGTCGATCCCACATCATCGTACCAACAAGGTAATGATGGTTCAAGGCCTCAATGCTGCCACCGCAACAGCTCGTGTAAAATTTATCGTAAAGGGCCATCCAAAACGACTGGATGCGGTCCTCGGGAACGTAAACATTTTAGGAATCCCCAGCATTCGCACTTTGGAATTGAAGCATAAGGTGCTAGAAGTCCTACCTATCACGACTGTACCTAGACCAGAATGGCATACACCCTCGCTAAAAATCCAATCCCTATGGCGGTATACTCCGATACCAATGAAAGTGCATCTTCAGGACTCTCTGGACACCTTGCTAGATGACTTGGTCCGTGAAGGCTCCATCAGGCAGATACAGGCGAGCACTTACCTTTCCCCTGGTTGGGGGATACCAAAGCCTGGAAGACCTGACACCGTACGTCTCATTGTGGATTATCGTGAGGTCAATAGACGTTGTGTAGCACTGACCCAACCTTCGTCGAGTACGCTGCCACAGAACCTATATGAGATGGCCAATTATCAAGCCCATGACTGGGTGGGCACGACTATAGATCTAAAGAATATGTTTTATTCCATACCTATTGACGACTCTGAGGGTATCCTCAACATGTGCATCAGAGGGAAAATGTTTCACTGGAACGTATGTCCGCAGGGCTATCGAAATGCTTCAGCCTTAGCTACCAGTGCTATGAATGACACCCTTGACAGATTCACCAAAAGCAACGAAATCGCACAGTTCATCCAGATCTGGGCTTACCTCGATGACATCGCCATCATGGGCAGGAACACAACCGCAGTAACCCAAGCCACGAACGATCTCGTCCAACATTTAACCGCTGAAGGATGGATCATAAATAAAGAAAAATCTCAACTGCACCTGACGAGTGAGATCACGTTCTTAGGGACTACCTTTACTCGTGACAGTCGTAAAGGCGTGGCCCATGATGATCTCTCCTTTGATTTATGGGAAAACAGAGAATTATCAAAGAAGGTAGACTTTCAATCCCTGCTGGGAAGGTTGAATTGGGTCCGACATTTTATCACTCCTGATCATCTCCCAGTTATAGCTCGGATTCAAAGGCAAATTTGAGAGAAATCCAGGCGCCAAACCCCCTGGACCCCAAAGGATGACAAGGCATTGCACAACCTGGTAATATCTATTCGGGGAACGAATCTTCACATGATTAATTTTGACTCGCCATTAACTGTCGCAGTGGGATTTACAACAGAGCACATTTTCACTACGGTAAAGAATACAGATGGAAACTTAGTATTTCTGGCTCATTGTACCATCCGCACAAACCAGCATAGGTATGGTGCCATAGGCAAAACCCTCCTAGCCGCTCAGCTGGCAGAACCACTCGCTATCGGACAAGGGCGATTGCAGGCAGTAGGAGCAACTTTGATACCTCGCCTAGCTCATGACCGACCCGATCCTTGTTTCCATGGAGAAGCAGCCACATGGAGTGCTTTAGTATTAAATCACTTATACCATTGGAATGCATGGAAGTATGAGGATCTACTGCCGCCCCCGATCATTGAGACAACACTACACCTCACATTGTACGGAAAAACCCAGCCGGCTTGGATGGCATCGGATGGTTCCACCCGTGAAGGCGGGAAGTATGGTTTTTATTGTCATCCATGCTGCATACATGATATCCAACCCGGCTGTGAATCAGCCCAACATAATGAACTCTTGGGATTCTGTGCAGTTATACAGCACTGCTTGGAAAACCACGACGCGACTCTCCCAGTTCCAATCATCACTATCGATTCTCATTAAATCTACGAGATAATAACTGGCACGACTAAACCGACTGAACACCTTGACATTTGGGAAGACACATACCGACTGCTGTCGCAGTTCACGATTCTACCACTAGTCCGACACACGCGTTCCCATCGGAATGACACCAACCCGGTACATGCTAAGATCGATGAGTTGCTACGACCAGCAACTAATGACGAAGTATTCACTCTAGACGATACCAGCGAGCCCGTTTGCATTGACCCCTACCTCACTTGGTTGCATGAGCGATGGAGTCATCCAGGCCCCAAGGCGTGCTACTCCCGATGGCGTGAGACCCTAGCAGAGAAGCCACAGTATGGCTTACATCGTGACTGGAGGCGCGTAGTCCGAGCCTGCGCAGCCTGTGCAAAAGAGAAAGTACATCCGACGAAGAGCACGAAAGGAGCCCTCGCAAAAGAACATTTCAACCCAGGTCAAACCTGGCAAGTCGACCTTTTTGGGCCATTGCCCGGAGCCTCAATCCCAAATAAGGGGCTACTCGTTGTCGATCTCGGCTCTCAGCTAATGACCGTCGTACCCCTTCGGAAGTCCCACGCCGCAGCAGTTACTACAGCCTTAACCACCGTCTTCGCGATGTGGCAAGTTCCCACCACAATACAATCAGATCGTGGGCCACCTTTTACGTCGAACATGGTTGAAAAATTCGCTAGGTCATATAACATCACGTGGCATCATCACCTTCCTTACCATCCCCAGTCCAATGGGGTTGTGGAACGGGCCATAGGTCTATATAAAGAAACGCTCCGAGTAACGGGAAATGGGAGTTATCGAAATTGGACAGCCCGCAATCATGAGATTCTAACTAATCTGAATGCAACCAAACCCTTGTGGGAACAATCTACGGAAAAACCAGTCGAACCATGGGAGAAGAAATTTGCGGACAACGAGCTAGTGTGAGTCTCCCTTCCAGACCATAACCAACGCCATCCCAAAGTTTTGCAAGGGGCAATACAATCCGCGGAGCGATATCCGAACACCTACTTAGTCACCCTTACAGATAGCGGGCGGACAATACTCACCCACCACAACTGGCTATCGAGACGCTCTAATACAGAAACGATTCTACCACAGGACGTTAACGATACTAACGATACTGCTTAAAGTCACAGCTCCGTCCTCCCAGCAAGGGGGCAACTGTTTGTCCCTTATTAAGTGCTGGAAGGTACAGGAGAAAGAGGTCTATAGATAAAAAGGACAAATTCTGTTGTTTTGTTTATGTTTGTCGTTTCAGGTTATCGGATCATTCCTCGAAGGAGTTGAGGGGAGCCTGGAAATTAGAGTGACAACTTAAATCGGAAAAAACAAGGCTGCAAAGATGCCAAGAAAACAAAAGGACTTTAGAGTAATCTGGATTTTGATGTGTTGTAAATATGTTACTTTTGTATCTGCGGTATCGATCACAGAATCTGAGCGGTCTCAAAATTCAGTTCTGTACTTGTTGTCAATGTGGGCTAATGCCACGGGAGACGACGAGAATGGTGAGGGATTGACGGCATATCTTAAAATCCCTCTGTCCGTCGAGGATTCGGTTCTCATCCCATATCCAGTACCGTTTTACATCGTAACCTGGTTTACCAAGATCTCAGAAAGTAAGGGGAATGTTATCAATATCTCTATCCCCTTGGTGGGAGGAGGCTATATTCCTACCAGTTACACTTGGCCCCGCGGATTTAACCTCAGCACACTCTCGCTCATTACTCAACCCCCTCACGAGGAGTGCTGGGAAAGGGAAGCTCCGTGTGCTTGTTCCACTATACCATGGGGGATAAACCCCCAGGGTGAGGATTGGTCTCGACCAGACATGTCATTAACGTGGGACCCCCGCTCAATTACCCCGCCTTGGCACCTCACCCTTGTTCCCAGGGGAAAGAAAACTTCCGACCCTGAGGTCGTCCTCTCACCCCTTGTAAAGACTACTCCTTTGGTGGTGTGGAATGAATCATTAACAATCGATCTAACTCAGCCAGGCCCCAAGGGAAACAATTCATGGTTTAGTTTTTATTATCCTATATTACGAGCAGTGTTGGTAAGTGCTATCTGCCATGGTGTGGAACAACCGATTAGACAATCCGCCCCCCCCGGAACAGACTAGGCATGCTTTTCCTGCCCCAGGTCGATGCTCTGAATTGAGTACACCGGCACCTTTGGGACTGGTATGGGCATGCTCGGATGGGCGACTGTACACCACCCTACCAGCTACATTATCCGGTGTACAGTGTTTCTTAAGTTCGGTTTTATTTTATCCACCCTTACAGGCTTCCACGGCACGTAGCATTAGTTGTATTTTCAAGATCCTTACGCGCCAAGTTGCTAACTTGTCATCATATGTATATACCACCGTCCCATTATACGAATAATACGAGAACGATGTTCCCATCGGAGAGGAGGAGGTATAGTTCGGCCTTTTAGCTTCTGTGCTGACCGCAAGGGGGCATGTCATGGAAAAAACTTTGAGTATATGCTGCCAGCACAGAAGAGGTTAAAACTGACATGCGCGGTTTGAAGCTGTGAGTGGAAATTTCCAAGGCTCACCCAGTCCTTGCCCCCTGGGTGACCTGCGGAGCTGTCAATCATTGTTGACCTACTTTCCCCACGACACATGCTCAGACTGTGTCAGCTCCTGACTGAGAGCATGCTCAGTCAGAACCTGACATGAGGTAATCAGACTAGAAATTTCTCTGCGGAGAGCACGTTGATTGGCTACCAAATTGATATAAAAGTTCTGTGAGCCCCTCCCTCGGGGGGAGATCGCATGGACTAGAGACAGAGGCTGCTGCTGCAGGGACTGTTCTCTGAGTCAGGCTTCAGGGCCTATTGATCTCCTCCTTTGACTCTGTTGATACTTGCTTTTGTACTCATCTGGCTTCTGACTTACCCTTGAACGAACTAACGGCTTACAATTTTGGATCACCCTTTGGACTTTGTTTAACCCGGCTCCGGACCATCGACCTTGGCTTCCTTTTTCGACTACGACCGGCTCAATCCCTCTAACCTGACATCTTCACGGCTTCATCTTCTGGCTACCGACCTCGGCTTTTCGTATTCGACCACCCGATTTGTCCATTGCTGTGGACTGGCGTCACATGACTCATTACCTACACGTTACAGTTCGTTTTATGTTACATCCATTAATGAGCTGTTGACCAGCCCTGGGACTAGGTCTTCGGACTGAACCTCGTGGGCCAACAGACCCCTTTGTTGTCTGTGCGTTATTACTGTAACTGAAGAAAGCAACTGTATGCCTCCACTTCAAAGCGTGAGTAAAATAAACCATCTTTGTTAAACCAATACGCCTGGGTACTTCTCAGACTCCAAAGCCGCTAATCCCACCTGTCCGTGCCAACAGCCACCACCCGGCCAATCCACCGTGACCACGACCCCGAGCTTGGCTTGCCAGCTCTGCCGGGTTCATCGCGACAGTTTTTATTTTACATGCAGTACAAATCAGAAATAACTCCATTGAAGTGTAAAAAATTTTACTGCTTAGAGTATAGAATCTGGCCTTAGAAAGCCTTAACAACCTCAAGCCATCAAAAAGGACAAATTGGACACACCTACATGTGCTATTAAGATGAAACTAACCACCAGTGGTTATTGCACCAGAGTTTATTGCTCCTGGGTACAGTATCTACACATGTGCCTGTGACTACAGCACACTGAGCTGAATTGGAGCAGCTCTGGCTGGCAGGCGGGTCTGGGAGGTCATCCTGCCAGCCCGAGGCTTCTGCAGCCTGGCTCAGTGTGCACCAGAGGAGCTGGCTGGGTCATGAGGGTGCTCCAATGTGGGGGCAGCCAGCAAGCAGCCCCTGCGCTGACGCACCCTCATTCCCCAGTCAGCTGCATCAGTGTCTACGTGTGCACTGCTGTGGAGTAAAAAACTACATACTAGGATAGTACTTGTAAATAAGTACTACCCTACTGCAGAGTTAATTAGTTTCCTCCAGCCTTATAGGGCCACACGTGTAGATAGAATATGTTTACTTTGAAGCTAATTAGTCTACTCCACAGTAAATGTCTTCTGTAGATGTGTTCCTTGTAGAGTAAGAACCTAACCCCTTTGAAGTTAGATGGAATTTACTACCTATCTCAGAAGCTGCCCCCTGGCCTTCATCTTTCTCCTTTAAATCTTGTATGGAAATCATTCTCTTGAGTAATAGTGTCTAATATATAATCTTGGATAATAATTGGGAATCAGAAGGGAAAGCACTTCTCCTATTATTAATTGTATGTTTACTCAATTCAGTCATGTGCTCAAGCTTCTGGAAGCTAATCTCATTCATATCAAGATTTTGAATATGCCTAAGACACATGCTGGCGTAGCCATGCACACCACAACATTCCATCCTCTCATTTACACATGCAAACTGGTTTCTAATTCTTTTTCTGTTTTCACTATTAAATGCAGGTGTTAAGGAAAGATGATGTCTGATCATGTACTAGACAAATTCCTGATACCTTACAGTTGGCTATTTCATTATTGACCCATCTTACTAATACAAACCATTTTGTTGAGCCACCATATAATATAAAGTACAGCTGTAGTTTAATGAAGAAAGGACTGGACCCAAACAGGAGAGAACCTAGGTTCTCTTTTCTTTTATGCCACTGATTTACCCAAAGTTGTGGCAATTTCTTTTACTCTTTTTGTATTGTGTTCTAAGATTTGTAAGTGAAGAGCAATATGCAATTAAGAAGTTAATGGGTCATTACAAAACTTGAAAAGAACTATTACCAAGTATGAATTTTACCAACTTCCTTATTTAACATTTCTTTTTTTTACTTATAACAACTCCTTTTTGTAGTGTATTATGGCATTACATTTAATTTCAGAGAATTGCAGTTATTCTATGCTTAATTGACTCTAGGACACAAAATTAATCATTTCACAGACCCTGTTCATTTTATTTCTCTTTCTCTCTCTTGAGTATAATTATGCCTTTATATTAGATAGACACATGATCTACTGATAAAATTAAGAGATTAATTACTTTCTCTGATTTCTTTAAGACCAGACATGACACTTGCCATAGCACAACCTAATGAGATCAAGGTGGATAATGATGGAACTTCTTAAAACCATCTTATGTTCGACAGAACACACCATTTTAGTATTTCCACACCGGAACATAAAAAGAAGTAATATTAGCCCTTTCATTTGAAGGCAGGTATAGTGATATTTTGAATATGTATAGTATATCACTCTGACTTCTGCAACCAATTGGAAGTCCCAAAAAATTATTGAATTTGGTGAGAATGTGTGATCCAAGTGAGCAACCGGATTAAAAAACAATATGCAAAAATAATACAATCCAAATTTACATTTTATTTTTTAAATGAGTTTACTATGATTATTTTAACTTTATTAATCTGCAGTTCTACCTTTGTAGTTATTAATATACCAAACAATGCCATAATATTTTTTTTTTTTTTTTTACAGTTTCAAACTTTTCCATTGCATCTGCCATAAAATCATAGATCAGCCATTTTACTGATATGGCTTAACATATGCAGCTCAATGATGTTCTGCTGTAGCATGCACTTGTCCATATTTTTCAAGTATAATGGATTAAAAAAAATGAGAAAATGTTACTCTCTCTAGTCAAGGAACATGTTATGAGCACTGAAGCAATGCACACACTTTTCATCACCAGTAACAATGAAGAAACTTCAAAACAGAAGCAATGGGGAAATTTTGCTCAAAGTTTTGCCAGCTTCTCCTCACTCTTTGAAGGGCTTCCAATATAGGGTGTACCCCCTCTCCCCCCGCCCCGCCAAACTTTCTCCAAGCTTCAGACAGAGGGTGGGGAAGTAATTTGTAAGGTATCTGAGACCTGGAGCCTCCAAACTGAACAACAAGGGCCAAGTGAATGTACTTCTACTTAGTGGGCAAGGTGTTCTTTCTACTCGTTTGTAGGGATTACTTATTTAGACTTTGCTCCAAACCTTTTCCATCAATCCCTGAGCAAATTAAATCTTAGTGATGTTGGGCTGATTGCCAGATTATATTCAGATTTGGAAAGGATTTTTTCTCTACTGAGAAAAACAAGTTGCTGTATAAATGTTTATCTTTATTTTCTGTTTAGCATTGTAGAGGTTTGTTTGGGGTTTTAAATTCTGGGGTTTTTTATAAGGATCCCTATACTACCATTGGGTAAATGCATTTGATACAAGGTCCTTGTAACCCAGTGGGTTACTTGAGTTACTTAACAAGCTCACTGCTTTGGTAAGGAACATTGCATCTCTATTTTCACTTAGGACTGACGGGAGAGTAAAAACCCTCTTAATCTGTGAACACAATTTACTCTGATGAAACTGGACCTTTTTACCAAAAATGTAAGGTCAGATTCTGCCCCTGTTATTCACAATGAAAGGCCTCTTCATGGAGTAAAGACCTATTTAACACAAGATGACAGAATGCCTTATATAGCAATTTTTATTAGCTTATTATGAAATACTACTGCAAGTATTTTCCATAGCTTTGAAATGAGTCAGCTGTGGCTTGTTTGTGTCATTAAGTTTCTGGCTGATATACTGCTTATCCCATCCTATTGTAAATTAAATAGTCACACCCAAAGGGCTGAAATACTGTAAAGTTACCGAAACGTGCAGTTTCCTTCCCTGCAGATATCACTCCACTTAGGTTGATGAGTCCTATACTTATTTTATGCTTACTCTTATCTTACTGTATTAACAATTTTACAGGAAAGTTATTCTGTGCAACTTTCATGTTCCCAGAATGGCTGATGTTTCAGAGCAGGAACCTGCACATGCAAATACCTCCCAGATACCCACCTCTTCATTTGTACATACAATTTAGTTTGTTGTACTGCTGTACTTACAAACAAACTCCTTCTTAACACAGCCCTTAGATATTTACATATCAAAAATATGGCCTAATATCTGTACCTAGGTTATAGATTCAGTCTATTACGGTGAAAGGATTCTTCGTATTTCTTATTGATGCTATAACATTTTGTTTCATCATTGTGAACAGTTTTCTAAACACTTATCTAACACTAAGTATTTCTAGTCAGTGCTTAGCATGCTTGTTCCACTTAATGCATGCTCTCTGCTTTAGTTCATAACTTCTAGGCTTCTTTGCTTACATTTCATAGACATCAGGGCTGGAAGGGACCTCGAGAGATCATCGAGTGCAGCCCCCTGCCCAAAGGGCAGGAAGTCAGCTGGGGTCATAGGATCCCAGCAAGATAAGCATCCAATTTACTACTGAAGGTGTTCAATATAGGTGCTTGAACCACCTCCACTGGCAGACTGTTCCAGACCTTGGGGGCTCAGACAGTAAAGAAATTCTTCCTTATGTCCAGCCTGAAACGG
>NW_017728931.1:93581668-93593409 GCF_001723895.1 Crocodylus porosus | reverse complement strand
CAGGATAGAAGTCAGGCTAATGGGCCTGTAGTTAGCCAGATCCACTCTTCTCCCTTTCTTGATCGGCACCACATTGGCCTTCTTCCAGTCTTTGGAATGCTGTGCCTTTTCTTACCTTATCTCATGGAATGGCCGTCTAGAAATTTTCTGTTACTTAATGCAATGAGAACTGAACTATTGCTTGTGGGATCCAACAATCAAGTTCAATTATGCACTTCTGTACTGCCTTCAGGTGGCTCCCTCCTGCAAAGTTGAAAGTTTAGTAGCCTAGCCAGGTACCAGTCCATACTACACCTTAAAGATGTAATCTGCCTGGAGTTATTTTAGCTTTCCTGAATAGGCTTCTGTCAATCCACACTTATGTTAAGTTTCTATTTTATGCTTTTCTTTCAATTTATTTTGAAAGAGTGAAATTAGAAATATAAACCTTGTAACACAGGTCTGTAGAGAAAAGAGTTCTTAGTAACAATGAACACAGAGTTACTTCACCTGCATAAGTACTTGCACAGAACTCCAGAAGAAAAGTTAGAGGCTCTGGTGAACAGGCATGCAAGAATCATTTCTTCAGGTTTTCCACACAGAGGTCCTCAGCAACCATTTTGGGAAACACCAAAATAGTATACAAAGCCAGAGTATACCTGAGGAGTGAAAATGAATTAAAATAAGATAAAGCAGTAAAGTAAAAGTCTTTACCTTCCGCCAAGGAATTTACTTAAAGGTCTTAAATACCAAGCATTCACTCCACTATTGAAGCTGAGACAAAGGCAGCTCCATTACAGAAGAGAAGACAAAGAACTCTTCATTTAAAGAGCAGAAGACACAGGAAATGCTGGGTAAATTCTGAGGAGGCCCCTCCTACCTGCCTATTAATTAAACTTGAAATTATTACAGCTGGGTGCAATAATAGCCCTATGGAAAAAAAGGAGACAGCACTTCACTGAAGGACTGAAGATAGGCTCAGGGGGGAAATCTTTTTCTTATACTAAAACCTGAGTGGGATTTTATGAATGGTGGGGAGAGGAAAGTGCTAGGGGGAAGAAACACTTACTTATTGATATTCATAGCTAAAGATGGGGAACCAAGTCAACAGAATATGTCCAAACAATACTGTGGCGAGGGAAATGTGTTACCTATTCATGGAAATGAATTGTTGATGTGTTTTCCTAAACTGATTACTGTGTTCCCTTTCCTCTGATAAAGTTTTCCCTATTTTATATACAGGCTTGGTTATTGTTGAGTGGAGAAATATTATCTATTAAAAGTGCCTGGGGGAGATATTTAATGAATCCATAATTTCTGAGTGGGTGCTTGAGCAAAAAGTACAAGTGTTGATTTTTAAGAGTAATGTCTAACTATTGTTTCTGGTTCTCATGTCTACCAAGAAATGCTGGCAGAAATGTTTTTTTTCTGCTTGTCTTTCTAAAACCATGTTAGGATGTTTCTTTTAAACATAATACATTTAGGGAAAGGTAACCCAGATGTATATTCTTACATGGGAACTCGTAATGTTGAAGGAGACCTGCAGGCATAAAGCCAGAAAATTAACAGAGTGCAATATGGTAAAAAAAAAAAATGTAAATGTTAAGTTTTTGAAGCAAAATAATATCATGGAACAAAATAATGTAACTTTCTCTTTCCAACTCCTGTGCAAATGTATCTGGAATCTTAAGCATGTTATACATGGAGTTTGCAGGAAGCATGGAGAAGAGCAATAAAATTTATCAAGGGCTGGAGAGAATGATTCAGAAAGAAAAATTAAAAGCTCTAAATACATATAGTTTATCTATATGCAACAACAATCCAATGTATTTGAATAGCTAGAATACCAAAGTAGTGATTATATTACACTCCTATGTACAAATTAAATAGCTTAAAAATAACCAGATCAAGTTAACACAGAGAAAATTTAGGCTGAATATCAGGAAAGCTTCCAAAAAGTGGGATGTAGTCTGTGAGATGCTGTGCCAAGGAGACTAGCTGAAACTCATTTATTTAGAGCTTTTAAAGACTTTTAAAAGCAGTTGGAAGAGATTAACATTATTTCCAGCTCGCACAATTTTTATGATAAATAATGAGATTTTAACCACTGTTTCAGCAGATTTCTCCATAGGTCAGAGGATGAAGGAAGTTATTGGGTGTAGGTATTAGTAAGGACAATAAATACTATTTTTATGAAAGATCCCAGAGAGAAGGAAGCAGAAATGACCTTACTTTCAAGGATGGCTCTACTCCATCCTTCACCTTCCACTCAATAAATAAGTCAGCTCATCTCTGGCGTTCCCACTTAATTCTCTCAATCACTACACTCAGAAGATTAGAAAAGAGCAACCCGATCCTAAGCTTAGTGTTGGTGTGACAAAACTTGAGGGAATTTTCCAGGATAATGAAGAGGATAGATAGAAGTGAGAATCTTTGAAGCTGGAGGAGAAGACAAAAGGAAGGAGAGAAGAGGGACATGAAATGTATGTGATATGGCATAAGAAGCTATATAGTTAATGGTGGACACAGTGCTGGGCAAACGAGACACTGAGGTAAGAATTTATGAACCAAGAGTTTTAATGATTTTGGGAGACGGTAGATACTCGCCACTTCATCAAGCAGAACTGCATGCAAGTTGATGTTAAAAAAACATTTAAATGGAAGGACAGTGTTGGTTAAAAAAAAAAAAAAAATGAAGTGGGTCATGCCTAAGTGAGTGACTGAATGGCCATGAATCAGTTTCAGGTGGATATTAGAAGAAGGTTTTAACCAACAGAGGAGTGATGTTCTGGAGTAGTCTTCTAGATGGGCACAAGAAATCTAACAGATCTTACAATGAATTGTAATCACTTTCTAAAAGGTATTATGGTCAGAAGAAATAGCACAGGACAGAACTCAGTAACTCCTTTCCACTCATGTAATCCTTGTACAATTTGAAATATACTTTTTTTTGCCCACAAGAAGTTGTAAGAAGTAAAAATGAGCTAGAAGCAATGGACCAGATCCCCCCCCCAAAATGTAATTGGATACTAAACTCTGATTTATATGCAGTGATTTGATATATAAAGTTGCCACATTTAAGTCTTGCTATAGCTGGTAGTTTTCCTAAAGCCTTAGCTGTTTGAGTGAGATATGTGAAAGTCTCCAATTCTTACTTGTACTAAGTTTCTAATTCTCACACTTGTAAAGAAAAGCTGAAAATTATGAGCTAGGTGCATCCTAAATGCTCAAAAATTAAAAAAGCAACCAAAACAGAGAGCAAATAACTTTAATTCAATTGTGGAATATTTATATCATCTTAGACAAAGATTGTTAATTCAATATCCTTTGATATGATTTATCCTTGGCAAGCCTCTCAAGCACCTCTCCGATTATAAAGAATACCAGTCTCTGATTAGACTATTTTCAGGTGTTAGCCTTGCTACTTTTCCCTTTTAAAAAAGTAAAGCCATCATTGTTTGAAACAGCCTGGCTCTTGTGCTTTGAACCATATCTTCTAGGGCCCATCTGGCTGATCAGTAAACATAGCCATCTCAGATGCAAGCTCTTAGCGATTGCCCTTTCCCAATAATACTATAAAATATAAAAACACCTTCACATCAAATCCTGTAACAAAGTGACAAAACTAGGTGCAGCTATCTATAGAGGCTAGATACCATGTAGTAAATGCAAAAATAGTTTACTGGGCAATAAATGGAGACTACCCCCTGTATCAGTAGACCTGATCCATGAAACCATCCATATATGATATTCCATTGTGGAGTCACGATGCCAGTAGCCATTAAAACAGTTCTCATCCATTGATTAAGGATTAACATTTCACATGTAACTATCCTTGCAGGGTGCTTACGAAGCATTTTAGAATTAAAATCCCCACAAAAACTGTATGCTATTAAGCAACCCCTAGGTTTTGCACCCAGAAAATTCTCAGTACTTCTGCAGTAGTAACTCAAAATTATTCAAATTATTTAAAATACATTTTAAACAGAAAACAGAAGGTTGTTATGAAAATAGAAGCATCGTATCAAAATAGAATCAAAGAAACAGCTTATGGAGAAGGAAAAAAAGCCTCATGGTCTTAAACATCAGAAGAAGAATATTCTATTTCAGGCTGCCATATATTACCAGACAGGATTTCAGAATCAACAAAAATATTATTTAAGTATACAGTATGCCTAAAAAAGGCTCACTAAAACTTCCCTCCATGAGGGATTATTCCTTTGAAAAGAGAGACAGACACATAATAAAAACTTTGCTTATTCCACTTTCAGCTTAGTTTATTTAAAAATATTAAATCTCTTTGATTTCCCTTGATGACACCTTGCCAAATATTTTTCAAAGCCTATGCTTTAGCTGTGTTAGAGGGGTTTTATTTTTACACTTCTCCAAAACTGAATGTCTGGATGCTTCTGACACTTGAAATTTTCTCTGATATTTACATAATCTCATAATGGTTTTGATTTAACTAACAGAATTAATTTCTCTCATTAAAATCTCAACCCAGTCTTGAAGAAGTCTTTTACTAAAAGAGGACAACTTTGCCACTTGTCACCTACAAGCCCTGGTAAAATTTGCTAGGTGATTAATTCAGCAAAATATCGAGGGAAGTTATCAGCTGTTTTATGTTAAGAGTTCATGGTGGTGGGGACATAAGATAATTTAGCACTGATGTGGAATCCCTTCAGAAAATCCTACAGTGTGTTAAAGGACTCCGTGTCTGGCTGGAAACCCCTGTGCCTCAGGTAACTGGCATTTTTAGATTACCGGCACCCACCATTTCCTACTCATGCTGGAAAACAATGCTTTTACTGTACTATCTTATTACTAACACTAAATCTGCAACTTGGGATGTAGTGACATTATACCCATTCTACAAGGAGGGGAAACAGACACAGAGGTTTAAACAACTTTCTGAAGGCTGCAGAGAGTGAGAGAGAATTACAGTTTTTAATTTCCTAGTCCCTAGTTTGGACTTCTAACTACAGTGATCCAAGTCTGCACTTGGATTAACCTTTTAACACAAGTTATATGGCAATGCATACTTACCTCTTCACAAAAGAACAAAGTAGAAACAAACACTTGACCAGGTTCCTTAATTACAATAGGAAAACATGCTTTTATGACAACAGAACATAGAGAAATAGCAAGGCGTATTATGCAGTGAAATAAAATGAATTGCAGGCCCAAATGGTTTCTTTAAATTGTAATATGTAAATTGCCTCCTTGTTTTACTTGAATCAACATTTTAAAGAAGGCAATTTAATAAAAATAGACTGGCTTTTCTATAAAAAATCTCAATTGTTATCATTAAATTAAAGAGATATTGATCAAGCCCTAATTTGTAATTACATGTGTATCACCAAATTCAAAAGATCATATAAAACATGAGATGTTGATTTATCATCTCCTTAAATTGTTTTTTATAGAGGATAAGGAGGTTGTTGGTCACACTGCTATTTGCTAGTGGCTCATATATATTTTTAGTTCACACTAAGACTGACACTTCATAGATACTCTTTAAATCTGTTTTTACTCTTCCCTCCTTATGCTTCAATAGTTCATAGTTAGGATCCTAATCAAAAGATCACATGTTTATTAATCAGTTCAATACAACCTGTACTAGCTCAGTTTGCTCATATATTTTGATAGCAAGAATTAAGTGTTCATTTTCCCCACAAACTGCAGTCTGTGTTTCCTTTTCCACCCCCAGCACTGACATTATTTTGGAGTACTGTGAAGAAGAGTGTCCCAGTCACCATTACATCTTGTTCTGCAAAGGTATAGCTTGCCTGTCTGTTGAATCAGCTACCTCCAACTACAGCCTAACAAGTGACATGGAGGCGTAGGGGTTCCATATTTGGTTCACTGCTCTTCTCATTCTCCATAATAACGGTGGGAGTTATCATTTCTCAGTAGGGCCTTTGTTACCATTGCTACATCAATCATTCTCTCATTTCCAGTTCAGTTATTCAGGTTCCTTAGGGCTCCATTGTTAATCTTCATTAATGTATTACTGGCTTTCATAACCAATTTACTTTGGATTCTGAATAAATCAAGGCTGCTAACAGAGGACATTCTCATTTTTCTTTGCAACTACAACTGACATGGATTTTGGAAAGATCATCCCTAATCAGAGTTCCCTGAAACTCTATTTTTGTTAGGATATTTTACTCTATATCCCTGAGAAAAAGACGTGTATGATGTTTGACTGGGCTATCGCAGTAATGCAAACTTCCTCAGCTTCTGTTATTTAATCGAGACGTTAAAGAATCTGATAGAAGTTACACACACAACACGTTAGCTTCTATGTGACCTTCACTGGTTTCTTGCATTTCACCGTGACATCAAGTTTTTAAAGTATAATGTAAATCTTTATGAGAAACTCATTTCTTTCTCTCATCATTTAAAAGAGACAAAAACAATAGCAGGTTTATCTTCTAGGGGGCCTGGACAAGGCTCCGTTTCAGGTTATAAGACTACTAAGCAGGGCTGTAATGCAAAGGAGGCCTCTGACCAACTCAGAGCGTTATGGAACTCTATAGTTGGTACTGCCTCAGTGCAGTACTATGAGAAAATCTTCTTTCTTTACCATGCTCTTTTTCCCCTTTCTTATTACAGACTGAATTCTCAGGGACTTGCTTAATTTGTATTTCATCTTCAAACATCACATTTAAAAATAAACTGAATAAAAATAAGAGGAAAAAGTATGTGAACACACACAACTCCCACAACTTAAAGCTCTTGATTAATGGCTGGGAGCTGGCAACCTACTAAGCAAATCACCTGTGGCTTTTCTTTAAGATTAAGATAATCACTGTGTTCCTTCAGTGAGCAGAGAGAAGTAGCTAACCATGTTAGTCTGAAGTCAGGAAGAAGATAAAGTAAAGATACCCCTTCCAGACTAGTTGAATCAGAAATGTATAAGCTTTCATGTGCAAGAGTCACTTAGTCAGATGCCATCCTTTAATGAGTTATATTCAAAGGATATTCTCTTGATCTTTTTCTCTCTTTCTCCCTGCACACGCACATGCTAGTTGTTTGGAAAATCCTTCACAAAATTAAGAATAACCTATTCTTATTTCTGTGAGCAGCTTTAAGAACTTAAATGTTCAGATCAGCAATATGCACCATAAAGATGATGCAGTCCTCAAGGGCAAATCCGTTGGACGTATTGTACAAATATGCAAGTCTTAAAATATGCCTTTAAGGATTTGTACTCCTACATACAATCACTTAGATGGACATGCAGTCTTCCTGCCCTATTGAGTGGAAGACTGTATGAAAGCAGTATGATCCCAGATGGAGGGAAGAGCATCTTTTCAGGTGTTCTACTTGCAAGAACAGCAAATGTGACACCCTCAAAATCACTGAAGGGAATTGAATGGTACCCAAATGTCAGTGTCCTTATCTTCTTCAGTGATATATGCAAGGCAAAGGGACTTCTTTTCTGACTTTAAGTGACTGCAGCTTTCGCCCTTGCTGGTGGTTATGTGCAGGCTCAGTCAGAACTTACTGCATTAGTTGCAATCAGTTCCCACTTTCAAGCATTTAATTATAACTGTAGCACACTAGAAACATATTTTTAATGTAAGCTACAACTGGGGTATCTGCACTCAATGCCAGAAGCCAGGGACCTAGCAATATGCCAATGCATTATTCCAGTCTGACTGTATATGCAAATTGTAGAGATGCAACCGCATGTTTGTTTTTGTACCTCAAAAGCATAGCACAGGAAAATGTTCATTACCTCTTGACAATGCGCATTCTAAGTCCAGCGGAGCTATTTCCATGCACTTCATGTGTTTGGGAATCCTAACTGGCTTAAGCACAAACATGAGATAGAATTTATTCTTGGGAAGATCAGCAGACAGAGGCTGAAATTACTCCCACACCCCAATATGGCTTCATCTCAGTGATCTGTAGTCAAAAGTAGAAAATAAGACCTTTACCATTCTTAGATTTTCAAAAAATAGTAGAGGTAGAAAATGTATTTCACAATTTATCTATTGCTGCATCCCGTCCTTTGATATGAAAACCTAATCTGAAGTCCCAGATTTTTCATTCAAGGTTTAAATGTGTTACATAGTCTATTTTGGAGGATGTCCTCTCAAAAATCCTCATATATAACACTGATTCCTGCTTAAAGAAGCATAGTGATAAAGGGAATACATCTGTGCTCTAAGTCCTACCCAAACTTTTGGGGCCTTTGTACATGCAACAAAACTGGCCTTTAAATTGGCTTACATGCCCTTTTGCACTACTTTAATGGCACTGCTATTTGCACGCTTGACGGCATGCTCTGCTTTAAATGACTTTGGAACATAGCAAGATAAAACCCTTCCAAGGTGTTTTAGTTTGCTACCCAACAAAGTGTAATGGGGCACTGGAAGCCAATGTGCATGGGGCACTGGAAGCTCAGGCTTGGCACGCTTCAATACCCCGTGCGCCATGCCCACTGCCTTCTCCAGCTGCCAGCATACCCAGACACTCTCCTGCCTCTCCTGCCACCTTGCCACTTGACCCCAGGGGCAAACCAGCCATTCCCAGGCAGACCCAGCCAGTGGGAAGGTGGCAGGGACAGTGCAAGAGTCCTGGAGCCTACCCACCCCATCCACAGTGAGTGGGGGTTGGGGAGAGATGAGCTGCTGGTAAGCCAAGCAGTCCCTGAGCTGCAGAGGACCCTGATGCTTTCCTGTGTGGTGGCAGGTAGTCCTGGGGGGCACCACAGCCATGGAGGGGAGCACCAGGCCCTGCAAAGCTCAGTAGCAGCTAGTGCAGGCAGGCTTGACTGAAGAACAGCAACAAAAAAGCAGCAACAAGCCTAATCTATTTTTTTTTTTTCTCCTGGAGCCTGCCTGCCTGAGCTGTGCGAGGGCCCAGTGCTTCCCTCTGAGGCTGCAGTGCTCCCTGGGACCACCCAGGCTGGGTGCCAGGTAGTTGGTGCCAGCTGGTGGGCACCACTGTGGAGGAAAGTACCGGGGTCCCTCACAGCTCAGGGACCATTTGGCCCACTCAGGCCCCTAACCCTCTTGTACATGCAGTGGGGGTTTAGTTCAGTTTAGTTCTCCCTAAATTGAAATGGTAGAAACCGTGGGTTTTTAAAAACCCACCATTTCAATTTAGGGAAAACTAAACCAAACTTATCCCCTGTCACGTATACAAGCACCCTTTGGTACTGAAAGGCCATGTGATCTGTGGGAATAAGTTGGGAGTACCGGGGTCCTTTAGTCTTAAAAATGGCTCTGCCACTGACTTACTGTGTGGACTTGGTCAAATACTCCTGCAATGTGGGGCAAGTGCCCCTATTACCTTGAGGGGAAGACAACTGACTGGGAACCAGCAAAAAGACATGGTCAGCCAAGAGGGGAAAACAGTAGCACCTGAAAAGCTGCAGGCTATTTACCTGGCATAAGACTGGAAGCCTGCAAAGGCTGGGCTCCAGGCAGCTGTAGGAGACTTAGGCAAGCTGCTGATAAGTAGGCAAGTGAGTAACCTCTGCCAGTGAGGAAAGACAGCTTACAAAGAAGCTAAGTAATGCACCAAGGGTGCTTAATTGGGAGCTGCTGGCCAAAGCTGTAAGCCTGCTCATAGGGAGACAGGCTACAAAGAGGCAAGCCTAAACTGGTTAATGCAGGGGCAAGCAAAGCAGACTTAGGTCCAGAACTAGAGGCTCATTCTAGTCCTCAGCATTGTGGGGGGAAGAGCTCACTAAAAAGCAGGAGGTACTAAGGATACACAAAAAGGTAAAGTACCCTAGGGAGCTGATGGGAGTCACCTGGTAGGGTGGGGAAGGATCTTTGTGGTGAGTGTACCTAGATGGGTCAGTTAAGTGTTTGTGCTGTTTTACATCTGTGAGGCTTGGGAGCGGCTTAGACAGAGGAAGGAGGTCGTGGAGAGTGTGAGAGAATCTGGTGGTTCAAAGGCAGGATGGGTGAGGATCTGGAACTGAGAGAGATAGAAACACATTTGCCTGAGGCCAAGTGGAGGGAGAGACACCATGCTCAGGGCAGAGTTAAAAGATTTGTCCAAATGAGGCACCCCCAGGATGAGCAGAGTGGAGTGAGGCATCAAAGGCCTCATCCTGGTCTCTGGGGGCAGCCTCCTTAATTTATATTAATGTTCCAGCAAAGCATGGCAGGCACAATCAGGGCAATATTCTGCTACAGTGAACTTTACCATAGGAGGCACCACATCACCTTCAAAAATGAAGTCCTTTTACAACTTCACCTTTACTTCCCAAATGTTTCATTTGTAAAAAATTAAAATAACACCACTATTAATGAAAATTGTAAATAAAAACCCAAACCCATGGCCTATGGTGTAGCTGTCTTAAAGATCACCTCTCACTTTTCACTGGTACGGTTAGCTGACTGATTCAAGACCTGAACTCTGAAGGGCATAAAAAAAAATTTTCCTACATGTTCATGTATTTTATACACACGTGCAATCTCTCTGTTGCAACAGAAACTGCATTGCTGGGGTCAATCTTCCAATTTTACCTTAAGTTCCTTTTCCAGATCTCATGGTAGACCAAGTGAATGACCAACTTAACAAATATGAAATATCTTCCTGAAAAAGTTATTTTCCTATTGGTGCCTTTCCAAAATTGTCCAAAGGTTCTGTTATCCTATTAATTACCAAAAAAACCCCAAAACCCTACAAAACTATTATCTGAAGATCAAACTTCAAAGCAGAATATATTGTACAAAAAGTGAAAGTGGTGGGTCAGAGGTGGGCTGGGAAGGCTTTAGAAAGCCCCAGCATCTGAGTCCACTAACATTTTTCAAAGCCTGAAGTTTGCCCATGAACTTGTTTCAGAATATTCCTCAGCACCCACTCTCACACTCTTGGCCTCTCTCAGCTGTTAGAGCTGGGACCAAGCCTGGAGCAGCCTTGTGGACAAACTTCCGGCTCTAAAGCAATGGTTCTCAATGTTTTTTGTACCAGGACCCATTTGTAAACACTGTTGCCCAGTCCTGACCCAGTGCCCCTCATTCCTGACCCACTGCACCCCTGCCCCCAGGACCTAGTCCCTGGGTGTGTGGGGCAGTGGGGGAACATAGGGGGACCCAAGAAGCCCCAAGCAAGCTGGAACTCTGCCAGCTTGCAAGGGAAAACCCACGGTTTCCCATGTTTTTCTCCTTCAATGGAGAATCCATTTTAAAGCTTGTTGATCCATTTTAATGTTTGTTTGTGACCCTTTCATATATTCTTATGACCTGCTTTTGGGCTGTGACCCATGGGTTGAGAAACAGACACCTTTCACCTTCGTGCTGGCATAAAAATTTTATGGAGGCACAAAATGACTGCAAATAGACATCCATATCTCTTCTATCGTAACAAAACCCCCAGTTTTTCTTTTCTTTTTTTTAAATTCATCTTAAAATACGTTCCCTCCCCTTCCCCAAACATTTCTTACTTTTCTCTCCCTCTCTATTCTGTATAGATAAATAGAAGTGACCTCAAACTTAGGATAAGCTTTAAACATTTTTATTTTGGTAGCAAGTTTTTGGTTTTGGATATCCAATGTTTTATATTGTATATTAGGTTTGTATTGTTTTTTTTTACTGTTGTACATTATATTATCATTTTTGTATTGATTTTTATTGTTTCATATGGATATTATATGGTTTCATAAAGCCCATGGCTCTGTTTTCAGGCTTCCCCCCCTCCACCTTCTGTAATCTCCCCCCACACACACACTCCTGCAGCTTCCCAGCTCCTCGTGGCTATCCTGCAGTTCTCTCCAGCTCCCAGCACCT
>NW_017728931.1:93566745-93581058 GCF_001723895.1 Crocodylus porosus | reverse complement strand
TGTATGTGCCTGAGCTGGTAGTATGTGTGTGTATGCACCTAACTGATTTGTGTGCGTGTGTGTGTGTGTGTGTGTGTGTGTGTGTGTGTGTGTGTAATTGTACACCATGCCCTCCTGTCTAACAGCACAATATTGGGATCCTGAGCATTGGCCTGACCCCTCAGGGCAACACTGTGATTGGTAGCCCCAGAGCTGGGCTTTCCCAACAACCTAATGACAGTTGATGCAGAAGAGGCCAAAGACTCAATGCCTTTTTTACCTCAAGGTAAGGTCAACTACCAGACTACTGCACTTGGCAGCACAGTTTGGGGAGGAGGTGAGCAGCCAAGAGAGGCAAGAGAACAGGTTAGGAACTATTTAGAAAAGCTGGACGTGTACTACAAGTTCATGGAGCTAGATGTGATGCACCCAAGGTGGCTGAGGGAGCTTGCTAATGTGATTGCACAACCATTGGCCATTATTTTTAAAAACTCATGGCAATCAGGAGAGGTCCCAGCCAATTTGAAAAGGGCAAATATAGTGCCCACCTTGAAGAAAGGGAAGAAGGAGGATCTGGGGACCTCCAGATCCATCAATCTCACCTCAGTCTCTTGAAAAATCATGAAGCAGGTCCACAAGGATCAATTTCTAAACGCTTGAAGGAGAAGGTAATTAAGAACAGTCAGCATGGATTCATCACAGGCAAGTCATGCCTGATCAACCTGTTTGTCTTTTATGATGTGATAAATAGCTCTGTGATACAGGGAAACCATTGGATGTGGTATACCTTGACTTTAGCAAGGCTTTTGATGCAGTCTCCTACAACATTCTTGCAAGCAAGCTAAGGGAGTACGAGTTGGATGAATGGACTGTAAGGTAGACGGAAAACTGGCTAAATTGTTGGGCTCAAAGTGTAGTAATCAATGGCTTGATGCCTAGGTGGAAGCCTGTATTCAGTGGCGTACCCCGAGGACAGGTCCTGGGGCTAGTTTTGTTTCACAGATTTCATAGACAGTAGGGGCTGGAAGGGCCCTTGTGAGACTGAATCCAGCCCAACTCTCATAGGCAGGAAGTCTTCTGGGGTCAAATGATCCCAGAAAGATAAACATCCAAACAGTTTTTGAATGAGTCCAGAGTAGGTACTTACAGTACCTCTGAGGAGAGTCTGTTGAAGACCCTGGACACTCTGACTGTAAAGTTTTGCCTTATGTCCAGTCTAAATCAGCCTTCCATGAATTTGTGGCAGTTAAACCTTGTCATCCCTTGGGAAGCCCTGGTGAACTACTGTTCTCCCAGATCCTGATGCACACCCCTCATATACTTGTAGGCTGCTACGAAGTCACCGCTAAGCCTTGCTCAGTAACTTCCTCAAGGATCCGGAAAGTGGCATGTAGTACATACTTAGCATGTTTGCAGATGACACCAAGTTGAGGGCAGTAGAAGATATCCCGGAGTGTAGGACTAAGATTCAGACAGACCTCAACAAACTAGAGGATTGGACCAAAAGAGATCTCATGAAGTTCAATAGTGACAAGTAAACAGACCTGCACTTAGGACAGAACAATTCCATGCACTGGTATAGGCTGACGACTGACTGGCTACACAGCAGCTCTTCAGAAAAAGACCTGGGGGTTACAGTGTACAGGAAGCTGAAAATGAACCAACAATGTGCCCTTGTTGCAAAGAAAGCTAACAGCAAACTGAGCTGCATTAGTAGAAGCATTGTCTGCAGATCAAAGGAACTGATTCTTCCCCTCCATACAGCACTGATGAGGCCACATCTGGACTACTGTATCTAGTTTTGGTCCCCTCACTACAAAAAGGATGTGGATAAACTGGAGAGAGTCAGAAGTGGGATCATTTAATCTGGAGAAGAGAAAACTGAGAGGAGATTTAATAGCAGCCTTCAACTACCTGAGGGATGCATTCCAAAGAGGATAGAGAGAAACTGTTCTCAGTGGTGGCAGATAACAGAACAAGGTGCACCAAGGGAACTTAAAGTTAAACATTAAGAAAAACTCTCAGATTGGGAGCGTAGTAAAGCCCTGGAACAGGCTAGCCAGAGAGGCTGTGGAATCTCCATTCTCAGAGGTTTTTAGATCTTGATAAGCAAAGCCTTGGCTGGGATAATATAGTTGGGGGTGGTCCTGCTTTGAGCAGGGGATTGAACTAGATGACCTTCTGAGATCTCTTCCAACCCTACTTTTCTATGATTGAGTTAGATTTATTTGACATATTCTGATAAGTTTATATAATGAATCAATGTTTCCATTTGGTACCTTATTTCCAACATTAATAATGAAATGACAGGTGACAATCAAAACTGAAGTATCATATTCATAAACTGTGCGATCATGTCACAGTAAACATGGACTGTGATTAAAAACACCAAGATAATTACTGCGTATTGCAAAATTTGCATTGGCAATTGGATAGCGTGATTATCCCAGCATAGTACCTGAGGTACAAGGGCATGTTTTTGCTACTTAAATTATCTGAAAAATTACTGCTTGGGTTTAACTCATGAGTTGCATTCTTCAACATCATCACCAGAGCAATAGGAAGAAGACTCAAACATGCATTAGCCTGGGAAATTGGAGGGAAGGGCAGATAATCTCAATGAAGATATGTCAATTTAACAGGCAGTGTTTAATTACAAGGTGTCATAAGAATGCCTGTCTTCAACAGCTGACAGAATTTAGAGTGACCCATCAATGGCAGATGCACATGGTCAGTGATATACTCCTTACACAGAAACCATTCTAGGATTGGGTATATGTTCATAAATCATTAAGTGAGCATTTTTAAGTGAGTATGCAAAGCACTGAATGAATTTTGAACAAATGCAACTATTCCTTTAAAGGGATTTCTATAGGACCTTTCATCTGGAGATTGATTTTTTTTTTTTTTTAACAAACATAATTGAGTGTCCCAGCATCACTACTCAACTTGAATTTTAAATCCAGGCTAATCAGGCAGGTAGCTCAAAAGAGCTTATGTTTATATGAAAAAAAATGAGGAGGGCAAGTTGCACTGCTGGTAATACTGTTTGTTGCTTTCATGAGAACTGCACAATTTATCCGGAGAACTGTCTTACTAGCACAGCTTCTAATTACAGGTTGCAGTAGTAGAATAATGGTCTCCTAATCCTTTCTTTAGTTAAGGCTTATTTGAGTCAACCGTTTTGGATGCTTGGCTAGTAGTTTTCTAAAAATAAATTAAGCCCCAGTGTAACCGATCACATAAGAGTGAATTTTCCTCGCATATAACAAAATTTTGGTACAAAAAGGGTCATTGCATAAGAGCAAATTTGCACATACAGAACCCATATAAAGCAAGGGAAACCTGTACACTGGGGCAGGCTGACAGGTGCTCCAGGCAGGAAAGGCAGATAGGGGGAGAGACTTCATAGTACTAAGGCTTCTAAAAGATGCTTAGGGGAGAGACAAAGCCTGGTTGAAAGACCCCAAGGTGACAACCTTCTATACCCAGTTATTCTACCAAATATTTCTGCTGCTAAGCAACAAGTTGGTATAGGGGCCTTTATGTTTTGTTCCTCCTTATTTTTATGCCAAGGATTAAGTGAAGCCAAATTGAAAAATTAGTAGGCTAACTACTGCCCTTTATTCAGGATAAATGTAACAAGCAGTTAAGTTCCTTTTGGAAGAGGATACCTAGAACAATGAGAACCGCTGTCTGAAATCCAAGAAATGTTTATATGAGCAGAGAGGTGTCACTTGGTATTTTTTTGATGACTGTGTGGCCGCATGGCAGAAACACCAAAGGAGAAGAGAGGAAGGCAAAGACAACCAGAGGGTATGGATACACACATTTTACGCAATTTCCAAACAGGAAGGTTTAAAAAGGGCAACAGTTGTTACATTTTAATTGTTACTTGCAGGTGTGGCAGGGCACCAGTGGTACCAGTTAGAGTACTGTGTCCTGTTTTGGGTGCCACACTTCAAGAAGGATGTTGATGGACTAGAGAGGGTCCATAGGAGAGCCACTCGTATGGTTAGGACAAGCCCTATGAGGAGAGACAGAGGGACCTGGACCTCTTCAGCCTCTGCAAGAGAAGGCTGAGAGGTGATCTTGTAGCTGCCTACAAATTCAGTAGGGGGACACAGCAAGGGATTAGAGATACTCTGTTCACCAGGGCACCTCTTGGGGTAACAGGGAACAATGGTCACAAGCTGACAGAGAACAGATTTGGGCTACATACCAGGAAAAACTTATTCACAGTAAGGCCAAAATTTGGAATGGGCTTCCAAGGGAAGTTGTGCTCTCCCCTACCTTGGGGGTCTTTAAAAGAAGACTGGATAGGCATCAGTCTGGGGTCATCTGACCTGAGCACTCTTGCCTGCCTAAGCAGGGGGTCGAACTCGATGATCTATTGACGTCCCTTCCAACCCTAGCATCTCTGAATCAAGGCATGGCAGGAGAGTGAGGGGGTGGCTGACCCATAGACAGGGGGAAGGCAGTGCTTGCACAGGGCATGAAAGCTTGCCCCTGTCACAGCGGGCAAGCCAGGAATGATGCAAATATAGCACAACTGCCATAACCATGGGCACGTATAGGCATTACATTTCTACCAGGAGAATCATCAGTCTCCTGGTAGAAATTGCCATGTGCAGGCATTCATTCAATGTCTCAGGGAGGAACCATGCCCCATCTGCAAGAGATTTTCCATCCTGAAACCTGAAGGTGTCTTCTGTCTGTGTTTCCCTCACTAGAATGGACAACTATAAATGTGACTTCTCGATGGCTGGGAGGAGTCAAGCAGCAGCTTCCCCTGGGCTTTCCCACATTGTGGGGACTCCAGTCTTGGAAAGGTGCAGGGGATTTCTCTGTAGCTCGATTCCTCCCAATCATGGGAGGAGTTGAGCTGATGCTGCCCCTCCAAGCTTTCCCAAGACCAGGGGAACCACAGTCTGGCAAAAATTCACTCTGTGCATCTACATGAGAAGTTTACTGCAGAGCTCCATATTTAGCTCTGCAGTAAAGTTGCTGTATCTTCATGTGTGGCCCTATTAGGCTGCAGTAAACTAATAAAACTCTACTGTAGGATAGTACTTATAAATACAAGTACTATCTTATGGCAGAGTTCTTTACTATACAGCAATGCACATATAGACACTGACAAAGCTGGCTAAGTCAGCTAGCCCTGCACTGAAGCACCACTGCACTCCCACCAGACTCTCCACAGCACATTAAGCATGGTTGCAGCAGCCATGCTGTGACAGTGTGGGGTTGGGGCAGAGCCACAATGTGTTCCCCACGTGTCCTAGCCTGCAGAATTGGGGCCTGGCCCCAGCCCCACAATCCTAGGGTCTCCATGGAAACCAGCTGGAGCTTTGTGGGCAGGATACACAGGAGGGCCAGGAGATGTAGCTGTGGTTGGGGCCAGGATCTTGAGGCTGTGACAGCATGAGGACAAGGCACTGATGCAATCCACTCCCTGTATGTCCATGCCTGTGGAATCTGCACCCATCACAGGTGCATTTGGGCAGCAGGTAGATGCTCTGCCCTGGCCCCAGCTGTGTGCTGTCACTACCTCAAGATCGTAGGGTCTCCCCAGCCCCACCTACACATCTCACTCCAGGATGCCACTCCCCACCAGCCTGTGGCCTCCTCCCACCTGCTCAGCCTCACCCCCTGCCCACACGGGTCCCAGCCCTGGCAGTGGATACGTGGCAGATGGGCTGGGGTGCCTAGGCAACAGGGCTGGGTCTAATGGCAGCAGCAGCCAGGAGCCAGCACTACTAGGGTTTGCTGGGAAATAGAGTCTGGCTCCAGGCCAGATCCAGCCTCTGGGCTGTATTTTGCCCACCCCTGGTAGACACTAAAAACTTCTATTTCTATTCTCTCTACTTCTCCACCATCACATTTAACAGTCTGCCAGTCTGCCACCCTCCATTGTCACATGGGGGCTTTTAATTAAAATCAGCACCCTTGCTACTCTGTTCACAGGAGTACCTGACCACCACAAGGGTCCCCACCTTCACCTCCTCAAAAATATCATGTTCTATGTTATCTAGCAGCCTGCACTCTTCTATTAAAAAAAAATTGTGTTCTAAGTCAAATCGCCCAAATCAATTCCAAATCCTTGAGTCATTCAATAACCAAATGCAGCCCTACAATGGGCAAACGTCCTCCACCCCTGCCTGGGGCTCCAGATGCTTGCAGATCCTTTGGCAGGCATCCTACGTGCAGGCCCAAGCCCAGAAGCTTGGGGTTCAGATGCCCCCGAGTTTTACTTGCCCTCAGCTGTATGGCCACAGGAGCAAGCTAGGGAGGAGTCTCCCATTTCCATAATGTTGATGTGTAGCTGAGATCCTCCTGCTGGAAGCTGGTCAGTCGGAAGCTAACTATAAGGCTCTTGCAGGGAGTCCTGTCTACAGTGCAAACCTCCACTACACAGTGCCATTTTAGTTGCATTACCTCAATCAGGGTATTTTCCCTGCTACCATCAGGTGTGTGGTATCCCATACTCTTGTAAGCACAAGATATCTGCATTCACTGGAGCCAGGAAGAGCTCCACCCAGTCCCACCACTTCTGACTAAAAACACTTCTTACATCAGTGATCCCACATTTAAAGCTGTCACTAAAAAGAAAAATATCCCTTCTTATACATCTGCACTGCTACTCATGTTCAAGCTATCCTCCTCCTCCCTTAAGCAGATTCCTGTTGCCTCCACAACATGTTTGATTCCTCATTTATTTTAAACCCCCTCCACTGCTTTACTGCTTCTCCCATATCTCTGTCACCCATTCACTGGTGGAAATGTGATAGTGTGAGGACAGTGGCGTGCCAAGTGGCTTTCCTCCCCAGATTTGCTGCATACTTTGAGTTGCTCAAAGTAAATCATAGGTTCATGATGTAAAACTAGAGTCATCACCAGGAGCAAATGCTGGACCCCTCCTGTGTTCACTGGTTTTCAATAACATCTCCACCCTCTCTGCTCTTGTCCATATGCCAAAAACCCCACGCTTTGTCCACAAAGTCCATCTGCTACGAATACATTTCTAATCATGTTTCCATGTCTTCCAGCTGAAGTAGAGTAGAAAACATTCTAACCATGACTACCTTTTTATCACCTTCTCTGAACCCACAAATCCACTTTCATTCCAGTGTTTTGTTCATATGCCTCAGCACTGCTACAACTCAATTCCCACATCCTGTTATTTTGAAGTGTTATCAAACTATTCAGATCTCTGAGCTGACCTGAACTGGGGCCAGAGACTATAACTTGCAGCCTCACCCAGTTAGAGGCTGTGGCATATTTAGTCAACTGGGCAATTAATCTTGGCTGGGCTGCCTGTTAGGGCATCCAACAGGGAGCGGGTTCTGTATGCTTCCTATCCTGATAAAATTCTACCCCTGCAAATTTCCAAAAAAATTGCAGTGGTAGAAGTGAAGACCTGTCCAAAACCTTTAACCCTGGATGAAGCAGTGTTAAAGTTGGAGTGTTTTTGCTATATTTGTATTGTTCCTGCCTGTCTGCAAGTAACAATTTAGAAAAGTACTAGCTGCTGCCTTTTTTAAATGGCTCCAAACGTGTGCGCGCCCTTCTCCAGACAAAACATTTTGATTCTGACTCCACATCACTCAAAAAGCAGAAAGAGGCTTGTGGTATGGATCAAGGAAACTGTCTGTTTTCTGCTGAAATGAACAAACAAGGATTTTGTGTTTGTTTATTAATAATGTACAAAGTACATAGTATGTAATGTACATACTGATACATTGGTCCGATATTGGAGCAGCATCGATATAAAGAAAATTGTCTGTATCAGAAATCTGCCTAATCTGTTTGATAATTTGGCTGATAAATGACCCATGCATGCATACAGCTGCACCACAGCACCTACGCAGTGAGGAGCACAGCCTGGCAGCATGAACAGCTGCATCCAGCTGGTAAGTCTGTTGTGGTGGATGGGAAGGGGGGAGGGAAGGGGTGTAGAGAGGTAAATCAAGGCTCCCACAGTGGGAGAGTTGGATTGGGGCAGGAGCTGAGGCAGACACAGCCCAGCTGAGGTGGGGCAGACACAGGACAGAGTCATGGTTCATCGGGGGGGGGAGGGAGGCAGCTCCTGCCGCTGCACTCCATTCATCCAGGAGCGACTCATCCAGTAACTTATCCAGCACTTCTCCATTCATCCAATGGATCCCACCGCTGCTCCTGCCGCTCATCCGGGAGGGCATGGCATGGGGAGGATGTGCTCTGTAATTTGCACAAAACAGGGAGGGGTGGGCTGGGGTCAGGGCTGTGTGGGGCTCTCCCCAGCAGGGGATGGGCTGGACTGCACTCAAGGCAGGCAGCAGTGGCACTGGGAGGGAGGTTTGAGGGGGATATGAAAAATTTGGAGGTGGCTGCAGGCCCTGCTATAGCCCCCCTCCCAGTGCCGCCACTACCCACCCCAAGCATAGCCCAGTCCCCACTGGGAAGATCCCAACACAGCCCCAGCTCCAGCCCACAGTGCCAGCCACCCCACACAGATCTGGGGAGCACAAGCAGGAACTGCCCTTAAAGACACCACTCCACTTCCTAATAACGGGGCCCATGGGTGACTAGTGCCTCCTGAATATGGGGGGGACACTGGCAGAAGCCACTGAATCAACAGCAAGGACAGCCTTGTCGGGGGGGCACATTCCCTCACCTGTACCAGTTGCCTAAGACAGGGCCAAGTTTCCCTGATACAAGCTTTTAAAAAGGAATATACCACAACAAAGACCAAGATCTTGTTTGAAATATTACCATAATTCTTTTAAAGGAAAAGCAAAAACTCAGGGGGGGATTTGATAATAGTCTTCAAATAACTGAAGGGTTATTACAGAAAAGATGGAGATGGGTTTTTCTCTGTGGTCATAGGCAACAGGATTAGAAGCAATGGACAAAAGCTGCAGCAGAGGAAGTTTAGAGTGGAGATTAGGAGAAAATTCCTGATTATGAGGGTCTTCAAGCATTGGAACAGGATACCTAGAGAAGTCGTGGAATTTCCATCCCATGAAATTTTCAAGAACTTGGATGGGATGGTTTACTTAAGGATGCTCCTGTCTAGAGCAGGGAGCTGGACTAGGGACATAGACAAATAAGCATCTCTCTGTTGTAACTCATAAAACTTTGCAGGAAGCATTCTGAGTTACAGTGATCCCCCAGACCAAACAGAAGTTCACTTCTGGGTCTGGAGAGACAGGGGATTAGGGAATCCAGCTGCTAGCTGTAAGCCTGCAGCTGGCTTCCCCTAGCAACAGCCCCTCCTCCATCCCAACGTGGGTGCTGTTTTCAGAATGGGAAGGAGAAAGGAAGCAAAGGGAGTTCATTCTAGGGCTTCTCCAGTCAGTGCTGAAGGGTGGAGTGGGTGGACTAGAGACCCCCCAATTTGGTGGGGGCTCCAATACACCCACTCCACTCTCCAGTGCTGGCTGAAAAAAATTCAGACTGAACTCCCTCTGCTCTCTTTCCCCCTTACCAGTGTAGAAATAGCTCCAAGGCTGAAAGGCAGCGCAGACAGAAGTTACTGAAGCAGTTGTTTTGAAACATGTTTGTCTGAACCCTTACACAATGAGGGTTCTGATTTTCATGGGATCAGATCCTTTTAAAGAGCTTTTCAGCTGTTCACTTCTGTTTACTTGGTCATGGCTGTAGAGTGCTTTCAGGGGCAAGAATGGGCAAAAATGTGTCACTTCTGTCTGTGTCTTAGATGACCTTGTGGGGAGGTCACTTTCAGTGCTACTTTCCTCTTATTTTAAATGACTAGATAAGTGTTTCTATTGAAGAGAATCTTTGTAAGAGCAGATGTTAAAGGAACACAGTATCTTTTCTGCCCACATCTGGGCTCCTGCAAGCGTTTATTATCCAAATCTATAGTTGATTTTATTAAGATGGACAGTGAGACACTATGCAATGAAATGCCTTTTACTTCTTGTTAACCACTAAGTATTTATTTCCATATTTAGGCATTATGAAATGTATTGTAGTTAACTGTTGGAATGTTTCATTATATTGGGTGCAAGTATGACAATTCCAGAAACCCATGATTTTAAAGATACAGAGACTGAGAAACACAGAAATAGTCAAAAGGCTTATTGTATCAGGATGAAGTGTGGTAAGCCACAGATGTGCTAATGTAGGAGAAAAGGTGAGTAGACAATAAGGCTCAATGCAGATGGTCAAAAAGCCCCTGGCAGACAGTACCCTAACTACTGAACTTTACTTAAAGTGCTACAAGTTGGAATGGGTTCCAACTAAACAGCCATTCACTGTTTGGTGGAGGGAAGGGGGGAAGAGCTTGGTGCCTGCCTACATTGGCCAAGGCCAGAAGGTGGGGAGCACTGCTGCAGGCCTCTCAGAAGACTCCACTCCAGCCCCACCCCCCTTCCCCAACAGGCAGCAGTATTCTGAGCTCCCTGCATTACTATTTACTGCACCAGGAACTCTGGTGGGGAGTATGAAAAATGAGACCCCTTGCCAGATGGCTCCCCACCCATCTTCCCAGCTCAGGTCTTGCTGGGGGTCAGGGTGCCCCGCCCATGGGAGACTCCTTTTCCACCTTCCCACCAGAGTTCCCAGCACTGTGAAAAGCAGCACGGGGAACAGACACTGCGGCTGTTGGCTGCAGCTGGGGGAAAAGATACCCACTGCAGTGGGGGGGGCAGCCTGACCCAAAGGCAATGCATAGTGGGTGCACACGGGTGCACATGCACCCCCAGCATGTGGCAGTGCACCCCCTCCACAAAAAAAGGTGCTGCCAACAGCATCAGCAGTGCCTGCAGGTTGTTACCACTCACCACCCCGACACTGACGGTGCCAGCGGTGTCTACAGGCGGTCTCTGATCACCTCTGTCCACTGCCGATGCTGCCGGTAGCACCTGCAGGTGATCACCAACCTGTGGTCAATGCTTGCCACACACCCCCACCGCCGCCAGTGCCAGCAGCATCTGCAGGAGCTCCCCGCTCCCCATTGCCATGCTCTGCCACCATGCTCCCACCAGCACAGCCCTGCCCCCCAGCCACTAGGGGCATGCACCATTCATGGCCTGGCCCTCCTGAGATCCCAGCCAGAAAGCTGGGGGGGGGGCACCTAGCAGGAGAGCTCATTTTCCAGCATGCCCCTCCCCCACACCACCAGAGTTTCTAGTACAGTGACAAGCAGTGCATGGAACTCACTACTGGCTGCAGCTTGAGGAAGAGAGGCCCCCAGCATGGGGACCCACCCCACACTTGCTATCCAGGGTCTTTGCTGGGGCAGGGCCAGGTCCCTATGGTGGGGGACTCCTTCCCCTGGCACCTATTCCTTATGTGGGGAAACAACAGGCTGCATTGCCCCTCCTGCAGCTCCTGCCTGCTGCTGTCCCTGTAACTGTCCTGGCTGTTGCTCCTCCTGCAGCTCTCCCCGCCTCCCCATGACTAGTTCCTGTCATAGTGAAAAGTCAGAGCAGCCCTGCTCTTTCTGGCTGCAGCTGCCAGGTCACTCAGGCAGGGCAGTAGGTTAATGAAGCCCCTCTGCCATATACACCTGCCCCCCCAGGCCTAAGCCAGCAAGCTATGGGGGGGCCCTCATGGAGAGGGCTCCCTTCCTGCCTCTTTTCCCCACCTTCTGCTGCTGACAGTCACCAGCTGGAGGGGGCATGGCTGGGGAGAGAGGCTGTTCTAGCAATGGTGCCAGGAGAGGGATCCCAGACTCCTTCCCCTGCAGCACCCTTCTAGCCAGGCTGTGGCACACCATGAGACCAGGGTGACTGCAGAGACAAAAACCCTGCTTCCTCCACTTCCCACATTCCCCCGTCCCCAGCCAGGCTGCCTATGGGACTGGGATCAGAGGCTGTCACTGACTTGGGTCATTGACAGGTGAGGGGGAGGGGCTGGGGAAACTAGCTTTGCCTGAGGCTAGAGCAGCCCTGTGCAACACAGCCTGGGATGACAGTGATCATGCTCCAAGTTAACCCTCAAGATCTGACACAGATGTCCAATAAACTGCTCTTACAGAAAGCATTTCAGATTAGTACACATCCATCCAGGGTTAACTTACAGTGGTAACCACCATATTTAAAGTGCTTTATGTGCAATAACATCTGTTCTGTTATGGCTAAAAAACACTTTCTGCATGCTTAAAGCACATTAAGTGTAACAGCTGTACCTAGCCCAAGAAGAAGATTAGCCAGGTCCAAGGTCTAGAGAGACCTACTGATATGAACAAAGAAAGTAAGAAGGTTTTGTTTCCTGGGAATTAGAAGATAAGTCTGTGTTGAAGTTTGAGCTAGTTCTAGTTTCTAAAATTCAGAAGGCGATGTAATAAAAAATGTAGAGGGATAAAAGGGAATCAGGAAAGATGGATTTTTTGCTAGTGTGAGATGAACTGCTGGAGCCAGCCAGCATGAGACAACTAAAATCTCCCTTGTTATACCACTTGCAAGTATTCTCATCAAATACTTGTAACTATAAATAACGTATGGACATGGTCATTAATACATATTGTGACAGTACTAACTAATGTATACTAGTATTTTGTTATAGTATTTTAGAGTGTTTGTTTAAAATAAATGTATAACTTTGGATTTAATAAAGATATTTTAGCTGAAGTAATGACTGGGACATTCGTATTCCAACAGCATAACAGACAAAAAACTGGTGCTCCAAAAGAAGAGGTTGTGTGAAGATGTACCAAAAATAGTGAAAAGTCCATTTGCTAGAAAGACTTGCACAGTAGGTTGCCTTTTAATGCCAAACGCTTCCGGGATAGTTTTCAGTGTTCTTTTTCTATTTGAAAATCAAAGGCTTTCACTAAAGATGGGTCATCGTGACAATATGTGATAATGAAACCCCCAAAGGGTAGCAGTTTTTATTTTTAGGTGGTGATTCTGAGAAATGACATAAATATATTTTAGCTTTTTCTTAGAGAATCATCTGGGGAGAAAACACTCAGCAACAAGCAAACCAACCCAAATAATTTTCTCCTTGTCAAATGTAAGGATTATATTCTTAAAAGTTGTTAATTTATTTCCCAAAGTTATTATTGTTACAGTTTTAGTTAAACTTAAGGTTGCAATTTTTAAAGTGATATATGCATACATACACACATTACCTTAATTTAAACTCCTTTAGAAGAAGTAGCAGAATTTTTTAAAGAGTAAAGTACATTTGTTGCATCAAAGTTTCTTTATCAGGTAAGTTTTCATAAGTGTTGTGGCTTACATCAACCACTTAAGTTATGACTTTGGAATGTAAATGGAATTCATTTATTTTTCCATTTACTATGTGTGATAGGTTTACTAGCTCATATGGCTGTTGTGTAAATCAGAAGATATAATCCAGAGATCAGTTTTATATTAGAGCAAGGTATTAATGAGTGATCTGGGAACAAATAAAGTAGGATCAGTTCTGCTTTAAAGAAATTGCAATGAATATGAATGGCGCTATAGCTATGATGATGTGATATTACACACTAAGGGCCTGATCATAATAAACTGCTCTTCCATGTTGCTTCATATCCTCAAACCCTGCTGACTACAACATATATTAAGACTACGGAGCAGCTGGCAGGACTGGATGGCTGAATCCTTCCCATGTTTCAGGTTATGTCTAAAGTCAGCTTTTAAAAGATGGCTCATACAATGGCTTCTTGAAAGGACTTTTGCAATCCAGAAAGATTATAACTTTAGGACAACCAGAATTTCTCATAATGGCATTATTTTACAGATATTCAATCATATTACTTCCAAAAAAAATATGTTAAAGTAATTACATATAGACTGCCTATTCAAGTAGCCATTTCAAACCAGTGATTAAATCTTAATACTTTTTATTAGTAATTATATATTTAATTTCTCTACTAGATTAAAATATTTTCTGTATCATTTCTCAAAATTATAAGGCCTTATGAAAGTTAATCAAGTATTTAAAAAATAGAATTGCTGAGTATGGAACATGGGGATAAAATGATTTAAAGTCTGCTGAATATTTACTGAATTATTTGTATTTATGGGCAAATTCTACATCTAGTGTACACTGATAACAATTGGACAACAGGAGCCTAGGGAAATCCTCCAGTTGACTGTTCTGTAACCAAAGATAATCTGTTTTATCTTGAAGCAGGGAATTAATAACATGTGAAACTCACTAATAGAATTTGGAATAGGGTGATCCAAGAAATTACTTTTATCAAGACAGCAGAATGAAGAAGTTTGACCAACGATAGCCTAAAACATACCTGTATATAAACATTGTATAGGTATAGATATAGATATAATACTACATACATATATAGTATAGTATGTGCATGCGTGTACACACACACACAGTTCTGTGTGTATATATATATATATATATATATAT
>NW_017728931.1:93559850-93566645 GCF_001723895.1 Crocodylus porosus | reverse complement strand
TGTGTGTGTGTGTGTGTGTGTGTGTGTGTGTGTGTGTGTTGTAGGCTATCACGTTGCTAGAAGTTCTTCATCTGTTCTCTTGATAAAGGCTTTTCTTGCATCATTGGATTACATCATATTATTTTATTTATTTTTATATATAGTATAAAAACCAGGACTTCCAAAGTGACATAAGAACACAAGTCTCAGCAAAAATCAATTACTTAAAGTCAGTGCATTTTTATTTTTATATCATTTTGGAAAATCATACCTAGAGTCATTACAATTAATGTTTAAAGGTAAATTAAGGACATTATAATAATATTTGGATCAGAGGGGTGGTGATAAAATGTCTAAAGGGGGAGTTGCTGACAGGCATAAATATAAAAACCATTAAGACTGGAATTATAGAAATAACTAGATTCACTAGAAAGGCACAAATCAAAGACATTTTGACAGTGCCATTTGAGCTCCATATAAATCATGGAGAAATTATTAAAGTGTAAGTAGCCTCACCAGCATTCATGTTCATACAGGTTTGCAATTTATCACTTCAGATATCAGAAATTGAAGAGAGTAGTTTGCAATCACAAGTTTGCAACTGTGACCCAATCAATGTCTCTGGGATGTCAGAGCTGAAACCAAACTCCAATTTGGCACATCTGTTATCTTAAGTTTTTCTCATTGGTTTTTGTCCAATGCTGATGATAAATGTGCACAGCAATTTCAATCCAGTCAGAAGAACTAGCTGTGCTGTCAGAAATCTCCATACTTCTCTCTCTGCCACCTTGACAACAGCACTGTGATAACTTAGGTTGGTTTCTGGTAGTACTATTAAAAATTAGTGCCCCACAAACTGTGGTATAAAATTTAAAAGCTGTTCCCATGTAGAGGCGAAGCATTTTAGCACTTTAAAACATTCTTTTTATTAGGCTCGGCATCCATTTTAAAAAAGAATCTACTTTCTATTTCAAAGAAGGGGACATATTGGGGAAAAAGGAGCATTAACAACATTCAAGTTAGTAACCAATTTTCAATAACTTGACATCAGAGGTGAGCTTTCAACAGCCTCCCTTAGTTATGGATCACATACAAATAATGGTAGTGTTTTAAGTCATAATAATTGATAACACTCAGTCATTGAAAAGAGGTCATCCCCTGGCATGAATGCCACGTGCCCCCAAAGGCTGGGGGGCATGGCAAGCTCCTGCAGGCGACAGCAGCACTGTATGGCGGCAGTAAGCAGGACCTCCTTCAGGTGGCCGCAGCACTGTTGGCAGCAAGGGGAGAGGTGGCAAACACTGACCAATGGTCAGTGGCCATCTGCAGAGGGCGATGATCACAGACAGCCTGTAGATGCCACCGGCAGTGTCAGCAGCGAGGGAGGGGGCACGGTGGTGAGCGGCAACCACCCATAGGCACCACAGGCAGTGTCAATGGTGCCTTTTCATGGGGGGTACACTGCCAAGCTCAGGGGGTGCACATGCACCCACGTGCACCCCCTACACATCACCAGAGAACTCTGGGCCAAAGCTTTCTGTTGTGTTTAAGCCTCTTGCTTAGTTAAATGCTTGATGATGCTTTTAAAAATTGATCCTTTAGGGTAGTTTTTGATCACAAAAACTACATTCATTCATTTTATCTCTTCCTAGTTATGCATGGCAATTAGCACAAAGTCTAACAGTTGCGCAGGGCTGGGGCTGCTGCCCAGCCAGGGTGGTGCATGGGGCTTGGGGCCCAGGTCCAGCATGTGTGGCCACAGAGCCCAGGTGCGGAGTGGGGTAGAGCTACAAGAGGCTCATCTGGTGGGGGCCAAGGGGCTGTCTCCCCACCATTGCTTACACTTCGGGGGGGGCAGATAGGGGAGACATATCCCCCAGGTTTGTGCACAGGGGGTGGATATGAGCTGTCTGCTGCAGGCTCAGGGTCCGCACTCTTCTGCCCTTCCATCGGGGCCTCCACAGCCCACTGGGCAGGAGCCAGTGTATCAGAGCAGAACAGGGCAGAGAAGCTTGGTGACACCACCTGGAGGCCCAGGCCACCATGGCAAGGCACCCCTTCCCTGCCCGGCAGCAGCAGGAAAGGCAGCACAGAGTTGTACCCCAGGCTGCTGCTGGGAGGGCAGGGGATGCCTTGCCACAGCAGTGCAGAACGTATGGCAGACATGGAGCCTGTTTGCCCCACCCTGCTGGTCCCACCCACTGGGACAGCACAGCAGACCTGGGAGCCCCAAGCCCACAGCAAGCAGCCTGCACCTCCCCCACCCCTGCCATGTGTCATGCCACCCATGGGGAAAGGGGAGCCAGGTTCCATGCTCTGCTCAAGCTGCAGCAGCTGCTGCCTCCAATGTGTGGCAACCAGAGCTTGGGCACTGCTGGGGCACAGGTCAGGGGACTGTGGACCCAGATCCCTGGCCCAGTAGCTCTGGCAGCTGGGGGCTCCCTCCAACAGAGCTGATGTGGTGAGGAGTGAGGGATACTGGCAGGGCCACGGGGCTATGGGTAGGGGGTGAGGGGCACCAGCAGGGCCTGGGAGACTGTGGGTTGAGAGTGAGGGGCAATACCATGGGAAGGGCACCCATATATTGAGAGCTGTTCGGCACCATAATGCGGCGGGGGGCAGCTGCAGGTGGATCTACATTCTGGTGAGAGAAAGGGGCAAGGGAAGGTCTAATTTTCCATGATAATAAAACCCAAAATCAAATGCCAACATGTATCTGTATTTAGAACATATATTATTATAGTGATTGAGGCAGTACTGGGCTTCCAAAGGTGCTTTAAAATTGTAAATATATCAATAAAACATTGTGTTCAACTAATACATCTACATCTACATAGTGGCATCTCATTTTAATCATAAAAATGTGGATCTTTGGGGTTTTTTAACAAATTATCTGTGATTTTAAACAGAGGGAACCAGGATCCCTAGTGATAAGACAATATCTATAAACTTGATTAAATTTTGATTTTTTTTTTATAAGTAATGCTGAATTTTTTTAGTCTAAAACTGTTAATGAGTCAATTTATGGCAAGTAAGATTCCTTGGGTGCACAATGAACAAGAAAGCAAGTGCAATAGAATAGTAGTCAGCAATATTTTCCAACAGCAGGCCAGAATGGCATCTAATGACCAAGGCAACCAGTACGAAGACCTAGTTGCTTGCTCCACCACAGCTTCTCCCTGCTGCCTGTTTATAGCCCAGAGCAAGCTAAGGTTCCAGTCACCAAATGCCAAAGACCCCCAATTCTGCAGGATTTGGCCTGTGAACCATAAGGTTGCTGACCCATGCCCTGGAAAAAACAATAACCTAATACAGTAAAAGCTGTGTTAACTGACATTTTACTAACCAGAATTTCTAGCATACATATTAAGTATTTCTTGAGCAGGACCTGGGTGGGTTGGGAGGAGGCAAAGGCAGCAGCTCTCTTCTGCAGGCTGCACAGGCAACGCCCAGCTGGCCAGATGCAGGGGAAGTGGTGGGGAGGAGTTTGCACAAGGCAGTGGTGGCTGCTGCTGCCATCCACCACCCTGTGCTGCCATTACCACTATGTACAAGCCCAAATAACCAGAATTTTTATATAACCAGCACCCTCTTTACCCCACTCACGCTGGATAACAAAGCTTTTACTGTAGCAAGGGTTCAAACCATCCACACTCCACTTTATTTGAAGTAGGGGCTTTCACCCAGGCCTCCCATGACCCAGATGAGTCCTGTAAGCACAGGACTGGAATCAGACCCTTGTTGCCTCAATGGATATTTGTTTATACTAAGTGAACGTCTCAAATAAGAGAGGTTAAAAGAGACAGCCTATTCTAGAATTCAGATATATAAGTTTTCCTCTTTCTCGGTTTCCATAAAATCAATCAAATAAGCTGGATGTACACAGCGCTTCTGGTTTATCCCAAGGCAGATGGAAAGAAATCATTTAAAAATATTTTCAAGACCAGACTAGAAAAGATATTGCTTGTTTAATTTCTAGTTGAGTCTAACGTAATTGAAGAATAGTATGTATTAATCTATTTTCTCTTTAAAAGATATGGTTTAGGACATGTACCATGCACAGGTACAGGTCTGGAATTTAATGAACTCAGAAAATCTTACTCTTAACTATAGATGAAAGAAGATGTAGGTGAGTGCTGAAGTTGGCTCCTAGAATTCCCATAGTCACAAAATGCCCACTATCAGTAATACTAAACTAAAATACAAACCTGTATCCTAAATCAAAGAAAACAGAACTCGGTCGATTTAGAAAACATGTTATAACAAAGTTAATGTTCTTTGACAATGCTCGCAACCATTAGAAAATTGAAGTCATAATGAAATTGCAGCTATATCACAATCTCCTGGCCCTAGGATGCACATTGTTGATGTGCATGTTCTGGAAGCCCCATCTGTTAGGAGCCAGGTTTTATATATTGAGCAATTGCTAAATTCCAAGGAGACCAGGTGGCAGGGCAAATTAATTCTGAAAGAAATAGAAAAGTAGTAAAGGGAAAGAGAGCTGAGAAAGAGGAGGAGGAAGCCAGGTGGAATATAATGTTAAGAGTGCTGACTAAAGAAAAGGAGGCATACAACAAAAGGGGAGAAGGCGAGAGAAGCAGAACAAACATGGCAGAATCAAGGAAAGGGAGCAAAATAACCAGGAGAGATTAGAGAACTGTCTCTATAAAGAAATAAAACATAATATAAAGAGAAAGCGATGTGGGAAACCAAAGAAGTTACACTTATTTTTTTTCATATGGGAAGGTGAGTACTGTAAATAACCACCCTGTAAAATGAGCTCACAACCAGACTTCTACCTGTCTAGCAATGATGTGTATTGTGATTTTTTCTAAAATAATATCATTATGAAAGAGAGGTAGAGAGATAGAGAACAAATACAAACCTTCAAGATAACACTAGGAGACATGCTTTCAACTTTCCCTTTGAAGGTGTCAAACGCTGTAAATTATCCCTGTATGAAAGCAATATGGGGCACCAAACTCTGTGTAATCAAATGAAGGGTGTGCTAACAAAGTATCCCTTACCACACGTAGTTGCTGTAGTTCTGCTGCTATTATCCTCTCTTGTTGCACTAGTAGTTGTACTTAGAATAATAAGGCAAAATTAATTTTCTATTCATATTCATCCATATATCGTTTTGTCTGTCATCATCATTAATCCCTTGCATTCAAGGATAACTGTCTTCCAGAATTGCAAGGGGAGGGGAGGGGAGCCAGGTGTCCAAAAAGAGTGGTTGCTCCTTAAGGAGACTATCCTCCAAGCCCAAAGGGAGATAATCCCAACACGGATCAAAGGGATCAGGAAGGCACAAAAGCCCCCATGGCTCACCAAAAGCATCCAGGAATGGAATCCAGAAAGGGAGGTGTACACACAATCGAAGTGAGGGGCCATCACCAGGGAAGATTATACTGCGGTTGCTCAGGGATGCAGGGGGGCAGTCAGGAAAGCCAAGGCAGAGATGGAACTGGGACTAGCTACCTGGATCAAGGACAACAAGAAGTCCTTTTTTAAATACATAGGGGACAAAAAGAAGGTACCGGGTAACGTGGGGCCCCTGCAAGACACACTAGGCAATCTGGTCATCACACCAGATGACAAAGCTAACCTATTTAACAACTTTGTCTCCATTTTCCTGAGCAGGGACTGGATCAGCCCCTCCACCGGGCTCCCCTCAGGCCCCAGGGGAAGTGCACCTAGGCCATGGGTCAGGGAGGATCTAGTCAGGGAACTTCTGGAGGGACTGGATGTATTTAAATCAGCTGGTCTGGATGAACTCCACCCCACAGTGCCGATGGAATTAGCTGAGATCATTGCGGGACCCCTGGCATGGCTGTACGAGCACTACTGGTGCTCTGTTGTGGTGCCGGAGGACTGGAAGAGAGCCAATGTGGTTCCCATCTTCAAAAAAGGGAGGAAGGAGGACCCGGGGAACTATAGGCCAGTTAGTCTTACCTCGATCCTGGGTAAGCTTTTTGAGAGAATTATTCTGGCACATGTCCACGAGGGGCCAGCGGGGGAGATTATATTTAGGGGCAACCAACACGGGTTCATTAGAGGCAGGTCCTGGTGGCCTTCTATGACCAGGTCACCAAATCCTTAGATGCAGGGGTAGCAGTGGACATAGTCTTTCTGGACTTTTGGAAGGCTTTTGACACTGTCTCTCACTCCGTTCTCATTAAGAAACTGGGCGAACATGGTGTCGACACCTACACAGTCAAATGGGTCACCAACTGGCTAGAGGGCTGCACCTAGAGAGTGGTGGTGGATGGGTCATTTTTGACGTGGAGGCATGTGGGCAGTGGGCTTCCACAGGGCTCGGTCCTTGGGCCCACACTGTTCAGCATCTTCATCAGTGACTTGGATGAGGGGGTTAAAAACACTCTGTTCAAATTTGCTGATAACACTAAAATGTGGGGGGGATATGGGCACACTAGAAGGAAGGAATAGGCTACAATCAGACCTGTACAGGTTACAAGGGTGGGCAGACAAGAGTAGGATGGGATTCAACACTGACAAGTGCAAGGTGATACAGCTGGGGAGGAAGAATCAGCACCATACCTACAGGCTGGGGAATTCCCTTCTTGTCAGTGCAGAGGCAGAAAAGGATCTTGGAGTCATCATTGATGCCAAGATGAATATGGGCAGACAGTGTGGGGATGCAGTCAGGAAGGCCAACTGCACCTTGTCATGCATCCACAGATGCATCTCAAGCAGGTCCAGGGAGGTGATACTCCCCCTCTATGTGGCACTGGTCAGGCTGCAGTTGGAGTACTGCGTTCAGTTCTGGGCGCCACACTTCAAGAGGGATGTGGA
>NW_017728931.1:93525257-93559640 GCF_001723895.1 Crocodylus porosus | reverse complement strand
GAACCAACTTCCAAGTGAAGTGGTGCTGGCTCCTACCCTGGGGGTCTTTAAGACAAGGCTTGACAATCACCTTGCTGGGGTCATTTGACCCCAGTATTCTTTCCTGCCAAGGCAGGGGTTCGGACTTGATGATCTGCTCAGGTCCCTTCTGACCCTACCAACTATGAAACTATGAAACTATTGCCTTATCTGTGGGTCCAAAGATGGCTGACAAGGCCAAACTGGGATTGACAGGTTCTGTTACAACTTGGGCCCATGTTTCCATGTGAGGTAGGTGGCTCTGAAT
This sequence comes from Crocodylus porosus, assembly GCF_001723895.1. NCBI lineage: Eukaryota > Metazoa > Chordata > Crocodylia > Crocodylidae > Crocodylus > Crocodylus porosus. The sequence continues at coordinate 93,559,354 of NW_017728931.1, read as the reverse complement.
TCTTGCTTTGTTCCGCAACACACTGTTTCTGCTGCTCCTGCTTTTCCATCTCCTGGTGTTGTCATGAGGTTTCAAAGTACTGAGATCCTTGTGTAGCCCATGTAACTTGGGTATATAGCCCCCTTCTCCAACTGAAGGGGATTGTTAGCTGGCAGGTGTGCTGTGGGGGGTGGGGGACTGCAGACAATTCAGTTTCCCTAGAGAACCAGTCCAGGACAGTTAGGAGATTTAACTATATATAAATGTATTTACATTAACTTATCACAAGGGAAAGGAACATGGATATAAACATATGTACAAATATATATAAGATATCTAAATAAGTAACATAAACAATACCCTGTGGGTAAATGGCATAAAACCTTATACCATTGCTCCAGATACAGGTATCTGATCTGAAACAGATAACCACCAAAATAAACACAGATAGCCAACAGATAAACTATAGATAAATATGGGTGAACAATAAATAAGCCACAAATAAATACAAGTAAACAACAGGTGAAATAATAGAAACAGGGGGTCCAGTAGAGCCCTAAGACTTGACTCATCTACTAATTTACAAACATGAGAGTTCACAAAATATAAGGCATGCCATCACACCACTTATGGCACAAGAACCCCAAAGATAAACTTAATCCTGAAGGGAAACCCCAATGCCCTTGGGCTTTTCCCAAGCCCTACAAGGAAGTTGGTAACTTTAGGGGGGCCCTCCCAGTGGGACCTACAGTTTCAGGAGCCCTTAACTAACCAGAGGGGACTCTCCCTCCCCTGTAGGAATCCTCTTTTCCCTGCAACTTACATCTCCCAGGCCTGGAAGATGGCCCTCATCCTCTGTGCCAAGCTGCTCTCTCACCTGCAGCAGGCTTTGGGGGGGGGGGGGGTGTCGCTGTCCCCTAGAACAGGGTTCCTCTATGCAGGGCTTCTGGGGCCTCTGGCTTAGCCTTGTCTGCTGGCTCAGAAGCCCAAGTACCGTCTGGCTCCCTGGACTCAACCTTTTGCTGTGGGTTGGAGGCCTGGGCTGCCTCATGCAGCACCAGACATGGTCCGCTCCCGGACCCTTCGTGCAGCGCCTCCTGCACTGAGCTCCCAGCCTCATTCTGGGTTGAGGACTTGAGCTGTCCAAGCACTCCAAAGATCCTACTCCATGCACCGGCCTGTGCACCATGTCTCTGGCCACATGCCAAAAGTTGCATACCCAAGCCACCTTACACAGCTCCCAGGGTCTGGACGCCATGCTGCACACCAAGAGCCTAGCTGCTGGATCCATCTGCCAGTCCCTGCTGATGGAAGTTTTCAAGGGTGCTTCTGGGCTACTGCTTTACCCTGATGAGCAGCTCTCCTCAGCTCCTCTAAGCCCCATTCTTCTCTCTTCTCTGTCCGGGATGTGTTCTCTCATGCTGGGTACACAGCTCCTTTTATACTCTCCAGAAGTCTTCTGCACCTGACTGTTGCAGTCTTCAATTAGGTCCAAGGGGGGTGGGGACTCCTCTCCCCCTCCCCTCAGGAAAGGGGCATGACTTCACTCCTCTTCCTGCCTCCTGATTGGTGGATAGGCTCCACCAATCAAAACAGCAAGATTTCAAGCCTGGGACTCAACCCAAGCTCCCAAAGGCAAGCCTGCTACACTTGCAACAGACTCTTCTTCCATCTTGGGCAGCCTTGGCCAATATTCTCCCATGATTTAATGTTGATGTTGCATTTTTTTCCAAGTTGGCCTTGAGGGTATCCTTGAAACGCTTTCTCTGCCCTCCTCTTGAGTGTACACCTTGACTGAGCTGGGAGAATAAAACTTGCTTCAGAAGTCTGGAGTCAGACATCTGGATGATGTGGCTGTCCCAGAGAGGTTGATGTTGGATGATCCTTGCTTCAATGATCAGGGTGTTTGCTTGCAAGATGAGGTTAATTCTGGTGCATCTGTCTTAGCAGTGGATTCAACAGATCTTCTACAGGCAGCATTGATAGTACTTGAGGTGCCTCCTGTATGTTGTCCATTTCTCAGCTCTGTACAACAAGGCAGCGATCACAACTGCCTGAGATAACATGAGCTTGATTTCAAATCTGATGTCATGATCTTCAAACATCTGTTTCCTCATGTGCCTGAAGGCTGCATTTCCATATTTAAGTTGATGTTAGATTTCTTTATTAATATCAGTCTTCTGGAAATACTCATCGTTCTCCAGAGTCTCACCATAAATTTGAATTGCCAGAACTGCTCATTAAGAGCTTGTTGATGGAGGACCGTAGTCTTCTGAATGTTAGGTATCAGTCCCATTTTCTTGTACGCCTTGGTGAAGACATCAACAATTGCCTGAAGATCTGCTTCTGGGTGACCACACACTACAGCATCATCAGTGTACTGGAACTCAATGATTGAGGTAGGGTTAGCCTTGGTTTTGGCTCAGAGTCAGCTGAGATTGAACAGCTTACCATCCATTCAGTAGTTTAGCTCCACCCCCAACTGGAAGCATGTTGGTAGTCAGATGTAGCATTGTGGTTAGGAATATCGAGAAGAGTATTGGAGCAATGACACAGCCTTGCTTAACTCCAGTCTTAACATCAAAGGAATCTATGAATAGCATCTAATAAACGATATACAAAGTAGAGATTTTTTGTGGCAGAGCTCAGGGACAGGCAGCTACCACCCTGGCCTCTGTCTGTTCCCCTGTGGGTCCTCACACTGGTGACTGCAGTAGGTGGGGGGCTTGCCCAGGGATGACAGCACCTGGTTTGCCTCTGAGGTGGGTGGCTCAGCTCTCCTTCTGGCTGGCAGAGTCCAGGCCCAGCAGGACCAACGTCCAGTCCTGGCGCTGCTCCAAGCAGCTCCGGCTTCATGTCCACATGGAGCCGGAATGAGTGGCAGACCTGGGCCCAGGCAGGTGGAAGTGGACCCAGGGAAGGGTCCAGACCAGGGGCTTCTGGCAGTGGGAGGAAGCAAAGGACCTCCACCCAGGCCCAGATGGAAGCCTGCTGCTGCAAAACAGGTGGCTGCCAGGGTGCCTGTAGGGTTAGGGATGGGGGCTGGGCAGCAGCGGGCACAAACAAGACTGCCAGGCCCAAGATGTTGTTTAGGGTCTGGCAGTTGTCATCCATGGCCTGTATGGCCTGGCCCAGGATGGTATTTCGGTCCCTCAGGACCTGGATCCACTCCTGCTCCAGGGCCAGGAGCTCAGCCCAGAACACCTCTTCCCCGGTGATGTTTTCCATTCATCGCCTGTCCTGGTGAGCCAAATCCTCCTCCTGCTACCTCTCCTCCCATGCCAAGACCACCTCCCACCAGACCCATGTGGTCTCCTCCCGCTTCTTGGCCACTGCTACCAGCTGTTGGAGGAGGAAGGTCCTGTCCATGGTGCACCTCTGGTGCAGCTGGTGCATCCAGAGGGCTGTGGTGGTGGGCAATGGCACCACTACTGGCCCCTACAGCCTCTCCCCCACATCCAAATGCTAGACCTGCAGAGCCACTAGACAGAAGCCTTTTGTGAGAGTCTGCAACATTTCAGAGAGAAGATGCTCTGGACCAGGGGTCATGCACTGCATAGCTTCACATTGGGGGTTAGCTGTGCACAGGTGCCGAGGGACCATGGTAAGTCAGGGAGGCAGGCCTGGACCCAGGTTGCCACTGGCCAAGCCCCACACCCCTGCACACTCCCCCAGTGCTGATCACAGGCAGAGTGTCCCCCCACAAACCTATTACCAGGGTTGGACAAGCCAGGATTCTGACAGCACCTGCTGCCACAGCTCCAAACCCTGCTCCCTCTGCATTCCCCTGCAGGACACCTGCTCTGCTGTGCTGATGCCCAGCCCACAGCACCCAGGCTGGGTGCACGTGGGGCTCTCGGACAACTGGGATGAGGAGCTCTCTGAACCTCACTGGGGGCCTCTCTGGGGAGAAGCCCCGGGACCTTCCCCCCATTCTACCACTGTACCCTGAGTGTGCCCCCAGTGCGTGTGCCCCAGGTCATGCATGATGAATTGGTTGTGTAGTCTGTGGGGCTCCTGAACTACTATGTCCTGCTGATTATGATCTTCATAGTGCTCTGGGTGCACCTGCAGTCCTGGTATGGGACCATGAGTTATGATACTGGGGTGGGGCAGGCCTGGGCTGCCCCACAACCTCCACCACTGCCTGGATGGCTAACTGTGGCAGCACTACATGTTCCTGCTCCCCACAGCTGAGAAGGACATCACCACCAGCATCAACACTTTTCTTGAGATGTGAGAGGCCTGTGTCCACCTAGCTGCAGGGGCACGGACTGCTGAAAGTTTTGCACTGAGTCCTGCCTCCCTGCACTCTATGCGTGTGTCGCGGGGGGGAACTCAGGGCCCGGGCCTCTCACTGGCTTCAGGCTGGCCCCTAGTGGCTAGGCAGACCTGGCAGCAAATTTGCTGACAGGTTGTTACTGCACCATTACTAATTGAACTTAAATTTGCTACCTGCCAGTAGTAAATTTAATCACAATTAAGGGTCTTTCGTGTGCAGTAAGAATGCACACATGTAGACCACACAGCTTAGAGGGAATGCTGGTGTGCATGGCCATACAGGCACACGTAGCAGCATGGTATGAGTGCTCCTGCATGGCTGCATATGCTGCACAGCTTAGAGAGAATGCTGATTTAGACACGTGTGCTTACTGCACAGTAAACTAGGCGACTGTGCAGTAGCATGTACTATATAGATGCACCCACTGTGTCTGAAGCTAGCAGACAAACAGGCTAGGCAATTAAAAACATGCCTTCAAAACCCATAACAGAGGTAAGGTACCCTGCAGCATTAGCACCAAGTCACAGTAACCGGCTGCAAAACCCCTGGGATTTCTGGTTCTGGTGAATGGACTAAATCAGGATGCCAGCAATGCCCAAATTAAGACACAGGTAAATGACCAAATTAAGACATATGCATGTGATATGTTTGAGAAACAAAGGAATATGCTGACAGGACAGAACATGGACAGTATTATGACCACAGGAAAACCAAATCAATGATACCCAGAAATGAAAAGTCATCAGGAAGAAAAGAATACAAAAGGAGGCATTTTCAGAGCAACAGGGAGATCCTGAGCCCAGCATGGGCAGAGGGTGCACCACTGGCCCCTCCTACCCATCCCACTGGAAAGGTGAGCATCAGCCCTAAACTGCCAAGACATCTGTATCTCAAGCAGGTCCAAGGAGGTGATCCTCCCCCTCTATGCAACACTGGGCAGGCCACAGTTGGAGTACTGCATCCAGTTCTGGATGCTGCACTTCAAGAGGGATGTGGACAGCATGGACAGGGTCCAAAGGAGGGCCGCTCACATGATCAGGGGACAGCAGGACAGGCCCTACGAGGAGAGGCTAAGGGACCTGAACCTGTTCAGCCTGCACAAGAGAAGGCTGAGGGGGGATCTAGTGGCCATTTACAAACTAGTCAGGGAGGACCAGCAGGCACTGGGGGAGTCCCCGTTCCCCCCAGCACTACCAGGAGTGACAAGAAATAACGGTCACAAGCTGGCAGAGGGTAGATTCAGGCTAGATATCAGGAGGCACGTCTTCACTGTCAAGGCAGCTAGGGTCTGGAACCAGCTTCCAAGCGAAGTGGTGCTGGCTCCTACCCTGGGGGTCTTTAAGAGGAGGCTAGATGAATACCTGGCTGGGGTCGTTTGACCCCAGTACTCTTTCCTGCCATGGCAGGGTGTCAGACTTGATGATCTGCTCAGGTCCCTTTTAACCCTACCAACTATGAAACTGACATGCAAGAAAGAACCACAGTGTGGCGCTTATGTACTGGTGGGATGTACTGCCCTGAAACTAGTAGATAAGTAAGATTGGGGTGGGGGTATTTTGTTTGCTTTGCCTGCATTACTCCTGTGTGCTACTACTGTGTATCAATAAAATTTGCCTATTAGTGAATGGAAGAAGTTCTGGTCAGTCTGAGGGTTTGGGCTTGCCAGAACAAGGCATCAGGACTGGGTCATAAATCCAGTGCCAACAATAATGATCCTCCTCCCTTTTTCTAGGCCTTGATCTCCCATTAATCATGCTTCTTATGTTAATTGTTTGTCTGCTATCCCTGGGAATTGCTCTTTTCTTCAATTTCATAGCCCTACCCACTGGTTTTAATCATCACTATGCCTGCTTCTTCCCTCAGATCAGATGCTTTTGAATGCAAAGCATTTTTCATGTGTAATTTATCTCAACCATGCAGTTGGGTCAATAAAAGATATCACTAACAAAAATCTTTGCTTCTTACCTAAGTCCTGGACCATTACTACTACAAAATCACTTCAATGTTACTGAAATGGCCAAGTTATACCTGTAAAACTGTTCCCCTACAAAATTACAAGTGCTTTTGACACGTGAGCCACAAGTTTTTGACAAATGCCTTCTGTTTTCCCTTATCTCAAGATATACTTTCAAGTCTAAAGAATTTATTTCCATTCTAGTTCAAAGACAGGAATAAATATAAATGATGTAAGATTTTGTTTTGTGGTTTTGTTTTTAAATGTTGCTTAGCCTGTTACTGGAGGTCATTAGACTGTCCACAGGTGCCACAGGTATCTTATAACTGCCTATCTACCATAGTCGAATTCAAACTTAAAAACAAGGAGGAGAATAGACTCACTTGAAATATTTTCAGGTGATGTTGATCAGGGAGTAACATGAAAAGCTGATGTTTAAAGAAGAAACAGACAGGAAATAGATATTTTTAAATATATGTAATAGTTTCAAATGATGCTTTCAGAATAACTTGTGCTAAATGCTTGGGAACTGGTTACCAGATAATTCAGCTTTTTATGTTTTAAAGAAGAGCAAGGCTAAGGCTATTTAAAATGCTTAGCTGTGATCCTACAACATAATTTTAACATCAGTTGCATTTAGGTGTTGGAGTAAATGTCAGGAAGAATTGTAGTTATTCAAACCCATGTGTGAAATCTTCATGATTCGTGTGCTTAAGTCCATTTGACCTTTTCTAATGTCAAGAAATAAACATTACAAGCACAAGACAGTTTAACCCTCCTTTCAAGTAGCACAGTAACTTTACTTATTGTATGTGCAGCAACTTAAAGTCAGTAGTATCAGCAGGATACAAATTGCCCTTGAACAAGTAACAAAGGATTGCATTTATCAAAGCTGCATCAGCTGGCAAACTGTTTTTTTCCCCTGAAATTGACTTGTCTGAATTCACAATTATTCTTTTAAATCAGGCAATCTGTATTTAATTTAAAAATTCTGTAATGGATCTATAGAGCCACATGTTTCAATGGGATTTTGATTCACTAAGCCCCAAGGACTATTGTAAAAGTATAAAATTAATCAATATTTCCCACAACCAGCTATAATGGTGATGGGGACAGATTAGAAAGGTCTGAAACGGGAAAATGGCTTGAGTGAAGATAGAATCAGGGAGGAGAGGAATTAGAATAACTAAGTGAAGACTAAAGTAATCTGGAAGGGTTGAATTAAAAGGCCGGAGCATTCATGACTGATAACTGGAGCTCTAGAGGAGGAATGAAGGATTAGAAACGAGAAGTTTGTTTCTTTTTGGCTTTGCAATTCAAGCATGTAGCAGGAAATACTTTGTGAAAGTTATAAATAGAACTAATACTTCAGCCCAGACATTATTCTACCTCTAAGTGTCACTGAGGTGAGAAACAGACATTGCTTTTGTGCTACCATAACAATTGTTAAGGTGCCACAAAGTGAAAAGTAGTAATAATTTGTGCCGCTTTTTCACGGGGGATGTCTATTTGCTTTATAGTGAGAGACTGTGTGCATCCCAGAGCTTAAGTCCCTAGAAACAGCTAATTTTCTGTGCCTTCATCTTAGTGTTAGGCAACAAAATGGAGGTGAAAGGTGAACACCAAAACCTATTCATCTTTTGCCCAATAGCCCAGCAGTTAAGGCACTCACCCAAGGTGGGAGCACTGGTTTCCAAGTCATAGATCTCCCTCCACCCTAGGAAAGTGCCCAAACCACCAGCCTGCAGGATATGCAGGGCTGAGGCCTTCTTTCATCCTTCTTGCTGAGCCTACACTACTAAGCAGAAAGAAATAAGAGACATGGTCAGAAGGAGAGAAAGCAATGAATAATGGGATACAGGGTTCTGACCTGAAGCCTATTCATGCATTACATCCAGTGATGACAAACAGATACTGTGCTCCTTTAATGAGGTTGTGTCACCCAAAAGGGGGTTAAGAAAAATAAAACGGCCTATAAAATACATATGATAACAAAGTGATGGGGCTAAATGCAATAAACATCAGGTTAGTCCCAAAACTGTAAAAAGTATAGGTGAATATATTATTAGCTAAGCAGTGTTAAGAAACAAAAGTAGAGCAAGGGTTTTAAGATAAGGGAGCATTTAGAATGAATCCGAGGTGTCCTTGACATATAACCCCCCCCCATGTGTACAGACACATACACACGCATTACTCTTTGGCTAAGTACAGACAGTCAAAAAGCCCAAGGGTGAATCAATTTAATCTCTGCAGGCTAGTCTAAGCTGCATAGGTTGAACCAGTAAGCAAGTGAACAGACATTCACTTTTAATTTCAAAAATGCATCTACATGGTGGCTCAAGCAAGAAATCACCCCCCTCTCTCTGACACCCCTGTGATGATTTCTGAGGAGCGCTACAACATACCTCCCTGCTCGACTGGAACAGGCAGCTTGGGCCAAGGCTGGTCCACCCACCCACTCGGCAAGAGAGGATTTGTGGGGGAGGTGCAAAGCATCCTGGGATGCTGGGGGACTGAGGGTTAATTTGCACCTAAATGGGGATCTTGGACAGAAGTTCAATAAACCAAATGAATCTAAATTAGTTAGGTCTGATACTACATCCATCCAGGTTTATCTTAAACCAGTTTTGACCATTTTCAAAGCAGTTTGTGCACACTGAACTTCTGTTGTGTTAGAGAGTTGAACTGATATCTGTTCACTTATACCAGTTTTTGTGTAATTTCTGTCCCTAGCCTTTATGATTAGTTTTTTTTTTCTGATTCTAGGAGTATTAACTTATGGAAACATGTTGAAATGCTAACATATAATTTAGGCTAGAGTCAGACACTATACATAAACTAGTTTAAGTGATGATCAGAAATTGATTTAAACCTGTAACAGAATATAAGTTAAGTGCACATAAACCAGTTTCAAAATGGCTTAAACTGGTTTAAGATGAACCTGGTTGAATATAGTATCAGACTTAACTGATATGGGCCAAACTAGTTTATGTAATGCCTGTCCCAGGCCCCTTCCTGGTGTAAGTAAAACCAGAGCCCCTCAGCATCACAGATGCTTTGCAACCCTGGGCTGTGCTCTCTTGTCCAGAGAACAGGGCTGGATCCACCCTTCTGCTTCCTAGCCAGAGCTCTGGCATAGACTGCAGGCACAGCAGGATCTGCCTTGCTTCCCTCTACCCCCCGCTCTCTGCTCAAGCAGGGATCTCCCTCTCCCTCCCTCCCATCTCCCACAGCAATGACCCCAACCCCACAGACCCTAGGTATGTGGTATGCTAGCTAATGCTGAGAGGTGTATATGTGGCTCCAATTTCACTGGGACAGGCAGACAGAACAATGTAAGCTTAGGGCTTTTTGGAGCTAATCAACAGGTCAGCTGGTAATGTCCCTCTGTTCCTTCCTTGGAAAAAGCTGTTTAAGAACTAGAACTAATGAGAGAGGCTTTTGTTCTGTTGAAAGGCTGATAAACACTGTGTTATCATCCCCCTCCTGGCTCCCTCACCTGTCAGGTTTGCAGACAGTATGAAGAAGCAGGGAGAGGGAGATTGAAAAGCTCTGTATCATCAACTGATGCATGCACTGCGCATCTCCCACTTCACCTCAAAGTGCTAGCCTGGGGCTGGGGGCTACCAATACTCCCACCCCTAGAGCAGCAAGCAGGGAAAAGGCTGGGATAGTGCAGGCTGGGTTGGGGGTTTAAATGCCTCCCTAATCAGAGCATCCTTCCAGGGCCTGGTCACACCCTCATCTTAGTACTGAAGAAGGGAAGGGAGGGTTGCTCTAGTGCCCCCTGGCTTGTATCCTGAGCCACTTCAGGCATATGCCTGCATTTCTTCAATCCAAAGGGAATGTCTGTACAGTTGCAAACCAGTTCAATCTAAGCAGGTTAGACTAACCTGCAAAGATTGAATGAATTCAGGCTCAGGCTTTTTGAATGTTTGTCTCTAGCCTTAGAGTTATCTGAACAGGATTTTCTGAAAGCTTTTTTATTATTATTTGTTCCCCTGTTTTTAGCATTGTCACTTTAAATTGTTTAGGCTTCAAAAATATAAAATTTTATCTGAGTCAATTTCCACGAAACCCAGGAACGTAAGAATTAAGCATATGCAACTAAAATTAAGGGAAGAATAACAGAATTAGTAATAGTTGTGTGTTGGGTACTGATTGTAATTGTAATTGCGTACTGATTTTAATTTAATCTCCAAGAGGTCTCCTAGCCCTCTGATGCTAAATCCTGCTCTGCCCTGACATGACTGAAGTTGTTCAGGATGCAGCTCTTTGAGAGTCACACTAGGCATGGGAAGGGATCTATCTAAATTGTGGTGGAAGTGCACTGCACAGTGGCTCCTTTAATATTGTTCTTTTTACTGGATTGCCCACTCCCCTCTAGAAATGACTGGCAGACGGGCTTTGGCAGCCCTGCTTCTCATTCCTGATCAGCCAGGAGGAAAAAAAATGTGGTTTTAAATATGCCACAATTTTTGCCTCTTGCTGTTGATTGGCCAAGGGGCTGCAGCATCCCTGCTGCTTGCTAATGATGGACTGGGAGGCAAAAACCTCAGCATATTTAAAACCACGGGTTTTGCCTCCCTCCCTATCAGGAACAAGCAGAAGTGCTGGCCAGGGCCCTCTGCCAATTCAAGGTGGAGAGCAGTGTATAGCAAAAAAAGTAAGATTAAAGGAGCTGCTGCAGAGCAGACTTGCAGCTTGATTTAAGTAGATCCCTAGACATAGGTCAGGTCAGATTAATTTGACTGATTTTATTGGATGAAGACTGACTAAATTTCCTCTGGTGCTTTGATAATTAAACCACTGATCTATTTTGTTTGCTCAAGTCAGTGATTTTATAGATTGTTCCTCATTTATGCCTGACTTTTTGACACACTTACTCTAAAACCCATTATATCATTAATTTTTGATGTAAAAGGCGTAGCCAAGTCTATTGCTTTTCAAATACCCGACAACTGACAAGAGTTTAGAATGCAGGAAAAGAGATGGGAGAAGGATAGGGGAGTGTGAGGAAGATAACTGAGATAGAAAAGTCCATTGCTTGGTGTCACTTTATATCTGCACTAATCCCAGGATCTGGACTTGCAGTGAGGGTGTAAGGACAAATAAGCACTCTCTAGAACAAGGTTGACAATTCTTCATAAATTCATAGACAGTCCATAAAAAAAAAACAAAGTTAAAAATTCTCATCCATAAAGTCCATAAAAAACATGAGCTGTCCACAAAATAACTAAGAAACCATGAGCTTGATTGAGGCTGGATGCAAATGTTGATAAATAGAAGGGCAGAGCAGTGCCATCCTGTGTCTGGGTGGGAGTACACTTCTATGCCCTTCGGGGAGCTTTCTTGTGGCCCACATAAGCCTGACAGAAGTGTTACATTTACATCATGTAAAATATGTGTCAGTAAAAAAGTTTGGTTGTCAGAAAAAAAATTGTGGGTAAGCAATCTGGCTCTGGAATGACAAGTCCAGGAGCAAAGGTATAACAAGCAGGGTTCGTGCCCTGTGTAAACCTTGTGGGAGAGTAGGAGTCATACAGTTACAAGGAGAGGCACACTTCTGGGAGTAATGTGGAGGTGCAGGACTTCTACACATGCCAGTAACTCCAAAAACAGTCCCCAGCTGCACTGTACTGCTGCTGCCATGTGCTCTGCCTCCCTCTGCTCTTGCCCATAGGGCAAAAGCAGCAAAGTGGCAATGTACCTGCTTGTGCTGCTGCAAGAGCAATGCTGTGGGACTGCTTTTAATGCCAGGGCACAGACTCCATGAGATTCGGAAACTATTCTGGTGCACCTCCTAATTTGGTGACTGAGGCTAGTTCTCCTTTTCACCATGCCTATTTACACCACTGCCCCAGACCATATTTATTCCTCTTACCAGCCATGAGAAAGCTCAGGATATCACAGTGTCTTATGAATAACAATTCTATGCAAGTTTCAAGTCATAACATTTCTTAGCTTAAGTGAAGCTGTGTATGTATAAACCTTGGATGGCTCAAAAAATGCTCAGCTTCTAACATAGAAGATACCTTCTATCTGACGGTCTTTCAGAATGGGTAACCTTTACTAACATAGATGAAGAATGTATTCATAGCTAATCTGCCAAGAGACCACATAAATTTAATAACTGAATTGAAATGACAAAAATATTCCCATTCGTATAAGTCCATCTGTGAAATATAACAAAGTGCTAATCTTAAACACAATAAAATACATAACTATCTCATCTCCTGAAATAAGCTTCAGGGTAATACTTAACACATCTCTACAGTGAAGTGTTTTTATGTGGCATAGCTAAGACAGGCTTTGTTCCAATACTGATTTATTTTTCCAAAAAGACACATGAGGACAGAGCCTTTCCTCATTTTGGTAGCATGTGTCTGACATTAATGGAACTCCAGTTACTCCATGAAGGGGTAGCACTGCCTTTTTAAGCCCCAGTGTAACCAACATGATGGTGAAATGGGAGAGAAGAGCACTGGTCTGTTCCTCATAGTAGTAGATACTGATATTGCACTGCATTACAACCTTCATGTCAGGAGCCATTTTGTCCTTTGAATGAGTCCAAAATTTGGAAGGGCCAAAGGTAATACAAAGTGTTATCTTGTACACGCTCAGCCTTATCCCCCAACTAAGCTGTCTCTTCTGTGCCATGTCTACTAGAAGATCAACAAAACAAAAATCAGACACAGTAATTCTGTCAGGAACAAGATGGATTTTATGAAGAGTTGTGCTAGAAGTAAAGCTAAAGGATAATGAAAGCTACAATCAGCCCTCAGCCAAGTTGGTTCAAATTTCCAAGAAATGTAAAAGACAAGAAACTTAGCAAAAGTCGAAAGAAAACTCTTGCTTTCCATGATCTACATGTACATTACTTTACTAACACAAGCCCAATAGTAAAATTATTATTAATATGACAGTTTTAAATGTAGCACTACATGTTTAGGAAATGTTTCTTGGCATGATGAGTGTTTTCCCTTACTTGATCATCACTCATGGGGTTAGCTTTATTAATCTGTTAATATCACACTATACAGGGCCAGGTACATTACACTTTTACTGGTGTAAGTGATCAGAAACAGCCTATACCCATTACAGAAGTTCAGCAGACAAACTGGTTTAAAAATGGCAAAACCCTGTCTAAGATTTGCACCCACTCCCAAGGTTGAATGTGTATTCTGTTTGCTACCAATCTAACCTATGCTGCTTACAGACAACCATATAACTTGGATTGATTCAGACTTTTTGAATGTCTGTACCTAGCTTAGAGGGGCTTCAGAACTAGACTGGAAGTTTGCACAGCAACAATTTCATCAGGATCAAATGTTGATCCTGTAATGCTAGTTTGATAAAACAAGGTTGGGACATAATTATAAAATGCCAATCATATCAAAAGCTTTTATTTTCTGCCCTTCATATTATAATTGACACTTCAGGATATAGCAGGGGGGAAAAAGTTTACATCCTATGACCAAAAGATTTGTTCATACAGTTAAAATAAATTGTTCTCATCTGGTTATGTAGAGTTATTAATCTGAACAACTAAATTAGTACCCAGGGAAATCCTTAATAGTCTGCTTTACTTACAAAAAACTAATAATATACAAGTGGTTCCTAATACCTGGAATCATTTTTCACAGTGTTTTAATAAAGCAGCACAATATGGCAAAAACAGAGATTAAAATATTAGACAGAAAGATGCCTTGAGGAAATGACAGCCAGAATACTTGGTGATATACTGTTCACCTTAAATGCAATGGCAATCTCAAAAAGGGAAAGAAAATTGTAGCAAAAGGAATTAGATGAGTGCCTGGATATAACAAAAAAGAGCATTCCCATTTTTCCCCCTGTAACTCTGCTTAAAGAAACAAAAAGACTGGTTGCATTCATTATATATTCATCCACAGCATCCTGAAAATGTCAAATAAAAATTACTAGTCTTTAAGTACTGTGGTCTCCTGAGAAACGTTCTTTGGTCATTTCAATCAACAAGGTCAGTGCTAGAGTGCAAGGGGGAATATAGACAGCTTTCTTTCCTTATCCTCCACCCAAATCATAAGGACTTTGCAAGACTGACAAGACCATTGATACTAACTTTCCTGGGAATGTGAGCAGATGAGACCCTTGTAACCAGATGAAATTCCTGAAAAGTTAAGTCTCCTTTTAGTTGAGTGCTTTGTGATCAGTGGTACATTGTGCACATGAGTTCCATTAGCAATAATTCATCAAAGGGTGATTGCTTTACACTCTGATTATAGTCAAATGTTTCTTACAGATGTGCACCTTCTGGAATCAATTCTGAGGCTCCTGTAAAGTTTTCTGAAACATGTCAGCTGCTCTTCCTTGCCCCTTCTATTATATCTCCAACAATATGAAGAGACAATCAAGCTTTCTAATTATATTAGTTGGAAAAAGTAATAGAATACAAATATCTTTAGCAAGGTTCCTCTGCTGCTACCAAACTATCTACAACTCACTTCATTCTTAGGTTCAGCCCAGATGCAACTACTCCCTACTAACAAGACTTATAAAGTCTTCCAACACCAAATACTCTAGTTCTGTAACCGTTAACACTCCAGATTCTATACTTTCCATAGCTCTTGATGCTAAGATGCAGATCAGCCAAACATGCAGTAAACTACTTTGTGTCTCATTTCAATGTTATTTAAGGTACACGGAAAACCATACATCATCTGGCTAGCTACTACTTGAAATTATAAAATGGCCAAACTTCTATTCTGTATTTCATAAATACAGTATCTGAAAGTTCCAGAAGCCTCAGTAACCTAGAACTATGAGATAATCATCATATCTTTTATCATCAATTGAGAGATGAATTTCTCACAAAATAACTGGGGGGAGGGAGTTTAACTGCATAAGGAAGGGAAAGTAGACATTCTGATCTCAAATTTAGTTCTTCACTTCTTCCACTTCCATGTACTTAGTGAAGGATCTTCTTCTCCTTACTCTTGGGGGTTGGTTTGATATTCTGATCTCAAATTTAGTTCTTCACTTCCTCCACTTCCATGTACTAAGTGAAGGATCTTCTTCTCCTTACTCTTGGGGGTGGTTTGATATTGTACATGCCTTTGTTATAGGGGGAAAATGTGTCCCCTAATAAGATGGAACAGTAATAATAAAGGATATAGATATATTGAAATCACTTTAAAAAAGGGTCCTAATTCACACGCTAACCCTGAAGAGGTTTTCTGAGGGAGGAGGAGGAGGGTAAGAGGAGTTAGGTTTGCTTTTTTTTATGTAGTCCAGATAGTACCCAATTATATACTCCCCTGTCCAGTTGAAGGGAATGTTAGCAGGGCAGGTGCACTGTGGGGTTAAACTGCCTACTGCACACAGTTACCTCCTTCCCCTATAAAGTTAGGATATATCTTAAGACTTAACTATATACAAATCTATTAATATATAAGAAGAGTTAAAAATGGAACATATATAAAGGACATGGGAACTATGTGCCATATATATACAATGCTATGCAAATACTCTGGATACAGGTGAGGCATCTGGGAAGCAAAGGTCTCAGTAAATGTCATGTAATCTTATACTGTAATGAGATATGAATCTACAAATCTACAAAGCATGAGGCGCAAGTTCACAAAATATAAGGCACAGAATTCACAAAACATAAGATGCAGGGAAATGGATACAAATTTCAAGATCAATACTTAGATGCTCAAGAAAACCAGAATAATAACCCAGGTTACCCTGAAGCAATGGAAGGACATCAAAAATAAGAGGCGGGGAAAAGTGATCTTCAGCGCCCTACAGGCCCTCTGTAATCCAGCTTGAATAGCTTGTGGAGAGAGCCTCCAATAAACCTGGGGAGCCCTTCTCCTTCACGGCTTCCCCTCCAGCTGCTAGTCCCAAATGACAAGGTGAAAGATCCCTCCTCCCCTGTGGGAATCCCCTTCCCCTGTAACTCACAGCTCCCCCAAGATCCAGTGAAGCCAACTTGTTGTCCCTGGGTGAGGTGCCTCCTTCCTCAGCAGGGAGCCCTCAGCTGGTTTGGGCTCTCCCAGCCTCTGGCCCGCTTGGGGCCCTGTGCACCACTCCATGCACCAGTGGCCCTGCCTTTGCACCACGGGTTGGAGTCGTGAGCTGCCTTGCATGGCACCAGGGTCTTGGTGCACTCACGGCCCCTGCATGTACCACCTATGCACTGTGTTCCTGGACTTGTGCCAGGAACTAGAGACCTGAGCTGCCTCGAGCAGCTCCAAAATCCTGGTCCACTCCCAAACCTTCCATGCACTGACATGTGCACTGTGTGCCTGGCCTCGTGCCAGGGTTTGGAGACCTGAGACGCTTTGTGCAGCTTTGGAATCATAGTCCACTCCCAGACCCTCATGCCTGGCTTCGTGCCAAGGGGTTGGAGACCAAAGCCACCTTGTGCAGCTCCCAGGGTCTCGGTCCCTCTCAGGCCCTGCCTGTGCACTGACTGCTTGGCCTCATGCCAGGGGTTGAAGACCCAAGCTGCCAGGGTCTTGGTTCCTCTTGGACCCTCCATGTACTAGCCTGTGCACTGACTGCTTGGCCTCTTGCCAGGTGTTGGAGACCCAAGCTGCCTTGTGCAGCTCCCAGGGTCTCAGTCCCTCTTAGACCCTCCATGCACCAGCCATGCACTGACACTGCGTGCCCCACAGCCGGGATGGGGGAAGGAAGCCATGTGCCACTCCCTACCCAATGAGGAATGTTCAGGCTCTTCCAGGGCAACAGCTTTGCCCTGCTGACCAGCTCTGTCAGCTCTTCCTTGTCCTCATCTCTGTCCCTCAACACAACTGCCTGTGTGCCAGGCACCCTGCTCTTTTATTCCTTTCAGAGGTGTCAGAGAGAGGGGGGTGTTAGTCCCTGCTCAGGTCTGGCTCTTTGCCTCACCCTGCAGTAGGGGTGAGGCTAACTTCTACCCGGCCTTCATCTGATTGGTGGGGGAAAGGAAAAAACCCAATCAGTCGTTCCAAACTTTTCCAAAGCCGGTGCACTGAGCTACCGCCAGCAAACCCACCACATTTCATTTTTTCCTCTTTTTACTGTGAGGCTGTACATTCTGTCTTCCTCTCCCACATCTCTGAGTTGGTGGTGTTTTGCTTTTTGCCATATTGCTCCTTTATCTAAAATGTAGTCCTCCTCTTGAATGTCAGTAAGGAAAGGAAAAAGATTGCTTTATTTATTGTAAGTTGGTTTTAGCTGAAATTTAAGTAGAGATAAGAGGATGTAGATTAGTTTAAAAGGAAAGGAAGAAATGTTGAGATTCTACTGTTTTAGCTGGGATACAGTGTTTTACTTGGAAGTTACCTCTTCTGTTCACTAAAAGGCACGGCTGCTTGTACCTGGATTTATAAGTAAGGTGCTGCAGAACCACACCACCTCTGGTGCAACACATTTTTGGGAGTGGAGGGCAGAATTCGGGGGTAGGAGAAGAGCAATAGTCTTGGTGCTATGAAATTGTCCCAGAACTCAAGACTGAAGTAACTCCTAAAACTCAGCTCTCTCAATTTGCATCTTAGTAGCACAAGCTTATCCTGAAAACAGATGCTATACAATTCTGCTTAATTATCTTTTGGTTAATTTTGTCTTTTGTTTCTGTTGTTAAAACTGGGGTTTTTTAATCACCAAATCTGGCTCCTGAAGGGTTTTTCCTGAGAGTTCAAAATATATAAAATCACTCTATCATCTGAAATTTCCCCCAAGCCACTTGACCCAAACTGAACTCAAAAAAATAATAAATTGCTAGCTGGCTGCTCTGAAGCCACATCATCTCACTTGAAGAAGATACTCACATTTTCCAGTATTCTAGGGTGAATAAATATGGCACTATAGTGGAATTTTCCACAGTATTTCCAACAGGTAAATAAGAGAATACATTGCAGTGAAAAAATCTCTTGCATTTTAAATCTATAATTCACCAGAAAACAACCAGCAGATTTCATCAATTGGGGTCACTGTACACACGACATCTGTCATCAGTGCTAGCAAAAATAAGCCTATGGTGGTGGAATTTCTACAAGAATGACAGGTAACACAATATTATTATAACAGAAACAAACACAATAGTAGGTATAGGCATTGGTAAAGAAACCTTGGATCTTTAGTTTAGATATGTTGATTTTATTTCAGTTTTATTACTTATTTATTTATTTATAGTCCTTAGGGCTTGATTGCTAGATCCTAAATATCATAATTTTAGTGGAGAAAAATGGATGTAATAATTGTTTCTGATGCAGGAATAGTCCAATACTTAACAGAATAGAAAAGGTAAAACAAATTTCTGTCCCTCAGAACATAAAAGCAATGGTACAGGAAACAGAAAGCAGACAAATTAAGGATGAGAGAAAAGGAAATAGTACACATTGTGTGAAAAAGATATCCTGTGAAACTTGACCCAGGAACATGTTAGGGCCAACAGGTCAAACAGGGTTTAGCAGATTATACTAACTAATACTAATTTAAAAGTATTAGATGTGAGGGGGGGTTGGGAATTTAAGCTAATTGCCTGTTACTAGATTTGAGAATAAAAATCTTTTGAAAGAGAGATGATCTTGTGTTTTCCAATTTTAAAGTTACTTTCACTTCCTTGTAAGAGTCAACAAAAAGACAGCACACTAGATGGTCTGGGGCCTGGCCTTACATGGCAATTCCTTTGATTTTCGAGGAGCCTCATACATACACACTTGCCTTTCTCAGACAAGATTACTCATTGTAAGAAATGCTGCAAGCAAACAGGATTCTTAGGTGGCTCCACCAATGTCCATACGTACACTGGCAGGCCACATTCCCAGCATTCCTGGAGGATGGCCATATTTACAGATAAACTCTGCTTCTGCAATCTAAATTCCAGTTCAATCCTCCTTCTCAGGCACAGTTTCTCCTAGGTTTCCCTGAGAGGACCACTCTGTCCCAGACCATTGTTTCATCAATCCACTCTGTTTTTCCCCTCAGGAGAAGGTTATCCAGTTCTATTTGTGAAAACGATTTAACAGGAGTAAATAAACAGCTTTACAAAGCAATTCAACAACTGCTGACTGTATAGGTCAATGGAAAAGGTCTCTTACCCTATAAAAATTCTCTACCAGTACAACTTGAATCTGTAGATTGCTAATATATGCTCATAGATTTCAATATGGTTTTAGTTACCAAAGCCCAAAACCACAACAGTTTTTTTCAAAACTAACTTCTGTTAATTTTGATGCACAGTTTGGCTCCTAAATACCTCTGAGAATCTGGGCTTATTGTCTAGTTTCCATCCACAGCTATTCATACTTCAGTACAAGGATAATCAATACAAAAGCAAGTTATTAAGTTTTCCCAAATCATAGCAGAGAAAGGAGGTTGTAGTCACTTACCTAAGCAGCAGTGTTAACATTTTGTGTTTGCCAGAGACCACTCAGGCCAAGGAGCCTAACGGAGATCTGCTTCATGAACAGGATACATCTTCACAAATCACCACGGATTAACCTGGACCTCTGTAGGATATAGCACATGTTCCAACAGGCTCTTACAAAAAACCTCCTAAATGTCCTGTTCCTCACATCTTCCCTCCCAGCCAAACATAACAATAACAACAGCTTACAATCAGCACTAATACAGTGTATGTTCTCATATACAGCATGTCCCCAAATAGGATATGCTCCTTGTTTTTTGAAAGGCACAATGAAGAAAAAAAGATCTTTCCTTGGTTCTGTAGTAGGAGCCTCTGCCAAGGGGAAAGAAAAAGACCACAGCCAGCAGCTAGGGCAGTGGTTCTAAACTTTTTTTCACCACACAGCACCCCTTGATAGGCTCAAGTCACCCCTCAGAAAATGCCAGCTCTTACTTTTCACTCATTTTTTACTAGAGAAAAATAATAGAGCAATTATTTTGCAAAGAACTCAGAAAGACCACAACAGATCTGAACATTTTTAACACTATGGTTTCTTATTTGAAATCTTTGAGTTTATCTTGTGAATCATGTTAGCACACCTAGCAGTGCTAACATTACATGGCACTGCACAGCACCCTGGAGAGGATCTCGAGGCACCCCAGGGTTGGTTAAGAATCACTGAGCCAGGGAGCCCCAGGCCTGTAGCACTGCAGCACTATTTGTGCTTAACCTTGGGAGAAGCAGAAACTATTGCCATATTTCTTTGCTTATAATGCATACCCCACTTTCCAGCAGAGGAATTTTAGGGGAAAAGGTGTGTATTATACATGAGATACTATAGTGATATATAGAAATTCATGTAAACATGTACACATATGTTTCTGCCATATATTATAACAAGTGTGTGTGTGTAAAGCAGCTGATTATATATATGTCACCAGTGTCCAGTTTGTTTCTGAGGTGCCCTAAATATGAACCTACAGTTTTCTCTATGGGTAGCAGTAAGTCCACTAATTCTGTTACTCTCATGCCTTGGGACTCAGTCATCTCTCTTGTTGAGGCAAGATTTTCCCAGGCATTCAGATGGCTGGCTGAGTGCCCCTTATCTCCTTCCATTTTGTGATTTGCTTAAGAGGAACTCTCCTTAGTGCAGACAGAAGTAACAGTCTTTGCCCAATTTGGGCACAGAAACCAGTTTATAGCTGTGACTAAACAAAAGTGAGCAGCTGCAGGCAGTTTCAAAAATGGCTGATTGGGTGAAAATCTGACCTCTCATTACACGAGGTATCAGATAAAGATATTTCAAAATGTAGACTCTTTTGTAACTTGTGTCTGCAGAGCTCCCACCTGTCACTGCTTTCAGAATGGGAGAGGGAGTGGAGGGAGTTCAGTCTCAAGGTTTTTCAGCCCTTCCCCTGAAGGGGGGGGCAGGTGTGTTGGTGCCCCCTGCAAGGAATTCCCTCCACTGCCTTTCCCCCCGCCACTCTGAAAACACTAAGCACTAGCAGAGAACTGGCCATTACTACGGGAACTTGTCTGTAGGATCCCAGCCTACAGCTCAATTCCCCTCCTCCCTGGAACGAACAGTGAACTTCTGTTTGGTCTGGGAGCTTTGCAAAAATCATTCTGTGTTACAGCTGGGAGCTGCACTTCTGTCTGCAGTTATTAGAGGCATGATTCATATGACATTTGAGCCTTGTCAACATTATGCTGTACTCCCTTGAGAACTTCCCTATCCCCTGAAACATGTACTCAAAACTATTCCCCAATTATTTTGGTCTCCTGCCCAACACAGGGAAAGCAGCTTTTCATGAGATTGCAGACCCAATATGTTTTTAATGTTTTTTCTGTTACTATTTTCTGTATTACTGTTACCTTTTACAGTTGCAGATTGTACTCATTTACCCAGACATTTAGTTCATCTAGTCCAGTAGTTGGGATAAGACTGCTAATAAATGCTCTAGATTTTACCTGTTTACCCAGTCCTACTGTATCTGGCTTTTCTTTAAGTGCTGTGCTGTCTCTCACAGTACATGGGTTTGTGCATCTGTATTCAACTTAAAATTAATCAGTGCACTGTTTGCTTTCCTACATCTGCTGCTATGTTATCCCTTGCTTTCATGAAAAATATCTCATAGGTGTCCATTCTGTTTTTGTACATGTAGGCACATGAGAATGTTTAAAAAGTGATGTAATCCACTAGTTGATTTTTTTTTACAAATCCCAGGCACCGTATTTGCTTGTGGTATTTGCCTCAGCTTGCATAGCTCCCCATGCTATTATCTATGGACTCCTACTGTAAATGCTATATGCTTCCAATATCTTTTCCTGTTGCGTTTTGGGCTCTTTCTTATGTCTACAGTGTAAGAAAACTGTCTGGCCTCCATAAACTTTGCTCTATACTGAGAGCCTTCCTTTGCTTAACAAATTCTACTAAGATATTCTGGATCTTCTAGTACATATATCATGACCCAAAATATGTTACATGCCTTATTTTAGAAAGGCAGAATGAAGGGAAAGGATTTTTCCAGAATTGTGGCTGGCTGCATAAAGAAGGAACAGAGCCTAATCTTCAACTATCCTACCCTCCTTTTCCTGCTTAGGTTGTGAATTAGGTGGAGAGAGACCAGAAGCAGCTACCAGATTGCAAAATTGTCCTAAGGAAAGCTTGCTTGATTAATGGAAAGTTAAGACCATTGAAAAGGAGAGGCAGTCATTAACATCTCTGGAGTGGAGAACAATGAGCCATTAAGACAATTGATTCCCAGCTGTTCTGTGGAGCAGAAACCAAAGCAGGATCCTGAGAGGTTTCTCCAGAGAGAACATTACTTTCCCTACTTACTACATTCATCCCAATATGCAGGAAGGGAGGCTGGTTTTGGGGGAAAGGTGCAGGTTGCATGTAAGAAAATAAGGTAATTTCTCATCATGTGCTTTATGCAAGATCTCAGTCTGGATCTGGTGTCTTATCAGGGATTTGCTTAGCAAGCAAAATCACAAAACTATTTTTAAGCTTTAAATCATTCACAAGCTTCTCCATTATGGACTTTTTTTAGTATCCACCTTCTTTTTGTAATTGCTTTTAAAAAAACATAGTGTTTGTATGTTTCATTTTTGCAGGAAGTGCAATATTCTTCAAATTTCTTCGAATACAATTTTATAGTCTGCTTGAGTTGGCCAAAATCTATTTAAAAACATCAAATGCTTCAAAACTAATCATTCTTACAAATGAGGTCACCTTCTGCTTTTCTGACAACAGTTGCTTGCAGATACAGAAAAGTGCTGTTTTAACAGTTGTCCTCTATGTTTCTGGAGAGTTTTCTCTTGGGTGGATTGGTTAAGCGCTCTATTCACCCACTCAGGGGATTTTCTTTGTTCTATTCCTGGTACCATGTGTTCAAACTCATTCGGAGGCAAGGTGTATAAAAAAGGTCTGCTTCATTTGGTATTCAGCCCTGCACCACA
The DNA here is from genome assembly GCF_001723895.1 of Crocodylus porosus. Classification (NCBI taxonomy): domain Eukaryota; kingdom Metazoa; phylum Chordata; order Crocodylia; family Crocodylidae; genus Crocodylus; species Crocodylus porosus. The sequence goes on along the minus strand of NW_017728931.1, from coordinate 93,536,296 downwards.
TGAGATGCAATACAATGACGAGATAGAACTGGCTCCTGAGAGAGCCTCTAGGGCTAGGGACAGAAATTACACATAAACCAGTATAAGTGATCAGAAACTGGTCTAAACCTGTAACAGAACAAAAATTCAGTGCACGTAGACTGGTTTCAAGATGGCTGAACCCAGTTTAAGATAGACCTGGATGGATATAGCATCAGTTTTAATCAATTTAAGTTAAATCAGTCTATGAATTTCTGTCCCAGATCCCCTCCCAAGTCAAGTTAAGTCTCAGTCCCCTGGTATCTCAGGAGCCATTGTAGCCCCTCACTAATCCCCCTGCTGTCACAAGGCGGGTGAGCTACCTCCCTCCCCCCACCCCCGCACCCGCTCCGGCTGTCCCTGCCCACAGGCTGTCACAAAGCTGAGGCAACAAAGCCTCTGCTTCTCCCCAGCCAGCAGTGCCTTGGGGGGTGAATAAGGAGGAGAACTGAGCCCCCTGCTCTGGCCCCCCAGGTGGGGTCTCCATAGTGTGGGCCAGGCCCATACACTGGGGGCTTTCCCCACTCACTGCCCAGCTCAGTAAGCTCCTCCCCAAACTCTCAGCCAGGCCCCAAAGCTCACCAAGACCTGCCTCTCAGCTGGGGGGGACACAGGTAGAGGGGGCAATGGAGGCCCTGCCCCAGCCCCCCCACAGCTGGGGGGGACACAGTGGGAGCTGGACCTGTGTGGTGGGGTGTAGCAGGGCACTAAGGAGCCTGCTACCGATCATGGTGATATAGGCTTAGCTGCCACTCAATAGGGCAGCACAGCTGTGAGTTGCCAAAGCAACTAATGGGGTCAGCTGACCGCCAGGGGGCAGGACCTGGCCTTCATAAACGGAGAAGGCTGAGGCCAGAGCTGGTTCCCTTCTGGCAGCCTAAGAAGTAAGAGCTCTGTTAGAGTGGGGCTGAGCAGCAGCGTGTGAGCATATACAGGGTGGAAAGGACCCTGACAAGGATGAGAGAAGGATAGCCAGGTTGGCCTAAGATTTGTGTTATGGCCTAGGGGCCTTGTGTTTCTGTTTGGTTTGGTTGTGGTGATTATTACACCAGAGGACTGGGCGAGGCTGTAGGGGTGGAGGAGGCCTCATCAGGAGCTCCCCAGTAAAGTGGGGGTGTTCCTGGCACCACTGAGGGTGCCGCATTCTGGCAGCCCAGCCCAGTGTGGGCAGCTTTGGGAAGAGCTCGGTAGAGGCAGAAGCCCAGTGGGGCACAGGCCCAGGAAGGCGAGTCTGGTGGGGGGGTCACGACCCCAGCCCAGTGGGGCGATATTGGGATGAGCCTCAATTGGGAACCCCAATTGGGAAGAGCCCCAGTGGGGCATAGACCCGAGAAGGCGGGTCTGGGGCCAGGTGAGACTGAGGCCGCCTGAACCCCAACCTCAGGAAGCCCACGTTGGGTGTAGAAGGCCCCAGTGCGGGCGACGAGAGCATGAGCAAGGGCCCCAGTGAGGGCAGGGGAGCGCGAGAGGCACAAACAAGGCCCCAGTGTGGGCGGAGAGCACGAGAAGCGCGAGCAAGGGCCCCAGTGCAGGTGACGCGCATGAGCAAGGGCCCCAGTGCGGACAGGGGAGCACGTGAGGCATGAGCAAAGGCCCCAATGTGGGGGGAGAGCAGGAGTATCTTGGAGCAGGCTCCGGGAGAGGGCGTGTATATTGGACATCAGACAGGCCCCAGGGAGGGTGCATATATTACATTGGGAAGAGCCCCAGTGGGGCATGGCCAGGGAGGGGAAAGCCCTGGAAGGGGGGGGAGCCCAGTGGAAGGCCCTGGAGAGAAGGAACGAGTATATCGAGTAGGCCCGAGAAGGAGCGGGCTACTTAGAACGGAATCCCGGTATAGCAAGATTAGCCCCGTGCCAAGGAGGGCAGGAAGGCAGCCTCCCATTAATAATAATAATGGCATGGCAGGAAAGATAGAGGGTGCATTCAAGACCCAGGTTGGCACAGTAGGCAAGGGCACTAGGGGAGGTCACGGCACCCCTAGGGACGGTCCTGCCACATGGGGGCATCTGCCTCTCCCAGCCATTGCCCATTGCTGCTGACAGGCTCTTGTCTGCACCTGTCATCAGTGACTGGCCAATCAGGTGTGGCATGGCTGGTGGGAGGTGTGCTTGAGCACCGCCAGATTGATGGCCTCAGCTTCCCCCACACATGAAAGGGAGGATGTCTGTTTTGTTCCCTCTCCAGCTGCCCTAGGGGCATTTAAAGTGTGAAACTTAGAGCACTTCTGCCTCAGGCTTTTTGAATCTCTGTACCTAGACTAGAGATTCAGATCCCTTCATATTAGACACAATGACTGCTTTCCAAAAGGATGTCCATTTGTATCCAGTGATTTAAATTAAGTGTAAAGAATAATACATTGTGAAGGTGAGAAAATGTCAAATATACTGTAATTGAGTAGATTGTAGATTATAATGTAGATGTAGCTGAGAGATCATTCTCACTTTAAAAAAAAATGTTAGCATACTAATGCTTTCCAAAATGGCTGTAGGAAAAATGTGTATTTGAATGTACACCTCAGTTCACTTACCTCAATTTGTATGAAAGGATATATCTCAAATGAGGGATCTGAAATACAAGAAAGAATGAAGTTAATAGGCTGCAGATTCTCACATCTTTAGGCAACTAGTATGAGAGGAAAAATATCTTATCCCTGTGCAGTTCTTTTCTCCCATTTCTCTTATTTCATGAATTAATACATTCAGAACCATTTTGCTCTTCAAAGCAGTGACTCTTTTTGGTTTGTGTTGCCTAAAAGATTAAGCACCCTTTTGGCTCTTAAATATTAATTTAATCTGGCCCAGTGAGGCATTTCCATGGAGTGACCCAAAATCAAAAAGCAGTCTTGGTTGCTTTTCATGCATCGATAACATCATCCATGATTCTGTGCAAGCAACTGTTCCTGGTTTCGTGTATACCTCTTTCTCCACCTATTGGATAAACATAGCAAGTCTACTTGGATTTAACAATATTGTTAAAAAGTCTCAGCAGTTTTGAGTGTTTCAATACTAAACTGATTTAGTTTCATGAATGCTGCTCTCAGCTTTTTCAACTGTTGCTTTATATTCTTTCAAGCACTGCTACCCCTATAGTTGAAACCACACAACCAAGGAAACAGACACTTTCAACTTTCCCTAGGCTTACATCTTGCTTATCATTAGCAAGAGTAGTGCAGAATTTCTCATTCGGGCAGGAAACATACATCAGTTTTCCTCATGCTGATCTTTCACCCTTGCTGTTCACTGCTCAAAAAGACCATTTATTATTTGCCTGTAGTTCATCTTTGCATCATGACAGAAAGGGCTTTTTTTCCTGCTGCAAATATAAGGACTTGAGAAATGATGCCCTACTTCACTAGATTCAACCAGTAACTCCTACAGCTTTTCTGGAGAACTGTTTTGTCTAGTGATTTGAGCACTAGTTTAGGAAAGAAAATAAAATTTCCGAGTTTGAATCTTGTCTGAGCCATGAGGTCACTGTGTGACCTAGGGTAAGTCATTTAAGCATTCAGTGCCTCTAGTTATAAAAATGGGGATATTAAGTGCCACTTCCATAAAGTGCTTTTAAAGCTTCAACAGAAAAGCACTATAAAGCAAAGCACTATTATTAGTGGCTTCTCAATAAGCAAGGAACAGAAGGCTAGATAAAATACATCTTTTCCAGCAGACAGTCTATAGCAAACCAAACTGAACATAGGTTACTGTAAATGACAAAAACATCCCAGTTCTCATACAAATGCTTAACAAATAACATCATTGCTTTGACTGATGTACCATAGTTCCTTTATAAAAAGATGCTATCAAAATCCTTCTGAAAGTCCACAAAAGAGATATAACTAGCTATTTTGACATTCTGTCACTTGTCAAAGATATCCAATGACATAAAAAGCCAATAACTACTACTCTGATGTTGCTGGAAATCTTTCTGCTCTCTAGCAGCTTTTCATGTGCTATATTTCAGAACAGGATTCTATTGATGATATCACTGTAGAGCATCCCATTGGACAGGAAGTCAGAAGCTGTATGTACTGAATGTATGCAGCTAGGCAATGTGCATTAATAGTTTGTAATACTTGTTTATCTTATTATCTAAAGCTGCCCTCTGTGACAAGTTGCTAAACATTTATTAGACTTTCATTCACTTTTGAGTGATCTCGCTCACAAAAATGGATAAATAACTGATTCCCAACCTGTATGGCAATATGTATTCCTAGGTATGTATTCCTGCGTAGTAGAAGATTATGGAAACCTGTATATAACCTGAAATATGATTGCTCTCGGAACTGAAGTGTTTGACCATATATGAAAACTGTGACAGGGACCTGGCAATTCTCCAAATATGAACTTAACTCTGTATAGTCTATAGGTAATTTCAAGTCACATTTAGAATCATAGAAAATTTAGGGAAAAAATCTTTAAAAATTGAGAAGCTCATTTTTCTGTTGAGGTTAAGTACTTGACTCTAAGTAAATTAAGTTTTACTTTGTTGCATACAAAAGGAAGGAAATATTATTAAACCGATCGCTCAAAATTATAGTAATGTTAGAATAAAAATTGCTTGTGCAGCCCAAATTCACCCTACATAATGCTTACACGTATGCAATAAGAAACAATCTTTTGTCATATGCTATGTTTCCTATGGAAACACTCTGTCACTCAATGCACAGAATGGATGGTGCTCGCTGAATGAACAGCTACTCAATATTTTTTCTCTTCATTGTTCAGCATGCCTTATTACTGCACATAGTTCAACAAAATAATGAATTTCCTGATGAGCCTTCCTATGATACTCAACAGTACAGTATCTGAGTGCTTCACCAGCAATAACAAATTCTTCAAAACATCCTATGCATTGAGGGGGAATTTCCCAGATGGGAAACAAGTGCATAGACCATGTTAAAAGTGTATACATGTATTAGATACCAAAAGCAAGATACCTATGATCCATTTTTTCAGAGAACTTCTCATTTTAAGAGCACTTCATATTTACTCAGAGCACATCTCTCACTGACTCTGTCTATATTTATGATTGAGATTAATATATTGAAACTATCAATACTAGTATTTAAAATGGTTAGGTGATACGACAACTTACAAGTTAGGCCCCATTATGCTAGGTACTGTACCAATATATAGTCAACGATGATCCGTATCCCAAACAGCTTATAGCCTAAAAGTATTAGTGAAACTAGGTGTGATGGCAAGTGGAGATTAGATTCTGATGAATGAGGGTGTATATTGAAGACTGATGGAAGGACTGGCCATTTACTGGGGCACACTTAAACAGATGTACAATGGCAGAAAGTCAAGCTGTGTCAAATGAGTTTCTGCAATAGAACAAGATGCTTCAAGCAATATCAGTCACTTTAAACATCCATTAATGCCACTAGTCTCTGGTAGAGCTGTAGCAGCCTAACTTTTTATATAGACACCTCAAATTCATGGAAAACTTCATGTATTCACTCCCAAATAAAGTTTACTGAAGGGACAGACATTCAAGATATTTTAATGCTGTCTGGCAGAGAGGTAACAGCTAACAAATGTTACAGCTTGTGGCTCAGTTCCACCTTCGTTTACACTTCTGTAATCCAAAAAAAGTAAATGGAGGAGACTATATTTACCTGAGAGCAGTCTTGATCTACGATCATTTAACAGCCATCTAAGATGGCCACAGTCTTTAAATTTTGGCTCATGATATAGTACTGATGCACAAATTTGTGAGGGAAAGCTTGGCCTGGGGTGTCACATACTAGTAGAGATCCTTGTTTGTTAACTATGGTGAGTGGGTAATTTGGTGGAATAGCATGAGCAACCCTAGCCATTTCCAATCTCAATGAAGTCAATAAAAGGAGAACTGGAAAATGTAGAAGAAAAACATTATTAATCTCATTACAACATATTTATTTTTCTTACAGCCCATGTCTATTTTCAGGAAGATTTGACTATGTTAACATTTGAAGCATCAGTAAAAAGCTGTCACAGATAAAAGGAGACAAAAGATTTTACATGACAAAGGTAAAAAATAGAAACGATTTTTTCACTGACATAATTCAGAAACAATTTAAGGAAGTCTCCTCATAATTGATAGATATATACTCCTTCGCCTTGAAATCGTGTCAGAATTTTCAAGCTAAACTGTTTTCAAACTACAATTATAGGGGAGGGGGGCTAAAATATGGCTTCTTTATAACAGCAGGCAGTTGCCTCTTTCACCTGGGATGATGCTTAGTCACATACCACATCAATACTTAGCCCAGTGGTGCTATGCAGCCCCTGCTAAATTTGTCAAACTTGTGTTTGACACTGATCTTCCAAGGATGTTTTAGATAATTACAATGTGCTTTGAGTATTAGTGTCTGGCATATAACTCTGTTCTCCAATGCAGCACACCGTATTTCACAGGAGAGGTGGTTTTTAGGCAGTGTCAATGATCACTATATTATATCATCTTAACTTTTTAGCTGCTCATTACATCATTTAAAGCAATGGGGGCCAGTCTTTTTTGGCAGATGCACCACAAGATAACCCCTGCATGTCCCCAAATGCCACTTTGATTCCCTTCTTCTGTCCAATCTGTTTTCTGCTTCCTGCCCAATCCTCTCTGCATTCCCTGTTTCCTCCCTAAATTGCCACATGCCACACATGGAGGCTGCCCATGCCAGCCCATGCCTCAGGTTGCCAAACCTTGATGAAGAGCATCATGTTAAACTACAAACTTAATAAAATGTCAGCTAAAGTCTATGGTTTGTGAAACTTAGGTAAAATAAATTTTGAACAAGTTGTTCTATATTCCCTGTTAATTGAATAAAATAATAATTATTATGTAATAATAATTCAATCTAAAACCCTGATCTTGCAGTGCATTAAGTACTGCTGTACACATATTAAGCCTCACTGACCACTAAATACGTTTCTGGATGAGGGACTACATAGCTCCAATATTAATGCATAATTGTGCCATAGGTGCATAGAATACCTACATACATGCTATTTACACAATTGAACATTTTGTACCTGACTTTCATTTACACTTAAGCTATTTTACATAGGCGTGTGTAGACGAAACAGGGGCCTTCAATTGAAGTGGTGAGTTTTAAAAAACACCACTTCAATTTAGGGCTGATTAAACCCCGGTGTCATGCACACACCCCATTAACTTACTTGCGAAGGAAGGGAGACCTGCTGGGGGGCAGAGCAGTCCCTGGGCTGTGGGGGGAGGGCTGGTGCTTCCCTCTGCATCAATGGAAGCTCCCCCTCTCCCCCGGCGGTACCCACCCACAGGCACCCAACTCAGGTGGTCCTGGGGGCATTGCAGTGATGGAGGGAAGCACCACGCCCCCATGCAGCTCAGGCAGGCAGGCACACTCTAGGGGAGATGGGCAGTGGGGGAGATCAGGCTCACCACTTTTTTTGGACAGAGCCTGCTTTCCCAAGCTGCTGCCAGGCTGCCTGCAGGGCTTCCTGCAGGGCCATGGATCTGCACAGAGCCAAGTGTTTCACTCCATGACTCTAAGGGCAGCAAACTAAAACTCCTTGAAAGAGTTTTAGTTTACTGCACCCCAAGTCATTTAAGGTGCATTACGCCACTGAATTTCCTACAGCAGCTGGAATTGCTGTGCAATACACCACCGAGGCATGCAAACACCAACACCATTAAAGCAGTGCAAAGGCATTTAGCCTGCTTTAAAGTGTTTTGTGCACATGCCTCTCATTTTGTCTACACACGGCCCATAACAGCATGTCCCTTTAGGGAAATTAATTTCATTTACACAGACAGAAAAGGGCAAAGTCCTTAAAGATATTTTGAATACAATTTCCCTTTAGAGGGTCATTGAGTTCACTTCCAAACTATTACAGGTCTGTATATCATATGAACCTGAAAATATATTTATCAAGCTCCATCTTAAGCTTGATTTTCACCAACAATCTATTGGAAGACTATATTACTCTAAATAGCATCTTCTAAATTTCAAATGACTTTGCGTCACAGTGTTATTATGAATATGTATGTATCAAATCCTATTGTGCTATGATTATTTCCTTTAAGAAAAAGTAAACATCTCACCAAGTAACATTTCAATCACTAAATGCTTTTGATTCTTGATTTCTTCAACTACATCAGGTCTAAATCTCCAGATATGTTATTCTGATGTTCACAAGTTAACGTTCTTACACTGTGATAGCTCAAAATGTTTTGCTCCCTGCTAGACATATCAGTAATAAGTGTTTTGGCCAGTGCAGATTAGGAGAGAAGCTTTGATTTATATAGCTCTCAAAATGGTTTTGTAATGTTGTGAAATCTAAATCCAGTTGATAAATAGCATCATAGACCACTTTTTCTAATAATCAATCTAAAATTAGGGTAAAGGTGTTGTGGTTCACTGCATAATTGCAGTTGTGGTTTTCCATTCCAATTAAGCATTAATTTATAATTTAATCCCATAAGGAGGAAGATAGTTATTGTCTAAAAATTAATAGGATAATAAATATTCACTTTTTTTTTTATTCCAGTCCTGAAGGCAGATTTGAAGTTATTTTTGTGTCATTCCCTTGGTACATCTTGGGATACTAAGAAAAGACTACTGTAACTTTTCACTTAATTTTACATTGACAAAGGAATTATGGAAAGAAAAAAAATCAATGTGTGTCAATATTATTTCATTTTTCCATAGACTTCCTTTATACAAGTCTGAGAGCAAGGTTAAAAAAAAAAAGCTGGGCTTGTAGGAAAGGCTAGATAAGCTAGAAACATCAAATATGAACACATATACCAGTATTCCTTAGCTGCTAACAAAAGCTATGACTGTATCCAATATACAATATGTGAATACAATACGTAAATGGCGACCTTAAAAAAAGGCTGCCATTTAGCATAATTCATAAAATAGTATGGTGTCTTTGAGAAATGTATAAAAACATAAAAGCAGTGTAAGGAAGTGTTAAGTGTTGTTTTTCACTGCACATAATATTTCCCAACAGTTCAGTTGTCCCAAGTTACGATCCCAATCTTGCAATAAGCATACTAAAATTATAGGAGCCTCAACTATAATGTCTGTTCTACCGCAGTACTAACCCAGGCAACACAGCACTTAGAGATACACTATGGTCTCTCCTTGTGCCCTTCCTCCCAAACCAGGAAGTAGAGTAGCTGCCTTGGTGTAGCACAGCACTTGCACCAATAGGCTCTGCCTTTCAGCAAAACTTAATGACATATACTGCCTGGTGTCATATGGGAAGGTAACTCATTAGGGAAGTGTTTGCAGTTTTCCAGGACAAACTTCTAAAACCAGGACAAAAATCACAAGTTTTTAAAAATTGCATTTGGACACTATTACAGTTTTATTTCAACATACTATATCCACTACTGGGGAACACCCAGTATACCCAAGGCATGCTGAGCACGACTATATGAGACACCTTATGCACAGCGGGATGTCTACCGAGCATTAGCACATCACAGCAAAAACTGTGCTAATGCACTGTAGAATTAATCTACTGCACGTTGTGTCACAAAAAATGTTCACTTTTGTGACTGCACAACAGTGCAGCTACTGCGCCTTTATCTAGTAACTCATGTTAGAGGTGCTAAACTTAATGTGCAGTAGCAAGGCACATTAATGAACACGTAGTCACACCCAATATGTAGTTACTATTTCTTGCAGACTTCTAAGCAAGAGCATACCAACAAACCTAAACTGAACAGTCTGATCTTAAGACCAGTGAAGTCAGTGAGAGTTGTTCTGTTGAGTTCAGTGGGCTTAGAATTGGGCTTCATAATAGAACCTTTTTCCAGTGCTGAGTCCATTGAACAACCGGTTTGAGATCTACAAACCCTGTTCTCATTCACTTTGATAATTATTGGCATTCTGCAATGTAAAATAGAGCTCCAGATTATTTTTAATTGAGACCAGGTACAGACATGACACTTTTATTGTTATAAGTGATCGGAAACTAGTCTATACCTGTAACAGAACAGAAGTTTGGTACGCAAAACCAGACTATGTCCATAACAGAACAGAAATTCAGCACACAAAGACTAATTTAAAAATGGTAGAACCCAGTCTAAGTTTTGCTAAACTGTGCTGCCTCCAGAAAAGCATGTAACTAATATTGATTCTGCCTAGGGCTTTTTAAATGTGTATACCTACTCTGAATATGACAGCAAAATATGTCCAGAAGTGTGGACTCCAATTTGCATAAGGAACTCTGCATTGTATGCTGCACTTAAATCTAAACTTTTCCCAAAGAGCTTATTGAATTGTATAATAGACAGCCACCCTGCCCAGGTAAGGGGCCTACCACTTCAGTGAAGGACCATCAGGAAAAAATCATTGTGGGCTCCTATAGACACACAGGGAGCCAGCTCCGATATGCTGCAAATTCAGTGCATCAGAGTAGACTTGATTAACCGAGTCTCCTGAAGCACAGAAATTACTGCACTCCAGAAGACTCCAGCATCATGTGTATCAGCATCCCTATGCTGAAAAACGGTGGCAAGGCACCTTAAACTAAAGCTCATTCTATAAGTTTTATTTCAAAGTAACCCACTGCCATTTTTCAGTGTGGGAGATGCTGATAAATGTGACAATCATGTGCTTTTAATTAGCATGGCTCGCTAATTAAAGTGCCCCCCACTTGTGCCTCCCAGAGCACATGTAAAAATGCCCCAGAACTATAGGCTGAGGAGTATTGGCTCAGATTCTCTCTTCATTGACCCATCTTAATGGAATAATTGACATTTATACAAAATTTTCAGGGGGGAAAGGAGAAACAGGGCAAGGCAAGTACATGTAAAAAGGGTCAGCCTACATTATGAAGGTGAGGGAGCTCCAGGAGGAGGCTAGCAGGTTGAGGGGAATCAGGGAGGCAGAGGAAGAAATTGACAGCTATTTTCTTTCCCTGCAGGGTTGTACAACCAAGGAGGACGCACCTCAAGATGAGCCCTCCACTGCTAAGTGGCAGACGGTGACCTCCCGTGCCAGGGCTGCTCGAGACACGGCAGCACCAGTTCCTACAGTCCGG
>NW_017728931.1:93478512-93525246 GCF_001723895.1 Crocodylus porosus | reverse complement strand
GATCTGGGGGTCATCATTGACTCCAAGATGAACATGGGCCGGCAGTGTGGGGAGGCAGTTAGGAAGGCCAACGGCACCTTGGCATGCATCCACAGATGCATCTCAAGCAGGTCCAAGGGGATGATCCTCCCCCTCTATGTGGCACTGGTCAGGCCGCAGCTGGAGTATTGCGTCCAGTTCTGGGCGACACACTTCAAGAGGGATGTCGACAGCATGGAGAGGGTCCAGAGGAGGGTTACTCGTATGATCAGGGGACAGCAGGGCAGGCCCTATGAGGACAGGCTGCGGGACCTGAACCTGTTCAGCCTCCAAAAGAGAAGGGTGAGGGCGGATCTTGTGGCCTGTTATAAACTAGTCAGGGGGGATCAGCAGGCATTGGGGGAGTCCCTGTTCCCCCTAGCACCGTCAGGAGTGACCAGGAATAACGGTCACAAGCTGGCAGAGGGTAGGTTTAGGGTAGATATCAGGAGGCGCTACTTCACAGTCAGGGCAGCTAGGGTCTCGAACCAACTTCCAAGAGAAGTGGTGCAGGCTTCTACCCTGGGGGTGTTTAAGAGGAGGTTAGATGACCATCTTGCTGGGGTCATTTGACCCCAGTATTCTTTCCTGCTATGGCAGGGGGTTGGACTAGATGATCTGCTCGGGTCCCTTCCAACCCTAGAAACTATGAAGCTACAGCTTTGCACTGAAAGCAGTTTTTCTGCCACCAGTTACACCAACTCCACCCAGACAACCAACAGTCTGAAAAAACTGAAATTTCTATTTGCTGATAGAACTGTGGCCATACTAGGTGTTTTTTCTGGCATAACCCCACGTTTTCTAGAAAATGACATAGCTCTGTCAGCAGTACTTGGTAATGTACAAGATTAATAATAGAGGATTTTTGTTCAAAGTGGACAACAAACTGTGAAGGAAAGACATGCAGAAGAGAAGAAGGTAAGATGAAGAGTCCTCAGACTCACAAAAGGGAGACATGAGAATAGGAAGGGCTGTGCCTCAATTTCTGTTATTTTGCAAAGTTATGTAACTCCTGAATACTAAAAAATAAAGTGAGCAGAGCTTAGAAATTCACTTGCTAACCTGCATTCTTTTCTTTCCTGCTAAACTGTGCCCAAAGGGGTGGGGGAGGAGGAAGGGGAGGGGACACAGCACATAAGCCAGGTATCTACATCTAACATAGCGTAGACAAAAAATTGGGGAACAGAGATCTCTGACCACGATTTTTGGGCCTGGAAGAGGCAAGCACTAACAAACCATGTCCCATCAAGCTTATCTAAGTCTTTATTTAAGAGTGTTCTGGGTCTTGAGAGCCAGAAATAGTGACTAGTTAGTCTCTATTCAGTTGGATTAGAAGCATGTGGGACTTAGCAACTGGGTCTGCTTAAAACAGCCTGGTAATCATATATTCAGTCAGGTTGAACTGAATAACTAAGAAATTGCTATTTAAAAAAACCCAAAAAGAACGGTTCTGTCCCTGTCCCATGTATAATCAATTATTGTTTGAACAAAGACAATATCTACATACATTATGAATCAATCCAAGCTTCCATCCAGTTTGATTACACATTTATCTTCATCAATTATCTCTCTCTAGAATTTGAAAAGGTTGCATGCATCATAAGAGCTAAATGTTGTTCTTTTAGAGAAGTGATATTTTACCCACTTTCACATGTAAAAATCAATAATGCAGTGAAATTGAAAATACTTCATTGTTACATTATAAATCTGATTTATTGAAATATAAACTGATGCAATATCCATCTGTTACAATATCAAGATGAAAAGTTAAACCTTATAAATCCGGAGCAAAGCACCCTAACAGTGGTTTAACTGTGTAGTGCAATTCATACGAGGTAGCACCAACACAGAACTCCATGCATAATCAGGTCTAATATATACCAAAGTCAGTAGGGCCTTGATTCAGCAGTTCATCTAAATAAAGCAAAGCACTTAAGCAAATGCTTAACTTTAAGAATAGGCTTAAGACCTGTTAAAGCCAATAGTGCTTGAGATCATCTCTCCAGTTAAGTGTATACTTAAATGTCTTGCTATGTTGGGGCTTAGTTGCTGAGGCCATTCAGCACCTGGCAGGATCAAGTTTAGAAAATTACACTAAACATACAGAGTTTGATGCCTACCCTTGCCTGGAAAGAAAATAATGATCTATAATGCTCTTTTAATGCAGAGACAGTGAACATCTGATAGAGTTTAGAGTGGAATCAGGTGGCTGACTATGATGAATCTTTTGATTTATGATGAACACACCTGCCACAGAGGCTGCTAATCTAAGGGCTATATATAGGTAAGATGAGGATGTGTTCATCCCCATGCTATGTGCAGGCATCAGTTTGTGCATCATTTTTCAATTTTATTACTCTTTGGATTAAGTTTCTGATTTGAGTTGTTCCACATTTGCTTTGATAAACTCAAAGAAATTGCTGGAATAAATAAATGTATCACATCCAGCCATATTTTGTCAGTAATATATTATATGAATTATATTTGTTTTTCTAATACATCTTTCACAGGGCTTTAAATTTTATCATACTCTCTACATAGCAATAAAGCCATTTCCATTGCAAACTTGTAACAGTAATGGATAGCAGCCTTCAGGGGACACATTTCTGAGAAATTTATTTCACCTCATGTTGTTCAGCCACCCAAGGAATGAATTTGTTTCCATGACAGATAAGGATTGCACAGATCATTTTTAAATGGTCATGGGGCACCACAAATCAATATTAGGAAAAAGGAAAATGTAGGATTATAACAATTTTGTTGTTTTCATGAATTCTTCTAATTTGTACTACAGAGTTGTGAACTGAGTAATGTTTCATTAATGGTCATTAAGAAACCTGCTAAATAGAGTTTAGACAATCATTTAGTTCAGTTAAATCCTGGGTTGCTTTTCATTTATTTATTCTAAGTAGCAATTTGAACTTTTTTTCTTCAGCCAATTTGTATTTAAATGCATGGAGGTGGATTTCTGCAAAACACAACTTCAATATCAGCCACATTAATACCAGAAGCTTTACAAATCAAAATCTGATATTCCAGTCTTGAGAAGACTTACCTGTATGCTTAATTTGACTCACTGCATTACCATCATTTTCAATGGGCCTGTGCAGAGAGCATAATCTAAAGCACATACATAAGCCTTTGGAAGATTAGGCTGTAGGTACCCCTCTAGAAACCACTCATTTGGATGTCGAACGTCCAAGTAGATAGGTTTATCTCATCAACACAAATGCTAAATATTAAAAATTAAAACATCTCCAGACATAGTGAGGCTGTACACAGATATGACTTTCATAGCACTGTATGTGGGCAATTTCAACCTTTCTAAGTTGGCTTCAAAGCCCATTTTGGCAGCCATATATTAATGGCTTTGTGATGCTGTGTGGAACCATTGATCCTGCAAAGTGTAAAAACTCTGTGACAATGAAAGAGGCAACCGTCATTGCTCTGTTTTGTTTTGTTTTCTCTTTAAAACCTGAGAAAAACATTTCTAAAGCAAATATTTCTAGTATTTCCCCCAGCACTTCAGAAAAAACCCATGAGACTTTCATTAACAAACAACATAAGAGAAAGTAAAAGGTATTTCCCTACCCTGGTATTATTCTAAAAATGCTTACAAATACCAAGCCATTTATAAATGTAATAAAAAGCTTCAATTTCAGTGGCAATACCTAGATCATAGGCATGAACAGCACACGCCCCCGGTCGCTGGCGGGGCACAGCGGCAGCAGCGGGAACACGGCAGCCGTGGGTGAGGGAGCTCCCAGTTGTCAAGTAGCACTGTCAGTGGTGGGGGTGGGGGATGGCTAATCGCTATACTGCATACAAATCAAACATAACTTGAATTACTTTTTCTTTCTTTTCCTTTGGAAGTTTGGCATTGTCTCACCAGCTTCCTGCTTTGCAAGTGGCTGACATGATTCTTCTTCCTAGCATCCTAATTCTCCTTGGCTCTGTTTCTTTGGACTCCAGAAGACATTTCCTCTTCTTTCAGACTTTTGTGCACTTTTTAAATTCTGTGTTGGCATTCCAACCACAAGTTGCAGTCCTGCTTGCTCCGTTAAACATTTTCTAAGTGACTCTAAGCTATTCTAACATCCCTCCCCAGTTTGTGGAAACATAAACATGGACGCTCTGTTGAGTAACATAATTGAATGGGGGCAACCAGAGCAGGAGCCCCAGGTGCTGTCTTTCTGGAGAGGTTTCAAAAGCAACGTTGCTGCAGCAGTGGCTGATTGCACTGCCACAACTGACAGTGCAAAAGCCAGTACTCTCTTGAAGTCCACATGTCTGTGCCAGGCAAAGAGCTGCACCGCTCTGCCTCCGGCTTGGCTGGTTTTGCAGAAAGCCCTGGGTTACATTATCAAAAGAGCATCCTACAGAACTAGTTTGTCTCCAAAATATTCTTCTGTGGCTCTGTAGCAGGCCCTGCCTTCCAGGAGCAGCTGTGATGCTCCCTAGTGGCCACTTGACTCCTGTCCCCACTCCGGCCCCTCAGAGTACCCTGTCTTACTTCTTGCCCACCCCACCTTGATATATTTATTCTCAGTGTAAAAGGGAGGCTGACCCTAAGGTCCCAGAGTGAGCCCAGCCCAGCTCCACCTGTCCCTGAGACACTCAGTCATGGCCCTCCTGTGACCCTATTAATGTCTCGGGTCTCTAGTTGTCATATGGTCTATTTGTGGCCTCCATACACCACTACAGCCATGCCCATGTCTTGCAAATGTTATATTAGAACCATGCACCAGCTTGTACAGGTTTCAGCCCTCTTGGCTTTAGCCTGCTGGTTACTCTCACTGGAAATCCTAGCCTAGGCCTACTTCTTCTGGCCTAGTTTCTGAGCCTTAGCCTGGTCTGGCCCTTGGTCCATCTCACTCTGTTTTGGCCCTTTGCTCTCCTGGCTTGAACCTGCCCTTATCTTGCCATCAGAACTGAGGCCTTGGTTCAGCCTGGATGAGGCTCTGAACCTGAAGTGCCTCCCACGCACCCCTGTCTGCCCTCCTATCCTGCCTGTTATTAAACATATAATGCCAGCCCAATGCTTTAAATAGCCAGGCTACTGCAGAAGCCTCTTCCCTAATTTCTGCCCCCCTCTGAGCCCCTGGGGTACCTGCTCTTCTGGCCCGCAGCTTCCACCATTTGCCTGCCTATGCTGTCTCAGGAATTCAGTTTTATAGCTCCTCCTCCTCTGGTCAGGTGCTCTCCTGACCAGCCACAATGTCACCTCAATGCCAGGCACAGGTATACCCTGTCAACCTGATGGGCAGCTTACTAAACCTAGGCTGCAGTTGCTCCCTTGCTGCCATCCCTCCATCAGATAATTCCTGTTCAGCCAGCTGCGGCTCTTTCTGCTGCAGTCTCTCTCTTAAAGTAACCGGAGCCCCTGGCTCCCTGTTACAGGCTCTTCAGTAACTCTAAAAAGGGAGGGGATGGTTTTTTGCATTATTGTCACCTTCTTAAGACCCAGCTACACATGCAAATTAAAGCTGGATAGCAACCAGGTAAAATTAGTGCACATGTTCAAAGTCTAACTTTATAACTGCTTGGACCCATTTATAGTGTCATAGGTTCTTTGTATGTCTAGCTGGTCTAAGTCTAATTGTGCAATTAACCAGTTAATTGTACAATAGCGGTAATGTGTAAAGGGGGCATTAGTTTTTTAATGGACCTAGGGTGTTTGGGGATGGACTCAGATTCAGTAAATGTCTCTTCACTCTGATTTTTCTACTTGACACTTCCTGTCATTGTCCCTGTACTGAGGGCTCTTCTGGACTAAATTTGAACAGAAGTATAACTAGTGGGGGGCAATAGGTACAACCACCTCTGGTGCCAACTTGGGGAAAGGGTGGTGGAAAAAAAGAGGCTGCTGCTGGTAGCTGCACATTTGCAGTTATGACCATGACAGCAACCAGAAGACACTATTTCCATTTTGCCCCAGGGTGTCCAGCCGATTTAGTATAATCTGATTTGGCCTTCACAAAACATAAAATGCTGGAAAACTGCTCCAGCATCATGACTGGTTTTTTAATGGTTCATGGAGCTTTGAAAGGTTTTACTTGACTAGAACACCCATGCCAGCTTACTCAAGCTCTCAGTCATATTTCCATGCCATTTTTTCGCACTCTGCTTTTTTCTTGTTCCTCTACCGACCTCACTGTGACCCTATGTGATCTTTCTCTGCTTGTGCTGAACTTTTTCACCCTGCACACAATCTATAATTAAATTTAGCAACAATTATGCTCTGATATTCTGTTTTAATACATTTTAGCAGAAGTTTTAAATTCTTTAGGCTTTCTTTTCTGAGCATATGCATGGCAGGGTGTCAGAAGATTTCACACCATGGCTTACAATGTTTTAGCTGGGAAATGTGTAAGGCACATTAAGAAAAATTTGAGAGCTTGTCTGTATGTGAAATAAGGGCTTACATATCCATTTTGTCATAAACAATTCTATACCCTCCTTTATAGTCTATGTTTTCAGCAGTCTGTGTCATTTAATTGTTTTGGGTGGGCATAACATTGATCCATTCAGGAGTTTATGAGCAATATTAACATCTTGTTTTCATCCTGTTTTGATGCTTGCCCTTTTTCAACAATTTTATATTTCACACAATCCAAAATATTACTAAATAGGTGTATCATTCTCTTACAATTCAGTCTCTTAAATGACAGCAAAATATATATATATATATCCCTCCCACAATTTTTCAAGTTGAATATTTATTGCTTTCATAGATCATTTTAATTCCAATACTCTGGTGTTTTACTTTTGCAACTGTGGGCAGGTTCCCAGTCAAGGAGGCTTTAATTTACAAAATATTATATATCCAGCATTATGAAAATAAAGAGAAACTCATACAGAATATAAACATTTTTACAATATTTTAAAGAACTAGTTAAAAAGCATGGAAAAATAAATCCAGCTTTTTACTCTGTCTCTAATTCACTTTATTATACTCATGGGCTTAATAGTGCCATTTTTTTACACATGGGACACATGTTATCAAATAAAGCTCTCTGTATCAAGTAAATGTAGTGTCAGGATCTACTATATGGCCTGATTTCTGCAAGGCATTCAGCTCAATTTAACTTTGAATGATCATACCCGTTGAACTGTGAGGCCATCAGCAGCTTCAGAGGTTCCTTCAGTTTAGGATATAATGTGTCTAAAGCTATGTATAAAGTAATTTGAGAAAAAGATCCAAAAACATCAAGAAATGTATTTTCAAAGAGTAGTATAAAGATGGCAGCTGATAAATTTTCATAGTGTTAAATGGAAATTACAGAATTAAAACTCAATGTAGGACTTTAAGAATTTAGAGCAAAAGATTTAGGTCCAGATTATATGCTGTTTGCAGTTTATTGTAAGTGGTTCCATTAACTGACCTGTATACTGGGAATGTCTTTCAAAAACATTTCAGTCTAGCCTCTCTCCATTATTTATCTCAAGCCTAAAAACTACTTTTAGAGGATTTCCTACAAAAAGCAGTAAAATTTCACTCAAACTATAAACAATACCAATTAGACTTGTGTCTGCCATCATACTGATTCACTTTTAAGTTGCATGCTTTCCCTGTCTCTTCTGTTTTGGGAGGCAAAACCTTTTGAATTGGACAAGGTCTGCCACATTTTTGGCAGTCAAATAAAGGATTTTTTTAATTATGCTTTTTTTCTTTAACATGGCTAGGCAAGACATCTAATACATAGATATTCAAATTACTACCTGAAGTTTATATAACCTTTTACTTCAAACGTTTTTCATAAATTGTATTTGTAGACTATTTCTGACTACAAGTTTGATTGCAATACAGAAGAAAATGGAAAGAACATAAACTTATCAAAGGCACTCATAGTGGATCAAGTCAAATCCTGTCCTTACTTCCACCTACTGACATAAATTAAGTGAATGTAAGAGTAGAATTTGTCCCAGTATGTAACCATAAAACTTAAACATGGACTGTAATGTGGATAGAAAGGTGGCTGGATTATCAGGCTCAATAGAAGTAATCAATAGCTCAATGTCCAACTGCCAGCCAGAATCAAGTGGAGTGCCCCAGGGGTCAGTCCCAGGGTGGTTTTTGTGCAATATCTTCATTAACAACCTGGAAGATGGCACAGATGCCTCAGCAAGTTTGCAGATGACACCAAGCCATGGGGAGTAGTAGATATGCTGGAGGTAGGGCTAGAATTCAGATTGACCCAGAAAAATTGGAGGTTAGGGCCAAAAGAAATCTCATGAGCTTCAACAAGAACAAGTACAAAGTCCTGCACTTAGGATGGAAGAATCCCATGCACTGGAACACCCTGGGGGCTGACTGGCTAAGCAGCAATTCTGCAGAAAAGAATCTGGGGGTTACCGTAGACAATAAGATGGATATGAGTCAGCAGTGTGTCCTTGTTGCCAAGAAGGCTAATGGCATACTGGGCTGCATTAATAGGAGCATTGCCAGCAGATTGAAATAAGTTATTCCACTCTATTCTGCACTGCTGAAGCCACATCTGGAATACTGTGTCCAGTTTTGGAGTACTGTGCCCTCCACTATAAAAAGGATGTAGACAAGTTAGAAAGAGTCCAGCAGAGGACAACAAAAATGGTTCAGGGACTGGGGCACGTGATTTATGAAAGGATGAGGGAACTAACTGGGTTTATTTAGTCTGTTAAAGAGAAGACTGAGGCGGGATTTGATAGCCTTTAACTACCTGAAGGGTGATTTCAAAGAGCATGGAGCTAGACTGTTCTCAGTGGTAACAGATGACAGAACAAGGAGCAGTGGTTCCAAGGTGTAGCAAAAGAGGTTTTAATTGAATTTTGAGAAACTCTCTCACTAGGAGGGTGGTGAAGCACTGGAACGGGGTACTTAGAGAGGTGGTGGAATCCTCATCCTTGGAGATTTTTAAGGCCTGACTTAACGAAGCCCTGGGTGGAATAATCTAGTTGGGGATGATCCTGCTTTGTACAGAAGGATGGACTAAATAACCTCCTGAGGTCCCTTCCAACTGTAATTTTCTATGATTCTACTAAACAGATGGATCAGCGTGACATATACAGCTATGCTTTTCTGCCAAATAGTGACATTTTGTTTACCCTTGCAAACCAGTAACTTGTTAGACTAGATCACTTACCTTTGTTCCAAAGAATAAGTCATTCATTGGCCCTAATTGTGCCTTCTTTTAACAGGTAGTGATTGATCCAGGACCTCTTTCCACCCTGGTTCTCATTCTCTCAGAAATTATCTGCTTTGTTTGACAGTTGGAAACATGAAATTGGCAGAGGTTGTTGTAGTTAAATATGTATAGCCACAGACAGCAGGAACACCTGCTCCAATTTCTGGAATTCTTTTTTGGAAACTTGTTGCAAGGTAACTATAAAGATAGTCTTGGAGATGCAACAAGACTAATAAAACAATTTTAATATATTTAACATGAGCAGCCAAGTCTCTCTCTGATGTATTTTTTGCATCAACAATTTTGCATCATTGTTTGAGATGTGATCACTGATTTATATTGCTCATTCAATTTCTGAGGAAAATTGTCTACGTGTACAGATATACTGGAAGACTTTAAAAGAAGAAAGCAAGTTGTAACCACTGTGGTCAGGAGATAACAACATAAAGTCAGTTAGATATTTTTTTAGATGAAACTGAAGAGTGTATGAGTGATTATAAGAGTCCGTGACACTGATCACTACAACAGGTTTTTTTTTCCATAGTTTCATAGTTTCTAGGGTCAGAAGGGACCTGAACAGATCATCAAGTCCGACCCCCTGCCCTGGGCAGGAATGAGTGCTGGTATCGTAATATCCCAGCCAGATAGCTATCCAACCTTCTCTTGAAGACTCCCAAGGTAGGAAGAAGCACCACCTCCATTGGTAGCCCATTCCAGAGCCTGGCAGCCCTAACCGTAAAGTAATGCTTCCTGATATCAAGCCTGAACCTACTCTCAATCAATTTGGCCGTTAGTCCTTGTTATCCCAGCTGGTGCCCGGGGGGACAGAGCATCACCTATTTTCTGCTGGTTCCCCCCGGTGACTTTATAGATGGCCACCAGATCCCTCAGTCTTCTCTTGTGGAGGCTGAATAGATTCAGGCCCTTTAGTCTATCTTTGGAGGTGGCTAGGATCTGGAACCAACTTCCAAGGGAAGTGGTGCTCGTTTCTACCCTGGAGGTCTTCAAAAGCAGGCTAGATAATCACCCAGCTGGGGTCATTTGACGCCAGCATTCTTTCCTGCCCATGGCAGGGGGTCAGACTTGATGATCTGCTCAGGTCCCTTCCAATCCTACCAACTATGAAACTATGTAGGGCCTGGCCTGCTGCCTGCTGACTATGCAAGTGGCCCTCCTCTGGACCCTCTCAAAAAAACTGGCTAAAATCTAGCTAAAATCATATCCTTTGCACTTTCCCTCTCCACAGAGTTGGTCACCTTATCACAGAAGAAAATCAAGTTGGTCTAGAATGACTTGCTCTTCATGAATCCATGCTGGCTGTTCTTGATCAGCTTGTTCTCCTCTAAGTGCTTCACAATAGATTTCTTATAAACCTGCTCCACAATTTTTCACATACTGAGGTCAGGCTGACTGGTCTGTAATTCTTTGGATCCTCCGTCTTCCCTTTCTAAAAGATGGGCACTATATTTGCTCTTTTCCAATCATCCAGGACCAAGGACAGATCCAGGACTTGGCAAAGAAGTGTGTAGGAGCAGCCATCCCTGCTCCAAGTGGTGGCTGCACCCAAGCTCCCAGCCTCCTCCCCCACAACCCACCAGTGTGGCAAGATCACACTGAAGAAGACACTAGGTACTTTTTTGAAGTCCTCAAAACAGGTAAGAATGACTCCACCTCCCCACTGTGCTTCAAAACACATGCCCTTCCCTTCTCCTCCCTGCCTGCTGTTAATGCATTTCCCACTGTCCCAGGACAGGTGAAGCTTCAAAGCCACTGCTGCCCACTTCAGGTGAGCTACAAAGAGATTGAGTTCTGCTACAAACAATGACAGTGGTAGCAGCAGAGATGAGCAGGCGGTGGGCTGCAGATCTGGAGATTTTAAAGATGTACATCTCCAAACCAGAGATATGTATTCATCAATCACAACCTCCCTATTCCATCAAAGCAACAAATGGAAGGCATTATGGATAAGCCCCCACTCAAACACTGTCACCTGATTGATAACGGCATTGACCATGCCCAGGATTGTTGAAATCTCCATAACACAGCTTTGTTTAATGCAGATAACTGCTGGATGGATTATCATTTAAGATGTTCCATTGTGCCCATCTGTGTCACCCCAGAATAATGTAACCAAAAAAGAAGCAACCAAGGAAGAGGTTCAATATAGAGTGCTTAACGCAGTCATCTTCAGAACTCCCTTGGATGGTTGCTGAGATGGCTAATGATGATAGATTTGTGCTCAGGAAAAGTGGTGTCTTGCCAATCTAAGTCTCTGTTTATGCATAGAACAAACACTTTATAGAAAGTTACATTATATAGTGCAGAAATGCTCATCCATATGACTCCGCTTTAATTTAGCTGAACTATTTCAAGAGGTTATAGGACAGTTTGTTCTTCATGCCTTTTCAGTTGCCTTGGCTATCTGCAGTGAAAGCCAAAAAGAATACTGAAGGTAGTGATAACTTTCTTTTCCTATTTGGGAAATGTACTAAAACTGGACAACAGATTTCATTACCGTTCTCTTTTTCATTATACACACACACACACACAATGACTGGCATAGTAAGAGATCCAAGACAAAATTCCATCGTCCTTACATAAGATTTTTCCCCGCAGATATTAGGAGCACTTGACAGAAAATAATCTATTTGAGATGTGTACATAAAAACTCTTACTAGTGCCTGATGGATGAAACATAGAAGGAATGCGTTTGTGGGAGACAGCTTTGATTACAAATTCTAGGAAATGCTGGACTATGAAAATAACTTCAGTTACCCATCACATTATTTTTCTTTGTTGGTAAGCAAAGAATCATTAAATGGGAACAAACTAAAAGACCAGCAGGAGATCCACTTTGGACTATACAAACTTACTTTGATCTTATACAAAAATGCAAAATTAATATTTCTCATTTCAATTCTGAATGTGATTATGAGGATTTTTTTGTATTTAAAATTGTGCTCTGCATGATATCCCCGTGAGATGAAACATCTCATTTTTGAGACAGCCCTGGGGACAGCAAATAAACATAAGAACACTGCTTGGATACATAAAGATGGGCCCAAAGATATATTCACTGCTCTCTTTCTACAAGTACAACCACATCATTATTCTTTGCCTTTTAGGAGATTTTCAGTTACTCAGTACAAGCTTCTGCCAATTGTTTTTATCAATTATTGTTTTCATGGTTCAAGTGTTTAAAGTTCAACTAGAAGCCTCTTTCAGGTTTTTGGTGCTGAATAAACACAAAAAAACCTAACATATTTCCCTCTTAGATTTGAGATTTATAGAATAGGATATCAAAAGAATGAAGAACTTGCAATGACCAAGCTTATTAAGCAAACAGAATAAACACCTGAAATTTAACCAGTAAGGAAAAATAAATACCTCTCTTTTTATTTTCTCTTAAAACTATATTACACTTTTTATCTCGTCTCTGCTGGTGTTTACATGCTTCTCACTATTTTCAACACATGCGTAAGTCCACCCAATAGCTTCCAGTCTCTGAGAAGATTCTTTTGGGTAATGGCTCCCATTGTTTCAATTTTCACTAAGCAAGGGGGTACTTAATTTTTATCTCATTTAGCCTGAATGGAAGGCATAAGGGTTGCTAACTATACATAAATATACAGATACTCCATTAAAAAAAGTCTACAAACATTTGTCTATAAAGTCCATTAAAAATGGAGCCATCCATGAAAAACTAAGCAACCATGAACTTGACTGAAGATCTGTTGTCTGAAGAAGGCTGGATGCAAAGTGGTGATGGATGGACAGAACAAAGCAGCATCAACTGATATCTGTGCAGGAGTGAAGCACCCTTCAGCAAGCTCTCTCAGGGCTGGCTCACAGGAGCCTCCCTAGCCTCCTCCCCACTCAGCCATGTGCTGCTGCTGCATCTTTTTGTCTGCCTGTAAAAACATGTAGGTAAGCAGGGCTGCATGGCACTAGGCAAGCTGGAAAAGAGGCCAGGATGGGGTGGTGAGGGCAGCACAACATAGAAGCATGGCTGCAGTAAAGCAGGGTTCCCACCCAAGAAATTTCTTTTTCCTTACAATCTTTAAACTGATTGACTACACTACATGGTTGATTTAAACCCCTAAATCCATGAACAAGACATGCCCCTGGAGGCTGGCAGGGGGCACAGCGACTGCCTGCAGACCGTGGTGGTGTCAGTGGCAGGGGCATGGCAGCAGCGAGTGGGGAGCTCCCATCTTCCACAGGCAGCTGCAGCAATGGCAGTGGTGATGGGGTGGGGGTGGCAAGCACTGATTGGCAACTGCCTGCAGATGCCACTGGCAGTGTCAGCATTGGGGGGGCGGGGGTGGGGATGAGTGGCAACCGCCATGGGTGCTTCCAGCAGCATCGGCAACACTTTGCACCACCAATCTCAGGGGGTGCACGTGCATCCGCATGCACCCCCTACTCGTCGCCAATGTCTAAATCTGAACCTGGCCCTTGTTACTGCTGTCCAGGGCCTGGCAAAAGAGAGTTACATTTACATTATGTAAAACATTTGTCAGTACAAAAGTTTAGTTGCCAGTAAAAAGTTTACAAATTGTCAGTAAAAAAAATAGGTTTTGGTTTGGCAACCCTGGCAATGTATGTGATTACACAGAGATTAGGTACACTGGTTACTGTAATGCTACTATTCTTAGAAAAAAATAGAAGAGGCATATTTGGAGACCATTTTGTATCTTAAGGCCATGTTTTGACAGTTAAATGGGAAAGCCTCCTTCTCTTCCCCATATGTAATACAAATTAGTATGGAGGGATTAGTGAGAAGCTTCATAAATCCAATATTTATTTTTTAAAAGTTACCAAATTAGACTAGTCCCCACCCTAATGATTTCCCCTAGTTATTCTTCACCTTTTGAATGTTATATTCTCTTTGAAGTAGGGAATGTGTCCTCCTATACGTTAATACACCAGCTTGCCCATTGTGACTCCATTGGAATAATAGTAATTGTAATCATAATTGTAATATTATAATTATAATAGAATAGTGTTACAGAGTATCCTCTATGTAAAAGTATTTCTGTATTTTATATCTGATGTCTCCTGTCAGTTTTGGTTCCTTTTCTTGCTTACCACCCCTGTATTTTAACTTCAACACTCCTAAATATAACCCTCCCTACCTCCATTGTTTAGCTCTTTTTGTTTGGCCTGTTTGGTTCCAGGTGAAGTGCTTCTCAAATACCCACCATTCGAACAAAAATGTTTGTGACAGAAGGTTGAAGTCCTACCAAGATTATATTTCATAACAAGGAAAGTTGAAAAGAGAGACTTTATTAGAGGCATACTGGGGAAACCTCAATTCCCCCAGTAAAGACTCATAGTCATTGATAGACTGCTCTGTGCATGTTTGTTCACAGCATCTGATAAACTGAGCTTGGGCAAGGGGCAGTGTATGCATCTCCTATTTAGTTAAACTATAAGGTACACCTCAACCCTGCCACAGTCATACATATCACAGGATCATTACTTTGACTGGTAAAGGAAGTCTAAAGGAAAAAGAAGAATGTGTAAAGCTTTTGAAATACTGAGTTAAGATGATGAGGGAGAATACCAGAAGTAATTGGAAGACAGTCCATGCCAAGGAGACAGACTATATTTCTTCCAGATAGGTCTCATGTTCAAACATTTGTAAGGAAATGTTAAATTTTCTCTTATATGTTAATACAAACTTTGCACTGGGACTTGATTAACAGATCACGTAGAAGCAAAGGTCTCCATCTCTCTTTCTTTCTATCTCTCCCTCTCTAAACACAACATTCAAGTTTATCAGAAAAATCAAAAAAGAATTACTTTCTAGTAAAGTAGCTATTCTAGTAAAATAGCTATTTTTTCTCTGTAGCTAAGACTAGGGAAGCCTCTTTTTCTTGGCTTTTCAAAACACTTAGAAAAGGAATGTTATACAAATTTATTTTTCTATTTTAATCTAATTTTCTCTATATTTTTAATAAATCTTGTTTTCAAAGTAAATTTATTGTAGTCTTAATGTTATATGTGATCTGCCCTCAAAGAGAAGCAAAGAACATCTTTCTACCTTTAATGATGGATACAGGAAGCAGGAGTTATATCTGGAACGTACACCCATGGAGATAAAGGTCATATATGTTGCATAAGACTACAGAAAATGAGTACCTGTGAAGATCCAAAATGGAAAGAGAGGACCTGTACTGGAAGGGATGTAGATGACAGTATTCACAGATCTCTATGTCAATCTATATTCATGCCAGTCATATGCCAGTTGACATTCATGTAAGGGAGCTGACTAAAAATACCCTGGAATGACTTGGGCAAAACAGATCAAAGATATACCTCACCTAGAGTGATATAACCAAAGAACATTTAGAGGGTACTAAGGAAGAGTTAACACCCTTTAATTAGTGAATGCTCCTGTTTTAAATGTCTTCATAACAGTTTAAAGGTAAACTGTAACATTACCCTAAGATAGTGTTAGATTATTTTGCCACAACCTGCTTTCAGAATTTCATATCAAGTACTCCTAGTTTAATAGATCCTAAATGATAAGAATAAGTTAAAAACAGTGTCTTGGCAATCTAAACATGCATTAGTTTGCTTTCAGAAAAAGATATGAATGTTTTAGAGTGTGTCATCTTCAGGACAGAAATAAAGCCAGAAAAGATCACATAATCTTTAGTCTGACCTCATGAATATTTCTGGCAATTAAGTATTACTGAAACACCTTATATCAGGGTGTGACAGGAGTATCAATATCGGAGCCTTTCTGGGAGTGGCTCCGCCTTCCTGTAATGGGCCAACCGCCTTCTTACTTGCCTGCCATGCCTTGATCTTCCTTGATTAGAAGATGGTTGTAATCAGCGGGAAGCTGCCCATTTTTCCACGCCCCGGTGACAGGGGGCACTACCTGCAGCTCCTTTTCCTCCCCTACACCGCAGCCCAAGCCTCGCAGATGGAGTTGGCTTGGTTTGACCTGGGCCTTGTTATGTTCTGGCCCTCCTCTTTATTCCTGGGGCTCCTCACTGCCTCCTCTCTCGATGCCCCCTCTCCTGGGGCTCCTCGCTACCCCCTTCTCTCTCAGGGCTCCTCACTGCCCCCTTCTCTCTCGGGGCTCCTCACTGCCCTCTAGCTCCGGGGCTTCTCGCTGCCCTCTAGCTCCGGGGCTGGAGCCAATGCACCCCCAAACAAAGCTGCGCCCTCTCCAGCACCAGGAGACCCCACACTACCGTGGCGCTCCTATGAGGCCTCCTCCAACCCCTATAGCCTCACCTAGTCCTCCGGTCAAAACAGTAAACATAAAACATAAAGCCCTTGGGCTACAACATAAAAACTAGACCGTCCGGTCAAACAAAATCTACTCCCTACTAGAGAGTGAGGGAGCGGGGGGGAAAGGAGTGCTCCCCAACCTCAGCAGTGACCGGGGGATGCTCTCACTGCCAGAGTCCTCCCCTCTGTCTGTCCGAGCTAAGTCCCTACTCCCACAGCTGCTGGACAGGGACTGCCCTCCTGGCCTTCTACCTGGGCTTAAGAAGGGATAAGCCCTGCCCCTTCCTGGTCAGCTGGTTTTACCAGTTGCCCCAGCAACCAGCACCTGTGTAGCCCTGGTGACTGGCAGCTGAGCCTCCCCCTTTCTGCCACTAGAGGTCTCCCCAGAGCAGTCTCCGCTCTCAGGTGCAAGGCACCTGAGTGCACTGCGACACAGGGCATTTTCACATGTGCTCCAGGGGTGAGGGTGGGGGGTGCTTTAATTAAAGCAGCTCAGAGAGCTTGAATTATCAAACAAGCTTTAGTTAAAGCTCCCCTGCTGCCATTTTGGAAGCATGGGGATACATGAGACGTGGAAGCTGGCTGGAGTACAATAATTAGCATGCTTCAGCAGACTCGATTAATCTAGTCAGGTCTGATGCATTGTAATTCCAGTGCATCAGAGCAGCCACCCCACATGTGAAGAAGCCCCCAGAGATTTTAGCTATAGCAAATATTTCAGTTGTCAAAATGTGAATTGGTGTGGCACAGGTGAAGAAGAGGAGAGATCAGCACATTGCCAATGTTACAGAGAAAAGCAAAAGGAAAAAAAAGAAGAAGAAATGGGGAGGTAAGGGCTTGGGAGTGCCAGTGTGTAGTGATTACCAAATTCAATAATCTCCGGTATACATAAATGCCAGCAAGCAGCCCCCACACTGAAGCACCCTTATGCTCCAGCCAACTGTATCATTGTCTACAAGTGTGTTGTGGCAAGGTAAATAACTCCACTGTAGCACAGTACTTGTGTCTGGCAGTACTAACCTATGCCAGAGTTAATTAGTTTACTCTGTCCTAATAGCACCGTACATATATATATATATAGACCGTGCCCAGTGAGTCTTTAACTCTCCGAATTCCCAACCTCTGTTAGCTAAGTAAGGGAGCATCTCCACACTACAACCTCTATCATTGTTGGGGGGGGGTGTCATTTTTACCCCAAATCTGATAATCTGGGTGACCATGAGCATGAGATCAAGATACATCAATTGGGTTCCTGACAGCATTCTCTCTACCACCTCAAAACATCAACATGCTTTGCTCACATTTCCATCTCCAGTTGTGGCTCAACCTGAATAGTTCAGGGGAAAGTAATAAATAAATTAAACCAAAGAAACTTTTTTCCATTGGAGAAAAATTCCTTCCTGAATTCTATATTTGACTGAAACCCTAAAGCATAGCATTTAATTATAATCATTCTCTTAATACAAAACTGTGAATCCTATGTGTATGTTCAAGGCCCATGAAGGAAGGGGATGAAAAAGGAAATACAGACCCAGTAACTTTGAGCCCAGAAATGTCCAACACAACCATCAGCTCCAGCCACACAGTTAAATGCTTTATGAAAACATACCTTTTCAAAAAATACCTAATCTCACTTTAAATATTCCAAGCTATTGTGGCCCCACATTGGTAAAATATTCCAACATTTTCAGGCATTTCTAGATATTAAGAAATTGCATCTTATCTCAGGATCTTATTTCCCTAACATCTGCTTCCAGACACTGGATCAAATATCTTCTCCAAGTATATATAAATATAACAACTTAAATCTCAACCTCCTCTTTGATAAACTTCATTTTTTTTAATCAAAATGTCACATTGTTCTACATTAAATGTTTTGGAAAAATCCAAGCATACTATCGCAGCATACTGCCATTTATCAACAGGGATCTAATACTGTCAAACAACCAAACAAAAAAGCAACAGGTGCATTCAACAAGAATTGCCTTTTATAAGCAATGCTGAATGACACTAATATTTTACTTGAATGACACTATGTTTAGCTTCTAATTCTTTGTTGGTAGAGCTCCCATCATTCATGCTGTGATCACTACTGGGTAAACCAGTCTAGATTTTCTTTGGTCATTATTTAACTCATTTTAAATATTAAAATAGTATTTGCAAGTCTCCAGTCCATTCCAAGATTTATTAACACACATAGTTATGAGAGATCCTCACTCAGCTCTTTGAAGACACATGGCTGTAAAATGTTTCAGCTGATTTGAAAATGTTTAATTTTAATAGATGCTGCCTCCCCTCCTCCAGTGTTACAGATGGTAAATTTTACATTCCAGCAATAACATATGGGATGGAAGCATCCTCCTGTTTCTTTTTGTACACAAAAGAGAAATATCAACTTTTTCTACATCTTTATTCAGTTTTCTACCATCTATATTGAGCAAGGGACCTAAGTTTTCCATCTACATTGAGCAATAACTGACCTAAGGTTTTTCTTCTTCCAGATATGCTTTTCCTAAAAGATCTACTTAATGTGTTTAATTTGATAGGACTTGGTATTTCATTAATTCCTTTAGCTTCCTTTATCAATCACTATCAGACTTTAACTTGTAGCTTATTCTCACTATTAGTTACTTCCCCTTTCTCCATTTTTATATATTAAGTTGTAGTTACTCATACATCTCCTTTTAACCCAGATAACTCCTTGTCCAGGATAACTTTTTTTTTTTAATTCTTGGGGAATTGCTTTCGAGGTGTTCAGTAGTAATTCATGAACAATTTTTGTAGAATATTCTATTTAAAATGCTTTTAAATATTCAGGGTCTCCTACTGGTGGTCACCAGTTGCCTTTTACATTGCCTTGTCTTCCCATTCTTCCCACTTGACTCCAATGTTTCCTTTTCTATGATTTATTGTGGTATCTGGCTATTCAGAAATTCCTCCACATACTTAATGCTTCACAAGGTGGGTAGTTGTTTCTCAAATCTATTAATTTTCTAGACTATAAGGTCTCCTGCCTTCACTTTCCTCTCTCTTTCTACAAGAAGCAAAGGCATATCACATCTAGAGCACGTAACAGAAACTGGTGATTCTATCCATTCTTGGTAGATGAAGTAAAACTGTACCCAGGAAGTAAGCCCCTCAAATTCCCTCCTCTAACCTCCCACAAAGTCACCATTGGCAACTCCCTGTTCAGTGATTCAAAATGAAAGATATCCATTCATAGTAAGAACAATCTGACCTCTTTTTGTCCTCATTTTCAATTGCAGACAGCAATAAGAGACTCACCTGGAACAAATGTTTCACACCAAGCTAAAAATGAGTCTTTGCAACCAAAGATTTTCCATGAGTGTGGACAAACTGAAATCCCCACTCTCAGCAGATTCTGCCATCTCATATTTGAGTAATTGTTAATCCCACTGGAATGGTTGTATAAAAATAAGTTATTTTTCCTCCTCAACCTCCTGTCCCTGAAGAAAACAAGAAAAATGCCATAAAAAATTATTTGTAAGTTGATATGAGAAAAAGAGAAACATCTGTTAACTTTTAAACATCTCAAAAAAGCTATACAACTTTCAGCAAGTTGGTCTCACTATTCTTACTTTCATGTTTTCCTGTTTAGGATTGCTCTGGAGGAATACTGTGTCCTCTTCATTTTATAGACTATACAAACATCAAGCCATAGCTAAGAAAAAATACAAAATAAGCTATAAAGAATGCCAATAAACAATGAATTCATTACAGATATTCTAATTACAGAAACTTCAATGATAAGATGTGAAAAAATCATTTCCAACATTTCTTATTTTTCTCTTTCATTGGGTAATCTAGCAATCCCTGAACCAGCCACATAACACAGGTGAGGCACTGTTTAGGATATCATAGGAACATTTCCATTTAATTAATATGAATCTAAAAAAGTGCTAAGAAGAATTAGCTAATTCTAAGAATTAGGCTAATACTTAATACCTAATTCACCCTCCAATTATTCTGATGGTATAAATAGCCAGGCAGGGTAACTAGGAATTCCAATTACAACCAATCCTGAGAAAAATAATCCTGCAGGGTATAGTAATTGAGCCCTAAATGGTATGCGCTCTACACTCAAAATGCAATGGGATCAAATACTTTAGTCCAAATCCTGCAATAAATTCCACACCGCTGGAGGCCTACCATCCCAAGATCCCCAGTGAAGTCTGTGATCTACCTGTGCAAAAGATTGATCTGAATCTCCAAGTACTTACATCAATTTACAGAAACTAAATACAAAAAGACATTTAATGCATAACATTTGCGTCTAAGACAGTGTGTGCTAAGTGCTTTTGTTTGTTCTGGATTTCATGCATGCAGTAGACAAACGTACTTCAGAGGACCAGTGAAATCAATTTACTCTTCTTCCTCAGCCAGTTTACAAACTTCTATTAGCATTCCACAGAAGTGTACCTGGAAAGCAATGCTTTTCCTGTACAGGATTGCAGGTGAAAGGAATCTATTTGTAGCCCCAGCCACATGACAGAGTTCAGGTTTGCAAAAGTGTACACCCACATTACATAGCAGGGGCTGACATCCACTTATTTTGGTGGTTAATGTGATATTGTTTGCAATGGGGAAAATGTTCCATTGCACTACAGGTGTGTAAAGTTAAAGTTTAATTCTACTTGATCACTTTCTTACAGTGCAGCAGAGTATATAATGTATCTGACAACTATGATGGCTATAACCATGTAGCGACCTAGCACCTATGGTAATAGTTCTCAAGTGCTGATATGTTATAAAAGGAAATAACAGAAATTACTTTGTCAACAACTTAGAGTAAATCTTCCTTATTAACCTATTGTAAAAATGACGTTTTCCTTCAAATGGCAAAGTCCCATGAGGCAAAAAATGCAGTCTACGTACAATTAATATCCATTCAAAAGTACTTCAGGATATGGCACAGATCAACATACTAAATAATCCACCTTTTAAGCAGTTTGCTGTGGAAATATTAAACCTATCAGTTCCAATATTAGTACAATGTATTACTTACATTGTTACTCTGTTACCTTCTTGACCAATGGTACTTAATAATCCAGATTCTCTAATACAAGGAATTTATTTTGGGTGCAATATAGAAAAAGATGTTTTAGTGGTTACATTTCCCCAATTTCCTGTCCTATCTCCAGCAGCTGCTTAAATCTGTAACTTGCTACAATCCTTTCTCAATCCTCAGCCCCTACACAAATTGCTATGAGGAGGGAGATACAGAAGCTTGCTATGGTAAAGTTACAACTATCAGGGATTCCTCCATATTATAAGGTTAGGAAGTCAGTTTAGGTGTTAGAATTGCTCTGTTGAATCAAGTGGAATCTGCTGCTTGATTTCAGGACATTACAAACTGCCTCCACGCACCCAGATTGTATTTCTCAGAACTCATGTATTTTTTTTTAAATGTACTCCTTTGGGAATGAGCAAATTTTTTCTTGTTTGGGCCTCTAATATATAGTTCCCAAAAGCAGTGATCTTATTTGCAGACGTGCTAGGAATCTACCTCCTGGGGATGAACACAATTCTATAAGAAAATGTATCCTCTGGGATTTCAGATAAAATGAACAGAGAGGCAGAGAAACATCACATGTCAAAAATCAAAAAATAGTTACTGAATTTGGAAATGTGATATATTTTCTTCTCTCATTGCAAAGGGGATGTCTGTAAGACTGTGAAAGGGCTAAATGAGAATTTATCTATGTGAGTAAAAATCCTTTTATTCCAAATCAGATGCGTGGATAATCAATTAAGACTTAAAAATACGGAATAGAAGATAACAACAAACGAGAATGTTGTTAATGTTCCATTAGCTTTCTCCCTGTTAAGCCTCCATCATTTATTGCTTTCAGAGTTAAGTACCTTATTTACACTTTAAGAATAATATGTGAAAGGGAAAGGAAGAAACAAAGATTTAGAATATTTTAAGATATGCAAGTTGATTTATTTGTATTCTTTAATTGCTTATTGTTTTTATTCTATATAAAACTGCATCACTGTAACACATGTTATTTTAAGGTTATTCTTGGTGAACATGGAGACATCACACTTTTAGTACCAAATGTCTTGTACATTCATCCATTTTAATCCCTATCTCTTTTGGGCACAAAAATTCCAAGGATAACATAAAGGCAGAAATGAAGCACTGAAAAATGGAGTAAATTCTAATGATTACAAGTGACAAATATATATCTTTGAATAGTATTCCTACTAATATGGACTATTTATTTCATTGGGTTTATCTGTCTGAATTAATCTGCAAATTAATCATTAAATACACATTGCACATAGTACAATGAATTGGCTGAAGTATAACAAGGCATTCTATAGAACAGAATCAGAACTATGCTGTGTCATACGGCTTACACTGAAATAAAATGGAGTGGAAAATCCACGCAATAAAAATAAGTGCTTTTGGAGCAGAAGGATATAACCTGTATTCCCGAGACCCGAAATTTCAAGTGGCCCCAGTACATGGGATTTGTTACAATATTAACTGATAAAATGCAATGAGAAGACTCAAGATTTATTTGATGTGTTCCAAGAAGAGTACAACTTCACACAGTGGACATTACTTTCTACAAAAATAACATACGATAAAAAATAGCTCTCTCCTGGTGTTGGTTGCAACTATAAACAAAAAAATGTTTTGGTTCCTTCACTGAATGATCTCAAAACATAATCTTATGCTAACTTTATTCTTATCCTGTGGTCTCTGTTTAAACCAATCCCTTAGGACTCCATCTCAAAGCAGAATACATACTGTAGTAATGATCTCTGCTTATACTTCAAAGTGTACACAAACTTTTATAAGGTTGCTTCTTGGCTACTAATGTATAACTGTCACAAAAGTACCTTGAAATGCAACATAAAATGCACTGTTCTTCCCAGAACACTCAGGAGGCTCCTCTTTGATGGACTTTTACATGGCTGAACATATTTCACCAAGAGAGAAGTGAAAAAATAAAGAGAAACATCATAAAAAAGAAGGAAAATAAAGCACAAGCAGTATAGAAGGATTTTATTTATTAGTATGCCCTGTTGAGTCTGACCTTGCAGAGCATACAGTAAATGTCACTCTAATGTATGAATGTTTGGGGTTTTACTCAGTTTTGTAAATCTCCATAATTTTTAATGTTACATTGGAATACAATCTTGTTGGGGTGTGAAAGGTAGATAATATGCATGTATATTCATTTGATGAAATTATTTTCTCATACTAAATTAAAACATACATGGGAATTAAAATGCACAAAACCAATTAATTCAATGGCATTAAGAGCAGGTTAGTCTCTCATAAACTAAGATGTGTAAGGTGCACCTCTATCTTGCCTTCTAACTTCAGATGAACATGGCTAACTACTTCTCTCCTATCTCTCATCTCAACATTAAAGAGATGAGGTACCATTCTTCTATGTTAGCTACTGTATCAAATTTAACAGGTGTATTATAGCCTCATGGTGAGGAAAATCACCCAGAAGATATGTCACCTGGGTTTGAAGCCTTGCTCCCAATCAGAGTGGATTAGAAATGTTGTCTCCCAGCTCCTAGATAAGCACCCTAACCACCAGCATATTGTGATTTTTCTCTTTAAGTTTATGAATACTTAAACAGTTAATGTCTTCAAAAAAAAGGATTATGGCACTCTCCTAGCAAAAGCATGATGTAGGTCTAAATTCTCAAGCCAGAAGAGGGCGCTGAAGAGGGGAATTCTTCAGTCTCTGGCATAGGCAGCAGGAGAAAAATTATTTGGGGGAACTGAGCATGCACATGCGTGCAGGCACCCTCCCCCCCATCCAGCAAGTACATATGTGGGGGAAGGGCTATGGGGTGGTAGATCAAAGCCCCTACAATGGGGCAGAGGCAGGGGTGGGGGTAGGGGTGAATGGGGCCCTGGCCAGAACAGGTGGTGGGACATTCAGAGTCCAGGCGGCTCATCCAGGGGTGTGGGGAGGGGGCTTCCACAGCTGCGCACACCCTAGCAGACGGCACACGCTTCCCTGATCTGTGCGCAGGGTAGGGGCGGCTGCCACTGTGCTCTGGGCTTTGCACAGCAGCACGCTGCCAGTGCAACTGCCTTGAGAACAGTGAGACGCCATGTGCATCCTGCTACGGGGGGTGGGGTATGGCACAGCCCAGTGGTAGTGGGACACATATGGTATTGTGCCATCCCGGGCCCCATTCACCCCTGCCCCTGCCCCATTCCCTCCCTCAATGCGGGAGCCTCGATCTGCACCCCCCACCCCCCCGCCACAAGCCCCTTCCCCTTCATAGAATAGACAGACTGATACTTGCCTGCCAAGCTGGGCAGCCAGTCATCCACATGCCAGGATGTGATCCTGGCTGTGTGCATGCCCCTCCCCACTCCTGCTGTAGCTGCCCGGAGCCTGGCCAGGCTGCCTTGCTGCCTTACCCACTACCCCATGTTTGGAGGGGCTGAGCCCAGTCAGCCCCAACCTTCTGCTGCCTATGCTCTCTGGCCATGTCCAGACAAGGACAGACATACACTAAGTGGTGCCGCATACTTCACACACTGCACATGCAGGCATCCCCCAAAATGGTAATTTGCAGTGCAGGGGGGAAGGTGGGGTTGATATCAGGAGATCCTGGTGTCAAAAAAACCCATGCCTTAAAAAAGTGGGGCAGCATGTGTGGTGGCAGCGTGCAGCACCACAAACTGCAGCTTCACTGACCAGAGCCACACTCCGGCTGCCAGCCAGGTTCTGTGCTGTTGGATTGCTGCAGCTGCAGCCTCTAGAGGCCTTCAGGGCCCCAGATAGGTTCCTGGAGCTAGCCCAGATGCTGGCCCTAGCTTCCCCTACACCACCCAAAGCAACATAATGTGCACCAGAGCACGCATGCAAGGACATTTCACAGGGACAAGCAGCAGGGGCACATATTATGACACTGCTGTTTGTCCCTGGGGAAATGCACATTATTGCTTGTGGAGATGCGCCATCTGTGTCTTTGGATAAAAGAGGATAAGTACAACTTCTTTATTTTGCCAGCCAAACCTATTTGGGGACCTGGACTTAAGCTCATGAATCATTTCAAGCCAGCTGAAACTATTTGCAAAAGTAATTTCACCCCATTCTTTTCCTAACCTTCTGGCAAGGAAGGTCAGCAGGTGTGTATGATTTCTTCCATCTATCCTTTCCACATATAAAGATTTAGATGGTAGGCCACCAGTGTGTTAAAAGCATGGTCTGCATGCCATCAACCAGAACTCATGGACCATAGCACCTATTTCCACAAGACCAGAAAGCATTCCAAGCACACCAAAAAATCCTTGCCTCTTGCACAGCTCCTGGACCATTACAGTTACATCACTCTAATACTACAACAATATACTGAACATGAACTTCCATTGCCTTGATCTGAAAAAAAATTAACAGGTAATAAAAAACAGCAGACTAGAAGCCAAGAGGTACTGGGAAAACTCAGAAATCCTCTCTTAAACTGTAAGCATTCCTGTATGTACAGTTATGCAAAGAAGAGATGGATCCTTATTTTAGGTCTTAAGCATTACTCATCAATTTGTTCACAGGAGTGAAAGTAAGAAAGAACTGCAGTCAGAGAAACTAAATCTGTAACTCCCCTTAGGTGTACAGAACCAGTGGTTTACCCTCAATCCTTTCTGTTGGCCAACTCATATACTCATGTAATATCTGTCCTGCCAGTAATGTTTAGGACCAAATGAGGCCTTTAGTTTCCAAACCCAAGGGAGAGTGGAGACCCTTAAAGGAATCCAAGGGAAAGTGGAGATCCTTTTCAAAGACTGTCTTTGCAATTAAACTGAGGGAAGGGAAAGCAGAGTAGTCCTTTCTCCTATTCCAAAGTTTGAACCTTAGACATTAGCCATTTGTGGTATGAGCTTTCATTTTATAGATACAGTTAACTTAAATATATTTATATTGTGTACTTAGACCAAGAGCAAAAAAAAAAAACAGTTTATGGTCATTATACATATTTGTTTTAAAAATGCTAAAGATCTAAGCAATGCAATACTGAAAAGTGGCTACTGCTCTTAAGTAATTAACCATATAGGTGCCTCTAGTGAAATGAGGTAATTAACCACATAGGTGCCTCAAGTGAAATGAAAATAATGAGCAAATGATTGGGCATGTTATCCTTTATTAGAGAATAATTCTTGCTATGGAGTTTGTTACTGATATCAAAAAAGGAATGTAACTTTCTAATGACCTTTCCATTCAGATTTAATTAACTCTGTACCACAGTTTTATTTCTTGTGGTGGACGTTACTGAGAAGGCAAGTTATAATACCTAAGAATGCCCAGATCTTTAAAAAAAAAATTAAGTGAGGCTTAACAGTAAAATGGTATTTTTCATTCAGCATAAAAATCTATATATGTTAGCGCAAACTTAGGGAAAAGAATCCTCTATTAGACATTAGCATGGATCAGAAGACAAGAAAAAATGAGAACCACTAGTAACAAGGCACTATATTATATTATTATTACTTGATCATCTTACGGTCTGATGGCTAGGTAATTGGTTATGTGGTCGAACCCAAAGAGTACTAGTTGACAGGAGCAAATCAACATGGTGCACAGTGACCAGTGGAGTCCCTCAGGGCTCAGTACTTGGATTTGTGAGTCAGATGTGAACTGGCAAAGTTCATGGATGATACCAAATTGTGAGGGAGGGCAGTCGCACCGCAGAACAGGTTGGGGATATAGGCTGAGTTGGACATGCTCTCAAGGTGGGCCAACCAAAACCTGATGGCCTTCAATGTAGAAAAGTGTAAGGTGCTGCACCTTGGTAGGAAAAACCTTCGACATACTTACAGGCTCAGCAGTGCTACACTCACTAGCACCACAACCAAATGGGACTTGAGGGTCTTGATTGCCCACGAGATGAATATGAGCCACCAATGCAATGCTGGGGCTGGCAAAGCAAACCAAACTCTGGAATGCACCCACCAGTGCATCACAAACAAAACCAGAGAAGTCATCCTCCCACTTTACTCAGCCCTGGCGAGACCGCAGCTGGAGTACTGCGTCCAGTATTGAGCCACTCACTTCAGGAATGTGGTGGAAAAATTTGAGAGGTCCAAAGGAGAGCCACTCATATGATCCAAGGCCTGGAGGGCAGGCTGTACAAGGAGAGGCTAAGGGACTAGGGACCCTTCAGTCTGGAGAAGAGAAGGCTCAGGGGGGACTTGGTGGCAGCCGACAATTATATAAGAGGGGTATATCAGGACCTGGGAGAACAGCTGTTCACCAGAGCTCCTCAAGGGTTAACAAGGCCTAACAGCCATAAACTCTAGGAAGGCCAATTTAAACTAGACATAAGAAAAAAGTTCTTTACATTGTGAGTGTCCAGGGTCTGGAACCAACTCCCCCCAGAGGTGGTTCAAGAACCTACTTTGGACTCTTTCAAAAAAACATGTAGAAGTATTTCTTGCTGGGGTCACTTGATCCTATGATGGGGGACTGGACTTGATGTTCTCACAAGGTCCCTTCCAGCCCCTACTGTCTATGAAATCTAAAGTAGTCCCTTTCCATTAATTAGAGTCAGAATGTGACACCCTTTCCAAGTAGTACCTTATTTCATTAGTAGTCCAATTGACTGACATGTGTAAATTCTATTGCACATGCAGGATGGTCCTGTTTCCTTGGGCAAAATCGATGGTCCACTAAGTCCACTTTGGATTGCTCAAATGGCCCAGAGTGGCTTTAAAATAGCTGGAGAAAAATATGGGAAAATTCTTATACAAAGGAAATCTCTGATGATAGAAAGTTACTGCACCTCTAGAGCCAGCTACTCCTATATCCCTGACCAAAGGGGAAAAAAGTGTGGTAGGGGCATTCCAGGAATGGACATTGGCACAAGTGGAACATACCTCTGTGTACTCATGTATGGTCAGACCTCATGCTGATGGTGGAAGTTAAAGGCCTTTCTACTTTATATTTGATGAGGATATCTGTTACAGACTGGGGAGTCACAACCAGCTTTCTGTGGCTTCCCACCCGTATTAATATTCAAGATAGCCAGGACTTAGTGGAGAATCACAGCCAAAGTACTGAAAGGTGGGACAAGCATAGACTTTAATATGCATCTTAACTAAATCTTTGTTAAATAGCAAATTCTACTGAAACAATCAAAATATTTACTGTTTTTCTCTTTTCCAATGAACACCAAATACCACTCTCCCATGTGCCATATAAATCATAAATCCAAGTACAGTATAAACTGAACTGTCATCTAGATTTAGCATCCAAACATAATCTAGTCATATTATAACAATATTTAGTAGCACTATAACATGTAGATACATTGTTGCCTGACCTGTTTTATGTATTTTATAATCTCAGCCATTCACTAGAAATTTTCATGTACCTTTTTCCTATTAAATATATTCAAATCATTTAACCCTTCTGGCTTGAGAGAACAACAAATAATGATGCTAACTTACATTTATACAGACCTTCTGATTCTGGTGGATTCAATATATTCCATGATGTAAATATATAAATTATTTTACTCTTGTGAAAAGCAGCCACTTCTGTGTTGAAATGGGATAACTATTTAACAGGGAATAGCTACATTAAATGTACACTTTAGAACAGGTAGTAAATTCTGTATGCATTTGCAAAAACTTAGAGGGGTTGTTTCCTTAGAATTTAAGAATTTAAGAACTGACCGACAAAAAAATAAGACTTTATTCAACACATTCTTTTACAATAACATAAGGTAGTATTTTGGACCCTAGATTCACTGCCTTCTTCCTTCTCAGACTGTAACCACAAAAGTCTACAGAGTGGCATATTGGAGTTTCTGGGACTAGCTCCTCACCCGGTACAAAATGCCATTGGTTCATCAACTCCACCAAAGTCAATGGCACTATGACACCTCAAACCAGTGAAGGCCAAATCTATATTTTAAAAGTACCATCTTAAGGAATAATGTAGTGATGCATGTCCTTCCTGCATTGCAAACACTACTTTCAGAAACAACTGTAAGATAGCTGCCTTACTGCTGTGCTGGGAGACCAAGCTCACTGTAGTACAAAAAGGAGGCATTCACATCAGTGCTTCCTATCTCAGGCCTTTTACAGCCTAGGTATTACGGGTGTGTGAAATGGGACGTATTCGATTCGGATTTGGATTTGGCCCAAACTGGGGACAGTGATTCGATTTGTTGATTTGGATCACTGTCCCCAATTCGATTTGGCTGAATCAGAATCTGAAGATTTGATGCTGATTCAGAGAATCAGTGATTTGGCCATAGACACAGCTTTAAATGTTTTTTCTACGTACCTTGAGATATCAGGTACCGCTCATGAACTCTATGATGCTGGGGCAGATGGAGCATCCTACAGGAGCTGGGGTGGGGGGGGGGGGGGGTGTGCTTGGCAGTGAACCCATAAGTGAACTGGAAATGTTTAGTTAGTACTTAACACTATCAAAGAGACAACAGTAGGACACTTCTCAATACAAGGACATGATCACAAAGCCATGTTTTTAACTATGGAGATGAAAACATGTTATTCATGTTACCTTAATATTTACCATGGCTCTCAGATGACTGTTAAAAGTTTCGTCAGAGTTATTCTCTATCAGTCATGTTTTACTGACCATTTATACAATTCATAATCTTAAATTATTCCACAGATTCAAAATTACTTTCTTATATTTCAGATCATCCCATCTCCGTTGGCTGAGCACAGTTTTGCAATTTCTGAAATTTTTTTCATAGCCAGCTATAAAACTTCATGGTCCACCTCTATAAGACATTATCATTTCTCTTATGTAAATGACTGTTCTATACAAACTAGACAGTAGAATAATATTCTTAGCATGTTTTGCCATTTTTCCATCAAATAATTATTTCTAAATAAGTGCCTTCATTGGTCAATCAACTCTGCTCATAAGTTATTGATGGTTTATGTAATATAGTTTAATTGCTTTACCTTACGGCTGTAGAATGTAGTTGTACTGATGTCACTTTTACATCAATGTTGGAAAAATAGGCACATTTATACACAAAAAATGTGTGATATGCCTTAATGCCTGAGAGCTTGTAGAGTAATTGAGTTTCAGGGATGATATTCACTATCCAGCAAATGCAAAAAAAAAAAATGAATTTTTCACACCACCAGTTGAAAAATATATTGTTCAAGAATATGAAAGTGTTTGCAAGCATGCAAGCAAATATGGAACAAATGGCTAAATGTTTTCTAGGACACAAATGAAATAGAAAAACCTAAAGAAAGGGAGAGATAAGAAGAAGGGTAAGAAAGGGTCAGACCTTATGTACACTTCTAGAAGGGAGAGGAGAATCTTAATTTCAGTGCAGAAAGAAATCAGGATCTAGCTAAAGATTCAAAGATGAACTACTAAGAGCAGATGGATAGAGAAGCACTGATTTTATATGTAGCATTTTTGATATGGTGGTAAATTTTGACATCATGTACTTCTGAAAATAATTTCTAGAGAGAGATTTTGACATAAAAAACAACTTCACTGATGACACCTTTAAGTTTCTTAAAAGAACTGCATCACAAAGAAAAATATACATTTCTTCAAGCTGAAACTGCTATGAATTCAGATAAATAACTTTTACTATTTACTGATTCCCACAGAAGTTACAGAGGAAACAACCTAATTCCAAAGATCATAGTTTTAAGCTTTTTAGTAACTCTTTTATAAATAGTACCAGAAGTCTTATAACTGAATATTCTTATGGAACTGTGATGGCAAATTGCTACATAAATATTTAATATGTTCATATTGCAGTCTTGATTTTACAGGTGCATGTACTGGTACATCTTTAAAATATGTTTCTTCTGTTCTTCAAAAAAATGGTGCAAATGTTGTCATGCTGATCAGCCTCTTTTCAAGGAAAAACTGCTGCTGCCGAAGCAAAATGGTTTCTTGCTGCAGGTAAGGAGGGATATGTAAAAGTGTACATGTTTTCTTCCTATCCAATGCTAAACTAAGACAAGTTCCTTAGGGCCTGATCCACTGCCTTCAGTGATGAACATTAGATTAAGTCTTTATTCATTCATTTTTATGAGCAAATTTCACTCAAAAATGATACCTGGCTCTCTATTCGTGTTGACTTTCCTGGTATCTGTTTTATTCAAGCAATTCAATTACAAAAAGTAACTTCACAGTACATTAATTTAATGTTTGGGGTCTAACGAGAACTGACAATAGCAAAGAAATTCAAACTGGGGCTGTCATTCCACTCACTCAAAGTGACAACCTACTACAAATGTTCTTGTTTTGATTTTAATTTGTGTCTCTAATGATATTTCAACGTATCTACTGGATTTGTCCTATTGCAGACCATTAAAAGAAGCAGCTTAAAGTCCTTAATGGACATTCAAGTAATGAAATCAATGTTTGAAACACTGAGCAGAAAAGGAAAGCACAATGACTATTATTTGCGAGATGGATTTGGCAAATAAAATGCATAATACTTTGAAAACCATGACTTCTCTGACTGTCAAAGGTCTGGACCCTATTCTGATACACTTGACACTGAATAGGATCTTCCCCTATAGCTCATCCCACTGAGCTGGC
This sequence comes from Crocodylus porosus, assembly GCF_001723895.1. NCBI lineage: Eukaryota > Metazoa > Chordata > Crocodylia > Crocodylidae > Crocodylus > Crocodylus porosus. The sequence continues at coordinate 93,493,235 of NW_017728931.1, read as the reverse complement.
AGAAATGACCTCCTAACGGTATGTGCTTAGAACATTGTTTACCCCCAAATCAATACATCCTTTCCTCAAGCCGAACTTCCATTGATTTCAACTGGAATACTATACACAGTTCTGGATTTTTGTTTGGTGGTGGAATTAGGGTTTTGCCACAGGAGAGGAGGTGAATTTTGATTTTTTTTTACTACTTTTCTTTTGTGAAAAGTATTAACTAAGAGTTGTCTGTATCTTAATTTGTATTTTGATTGTATCTCAAGAGACAATAGAGACTTAAGAGAAAGGATTTTTTTAATACTTAATTGTAATAATTTAACACACAAAATTGTTTTCAATTCTCTTCCTTCCCTTTGAAACATGCTGCCACCACGCCTCAGTGTAGCCAAGGCTCTCCTTCCACTTAGCAATAAGGGAAGAGGCTTGTGAACTCTTAACTTATATTCTCAGCTCCTTAGATTGAGAACTTCTGAGATGATTGATGGCTTGGCCCGTTAGAGTCTATAAAAGTAAAGTGTATTTTAGATTTATGTACAGCAGGGCACTTTAAATAAAGTGTGAATTCAGTTTCTATGAAAAGTGTTAAGTTGACAGCCCTGGAGGCTGGAGTTCTCTATCCACAGATCATGCACAGAATTGGCAACAGCATGGTTGTCAATCTGGAAACTTCAGGAGATCTAATTCACACATACAAAAACTGTAAGTAAAAAAAGAAAAAGAAGAAACTCTGATTACTTCAAATGTTCACACTCCTCTCTGCCTTTCCTGATGCAGGCTGAACTAAAATGGGAGATGTAGTGACATTTTCTATTATTGCTGTTTTGTGGGAAACAATACTTGAACTTAAACCCCCTTAAAGACACCTTCTTTTCAGATATTTCCACTCTGCTTCCTAATGAAAAAATTCTGGATTAGTTAAAGCAAAGCTTCAATTTTTTTGTTTGTTAGTAAGGAGGGGTTATTTTCTTTTCTAAAGGGTTGCCAATCACTGCTTTATCTTGAAGTGTCTTTTCTGAAGAAACACTGTCATTTAGGAGCTTTTATATAAAGACAAGAATGAATACAGATACTTCTGAAATCAAAGGAATCAATTGCCAGAATAGTCACAGTATGGTTCTGCTGAAATAGCTCTAGCAGCTTTTCTGACATTTATTTGTATAGCATCCAGCTTTGGGGAATGTCCCAAGAAACTCAAGTTAAAGTATTCCCATGCTATAGCACAAGAGCAATGCTATAGCCACATTAAGATATTTCAGATCAGACAGACAGATCTTCAATTGTTTTGAAAGATAAATTGTAGAGTTTGTGCCAGAGTTCACAACAAAAAAAGAAAAATACTAGGATTCAAGATACACCCCGAACGAGTAAAAGATACTCCACAGGATGTGTTTGGAACATCTCTATTTTAAAATTACAAGTTCAATTAATGTCTGGTACAGACAGCAGACAGATAGCATGGTGGTGATTAGAAATGCATAGCTAAATAGGTCATCTCTATTTTTTGTAAAAACTCTTTCCTAAAATTTCCTATCACTCTCCATTGGCACAGCATTGTTTTAAGCTCTAAAAACAAGTCCCCTCTAAAATTATCATTTATTTCTTAGATATATTTTCTCTTCAGTCATAGAATAATTAACATTTTAAGACACATAATTTGCAGTTTAAGCCTTGAACAGTTAAATATTACTTTATAATGCCACACTACACTGTGCTATATTACAGTAACTATGGAAATCAACTATGTGTTTTATAGATTTCATAGACACTTGGGCTGGAAAGGACCCCAGAGGATCACCGAGTCCAGCTCCCTGCCCCAGGGGCAGGAGTCAGCAGGGATCATAGGATCCCAGCAAGATAAGCATCCAAATGTGTCTTAAAGGTGTTCAAAGTGTTGATCTACTATATGTTACCAAGTGTATTGCATGTCTTTGTATTTGCTAAAAACCACTCTAGAATACAGTTACAAGAGTAGGTAAAACACTTTACTATGCTGTTACTGCAGCAACAGAAGCATTCATGCTGCTGTTAATAGTGTGCCAGTGCCTTTATAAAGTAGTGAGTAAAACACAACTGATGCATTTCATTCTGCCCCTTCTCTTCCCGAGCTTTCACTCAATATTCAAACCAAGGAGGAATGACAATATTTCCATACTTAAAACGTATTCCTTAGATTAATAATCTCCCTTGTGGGCACCAGGATCCAAGATCTAAAGTTAGAATAAAAACCTAAGTGCAAATATCACTGGATCTTAGGGTCTCCCAGTCATTCAGCCATCTCTAATTAAGTGTTGCTGTCACCAATGTTTGATAGCCTCTCCTTCCTCCCTTGGGTTCTTCCCAGTCTTTTTATTTTATCTACCCAGTATCCCTCATTGTATATTTAAACACTGACCCTGCAAAACCCTGAATGTTTTTAAATGTTGGTTTTCAATATGACAATTCACTATCTTGTAAGTTAAGATCTTCCCTTCTCCTGGGTTGCAATCTGCTTTGTTTGGAGACATTACTTCCATTATTCTGGTACAGCGATAGCACAATGGCTCCTGATTTATGGCCTGCAGGCATAAATATAATACACACTAATAACAGCTACATTATTTGTCTGCAGGAATGCTACAAGCTGAATTTCTACCTTATATATATTAACATCACAATATCTCACAATACTACAAGTTAACATAATACATCATAAAAATTCCCTTTGGAGCCATTAAAAGGGGTCATGTCAAAGTTCCACCTATTAGTGTTGGCCTACTGTATATTTAAACAATATATAATAGCCCAAAAATAATAATTACAAAGCTTGGTGTCAAAGATGTTCTTGTTAATATCTTCATACCACAGACTTACTTGAAATATCATAGCAGGGAACAGATCAGCTTATTATTTTTTTGCTGTATATATTAATTTGTCTTTTCCTATTTTACAATTTCTAACTCCCTTTCTCATCCTCCTGAAAAAAGTTTAGTATCTTTAAATAGGGAACTTAACTAATATTAAACAGAAAATTACAATAAAAATCATAGAACCATAGAAAACTAGGGGTGTAAGTGACCTCAGGAGCTCATCTAGTCCACCCTCCTGCTCAAAGCGGGACCATCCCAAATATGTCATCCCAGCCAAAGCTTTGACTAGCTGGGTCCAAAAACCTCCAGGGATGGAGTGTCCACAACCTCTTGGGGGAGCCTGTTCCAGTGCTTTACTACCATCCTCATGAGAAATTTTTTCCTAATATTTAATCTCAACTTCCCTTACTGCAATTTGAGACCATTTTTTCCCCTCTGATGTATGGCAAGTTTCTCTTCTGCAAAGCTCAGCAAAGTTAGGTGTTGCCCATCAGCGCTGTCCGAGGGGTACTGGGAAGGACCCTGGTATTCAGTTCTTGGGATCCTCGAGATCCAAGGGCCCACTGATTCAGGTCAGCAACTAATCTTATATCAGTACTTCTTTCACAGAGGTACATCTTCCTTCTAAATGATTTCTGGATGTGCCAGCCAATTTATAACTTCTGAGCTATGCTGATAACTTCCAACCATTCAGATTCTCTTTACTTCAACTCTCCTTGAACTGACCAATAGCAGTACAAGCCTTGCATTCTTCTGATAAGGTTAATTTTAACTATGCCACAGGGCCTACCATCACTTCTATAAGGCTTTGCTAAATTTACTAGGCTTCATACTTCATACAAGACCTTACTACATCTTAGACTTTAATTAGGCTCTTAGCAACAACATATAGTTTAATATATAAACAAATGACAGAAAAAACACATGGTCTAATCTTCATAGAGCCTTCAGCAAGCACCTTATTCACACGGACAATATTTTCAGCTGTCGCATTCTTCAGACTAACTAAACCCAATTTCCACAACCTCTCCTCATGACTCATGTGCCCCAACCCCCTAATCATTTTCCTTGTCCTCTACTGGACTCCCTCCAATTTGTCCACATCCTTACTGTAGCAGGGGGCCCAAAATTGGACACAGTACTCCAGTATGGACTCAGTACTAGAATTCAGATGTGGCTTCACCTGTGCAGAATAGAAGGGAAGAATCACTTCCCTTAATCTGCTGGCAACAGCTAAGGAAATACTGACTAAGCTACTAATGCATCCTGGCATACTATTAGTTTTCTTTGCAACAAGGACATACATTGGCTCATATTCAGCTTATTGTCCACTGTACCCCCGGGTCCTTTTCTGCAGAGATATTGGTTAGCCAGTTGATCCTCATTCTCTACCAGGGCATGGGATTGTTCCATGCCAAGTTTATGACTTTGTACTTGTCCTTATTGAACCTCATGAGATTTATTTTGGTCCAATCTCCAATTTGTCAAGGTCTCTCTGAATTGTAACCCTACCCTCCAGCATATCTACTACTCCCCCCATCTTGGTGTCACCTGTAAACTTGCTGAGGGTGTACACCATCCCATCTTTCAGGTCGTTGATAAAGATATTGAACAAAACAAGTCCCAGGACTGACCCCTTGATACTGGCTGCCAACTAGACATTGAGCCATTGACTACTAGCCTTTAAGCCCAATGATCCAGCCAGTTTTCTCTGATCTCTGATGGATTTACAATCCATTCAACCAACCCATACTTCCTTAGCTTTCTTGCAACAATGTTGTGGGAGACCATATCAATAGCCTTGTTAAAGTCAAGATATGTCACATCCACTGTTCTCCCCACACCCACAGAGCCAATCATCTTGTCATAGAAGGCAATCAGGTTATTCAGGCATGACTTGCCCTTGGTGGATCCATGTTGACTGTTCCTAATAAACTTCTTCTCTTCCAAATGCTTAGAAATGGATTCCTTGAGGACCTGATCCATGACTTTTCAAGGGATTGAGGTGAGACTGAGTGGCCTGGAGGTCCTCAGATTCTCCTTCTTCCCTTTCTTCAAGGTGGGTACTATCCTTGCCTTTTCCAATCATCCAGGACCTCTCATGATTGCCAGGAGCTTTCAAAGATAATGGCCAACAGCTCTGCAATCACATTAGCCAACTCCCTCAACACCCTCAGGTTCATCGCATCTGGCCCCATGGACTTGTAAAAGTCCAGCTTTTCTAAAAAGTCCCTAACCTGTTCTTTCACCACTCTCAGCTGCTCATCTCCTCCCCAAACTGTGCTGCCAGGTGCAGTAGTCTGGTAGCTGACCTTGCCTATGAAAACAAAGGTAAAAAAAGGCATTGAGTTCTGTAGCCTTCTCCATTCGGTAAGGGACCCACACTTTCCCTGATCTTCCTTTTGTTGCTGACATACTTGTAGAAGTCCTTTTTATTACATTTCATGTTGCTTGCTAGCTGCAACTCCAGTTGTACTTTGGCCATCCTGATTTTATTCCTGCATGCCCAAGCAGTACTCTTATACTCCTTCCTAGACTTGTGTCCAAGTTTCCACTTCTTGTAAGTTTCTTTTTGTGTTTTAGGTCACCAAAGAGTTTCCTACTAAGCCAAACTGGTTTTCTTCCATACTTGCTAGTCCTAGTGCACTTCAGGATGGTTTTCTGTGCCCTTAGTAAGGTTTCTTTAAAAGTGCAACCAGCTCTCCTAGACTCATTTCCCCCTCAGACTGACCTCCAGGGGATCCTGCCCATGAGGTCCCTGAATCAGAGTCTGCTTTTCTGAAGTCCAGGGTCTTTACTCATCTGATCTTCTTTCCTCAGGATCATGCTGAAAACCATCCCCTACTGCAGTGAAACCTGGACCATCTACCAATGGCACATTAAGACCCTCAAGAGCTTTCACCAGTGGTGCTTGTGTCAAATCCTGGGGATCAAATGGGAGGTGGACCAGCGCAAGTGTCCTCCATTAAACTGCATCTACCAACATCAAAACCTTGCTCTTGAGAAATCGAATTCAGTGGACGGGCCACTGCCTCCAGATATCCAAGAACTGCCTCCCTCACCAGATTCTCTTTTCCCAGCTCTCTACTGGCCAATGCTTAAAGTGTGGGCAAAGGAAACAGTACAAAGACACACTCAAGGTCACCCTCAAGCATGGAGGCATTGACACCAATGGCTGGGAGGAGCAAGCTGCTATGTTAAGAAAAGCTGCAAGCTGATGTTGGTGACTGGGTAAAAATCCGTGGGGAACACGGACACAATGGTGGGAGTCTACTACGCACCTCCCACCCAAAGTCAAGAGCTTGACCAGAAGTTTGCCTGGGAACTGGCTGAGGCCGCATGCTCCAGGACCATGGTTGTCCTAGGTGACTTCAATTACCTGGACATTTCGTGGAAGGATCACTCAGCAAAATCCGAGTGGTTGCAAAGCTTCCTATCCTGCATGGATGACCTCTACTCGACTCAAGAAGTCTACAGGCCAATGAGAGGTAAAGCACTGCTCGACCTGGTACTGGCTACTGGGGATGACCTAAGCAGTGACCAAGTGATTGATGGGAAGCTGGGTGACAGCAACCATGAGCTGATCATCTTCACCATCTGCCATAAAACTGGCAAGTCAGTCAGCAACACGGAAGTCCTTGACTTCAGGAAAGCCAACTTTGACAAGCTCAGAAGGCTTGTCAGTCAGGCCCTAAGGGACCATGACCCCAGGGAGAGGGGAGTTCAAGAAGAGATTAATTCTACTGTGCATTAGTGCATTAGCACAGATTTTGCCGTGACATACTAATGCACAGTAGAATTTGTCTACTGCACTTTTAGCATCTCATGTAGACACACCCACTGTGACTTCTCTCTCTTTTGCATGGCAGCAGATATTGACTTCCAAATCTTTGGCCACTGTCTGGTATTATCACTTAATGTGCAGATTCCATCTGTGTATTTGTAAAAGTTGCAGGTTTCAACTAAGTGCTGTGCTGTTTGTTGGCACCACATTCATGCAGGGAGCCATCCAAGATGTTCATCTTGTGAAGTGTTGCTTTGAAGCATTCATATCCAGATCTCAGTCAGTTCACCCTGGCCCATGCTTGTGTCAAGATCGTCAAATCAGGGACTCATTTGATGTTGGTATAAAACACTGTAGGAATAGGTCTGACCTTTCCCAGTGGTTGGCCCACTCCATTGCTGCCCACAGGTTTGGTTCAGCATCCCCAATGTCTTCCAGGAGCTTGTGGGCTTCATGTATAAATGGCTTATGACTTTTAAGTCTCTTGAGACTCCATCAGTTCAAGTCTTCAGTTAATAGTTAATGGGGTAAATGATTTTCATCATCTCTTGCCTTTATTGCCAGTAATGATGTTAGGGTTCATGACCTTTGTTTCTCTGATGCATCTTTGCAGCTTTTGCAAATATCTTCATCATGTCTGGTGACAGAGGACATAGACATGTCCTCCTGACCTGTTCTGTTCTGTGCCAAGTTCCAGACCAGCTCTAAAATAATCCCAGGATCAGGGAGCAAAAAAGGGACTTAAAATTACCTTCATTTCCTTTTTCCCATACTTCCTGAACTTAGCCAAGAAATCCTCAAGCTGCAGCTCAGACGTATTTGGTCCAAAGTACTTGAATTTAAAAATACATTAAACCCACCTACACAATCCAAATTTTAATCAAGTAAACACCCCAGACTCTGGGGCATTAACAATTTAGCATCACATCAGAATGTAGCAGCCTGGGCCCAGATTCAGTTTTCATAAAGATGGCCAATGTACAGTTTTATTCTGTAATCTGTTCCCTGCATCTGCTACATGTCTATTTATTTTTTATGGCGATCTTCTATGGGAAATAAGCTGGTTGGCTCCTATCACTGAGTGCCATAAAACCCTGTCCACACCAAAACCCTGTGATTGGCATAGAGTTGCTACACATCTGAGCATTGATTTCAAACAGATTTGCATTTATGAATGAACAATTTCAAATAAAGCTGTTATTACTGTATTGTTAAGTGTACAATTTATATACTCCACAAGAAAATAAAAACATTCTTCACTGCATAATGTACAGCAGTTTCCCGTCACAGTGTGAGAGAATTTCAACACATGCTGACACAGATGTCTGAGTTCAAATCCTCTTCTGTGCAATCTTTACAGTTGAATCAAGGGGCTCATTCTGGATATTCACATGCCAAAACATGGAAAAAATCAATTTAAATACCCAAAATACCAATGCTGGATGTTACTAAAACACTACAAATTGCTAGTATCACACTAGAGGCTTCATTGGAAGTCCCAAAATATAGACACAGCTTTACAACAAATTATTTGGCTGTATTGTTGCTCTGGGATATTATATAAAGGATACAAGAAAAGTCAAATATTAAATGGAATAGTATTTTATTTTACCTTTTCCACAATAAAATGTATTTTCTCTGAGGAGGAAAATAGGGGTGAAATGTTGAAAAATCCCAATATGGACCCAATACACTGGTTAAACTGTCTAAGGTGGAATTATCCTTATTTGCTAGAAATTAGCTCAGGAGGTTGCTAATTGTGGCTGAGATATTAAGAACAAAGATGAAGGAGAAACTGCCCCAAAAACTGCAGCTCCAGGAAATTCTGTACCTCATTTTTTTCAAAATGTCTTGATTTTCCTCTAAGGCCTTTGGCAGACATTAGACTTAAGATGTGATTAACCAGTTAATGAATATGCAGCCAGGTGGACAGAACTGGGGCTGGAATGGGCCCATTTGAATCCCAGTGCAGTCTCAATGCTGATGTTGATCAGCTGATTGGTGGCAGCAGGTTCTGGGACTTAAACCAGCACAATGGGTCTCAAAAGCCAGCCAACAATCAGATGATTGTCAGGCACTTTTGCTGGTGCAGAGGGAGCCTGAGATCATGATCCCCTATGCTAGTAAGTATGGCACAATTAGAGACTGATCTCTAAAATTGTGCATCCTGCCCACTCCTTCATACTCCCATCCTTTGGGGTCCCCTACAGTTTCCATCCTGTTGGATGTCCACATCTCACCCTTACAGAAAAGGAAATCAATGCCTGTCTTCACTGGTGTGACAGGGACTCCCAGATGATTTTGCTTTCATTTAACATACAGAAGTTCAGTGTTGTGCTACTTGGGCCCACTAATTAACAAAAACCTAGATGGCCCTTAAGGATAGCACACATGCATCAAATATCTAAAAAATTATATAAAACAAGGACATTTAACAGCAGCTATTTTCAAAGAAAAATGCTGGACCTTAGCAGAATACAAATTAAACAATGAATAACACTGTGTGTGCCAGTATGCTTTTATGTCCCAAAGGGACTGCCCTGCCTAGCATGGTGCGGGAGGCCAGGGTGAGGGTGAATTGAAACAAAGCATCAGTGTAGACCTTGTAAAGGAACACCTTGAGAGGCTGGACACCTTCAAGTCAGTGGATCCGGACAAATTGCACCCCAGAGTACTTAGGGAGCTGGCAGGAGTCATAGCCTAGCCACTGGCAAAAATATTTGAAAACTCCTGGTGCTCAGGTGAAGTACCTGAAGATTGGAGGAAGGCCAATGTGGTACCCATCTTCAAGAAAGGGAGGAAAGTAGATCCCGAGAACTACAGGCCCATCAGCTTGACCTCAATCCCTGGAAAGATTCTAGAACAAATTATCAAAGAGACCATTCTTGACAAGTTGGTTGATGGCAACATCCTGAGGGACAGCCAGCATGGGTTTGTTGCAAGTAGGTCTTGCCTGACCAATCTCGTGTCCTTCTATGACCAGGTGACATATCACCTGGACAAGGGAGAAGAGATTGACATCATATATCTGAATTTTAAAAAAGACTTTGATTTGGTGTCCCATGATCTCCTCATGGAAAAATTGGCCAACTGTGGTCTCGGCTACATCACAGTCCTATGGCTGAAGAATTGCCTCTGAGACCGGACTCAGAGAGTGGTGGTCGATGGAAGTGAATCATCGTGGTGCTCTGTGACTAGTGGTGTCCCCCAAGGCTCTATCCTTGGACCTGTTCTCTTTAATGCCTTTATCAATTAAGTGGATACTTGTGTCAGAAGTGGACTGGCCAAGTCTTCCGATTACTCTAAACTTTGGGGAAAAGTGTCCACACCTATGAATAGGCTAGTGATCCAGGCTGACTTGAATAGACTCAAAAAGTGGGCAGGTACAAATCTGATGACATTCAATACTGACAAACACAAGGTACTGCACTTTGGGACCCCCCCACCCACCCACCCACAGCATGCTTATAAGCTCAGCACTGCTATTCTTGCTAGCACCATGGCCAAAAGAGACTTGGGGGTCGTGACTGATTACAAGATGAACATGAGCCACCGATGTGATGTTGCAGCTGATAAAGCAAACCAAACTCTGACTTGCATCCATAGATACTTCTCAAGTAAATCTCAGGATGTCATCCTCCCACTGCACTCGGCCTTGGTGAGGCCGCAGCTAGAGTACTGCATCCAGTTCTGGGCTCCACAATTCAGGAAGGATGTGGAGAAGCTTGAGAGAGTCCAGATGAGAGTTATGTGCATGATCAGAGGACAAGAGAACAGGCCTTATGAAGAGAGGTTGAGAGCCATGGGACTCTTCAGCCTGGAAAACCACAGGCTCAGAGGTGGTCTGGTGGCAGCCTATAAGTACATTAGGGGTGTGCATCAGGATCTGGGGGAATGCCTGCTCACCAGAGTGCCCCAAGGGATGACAAGATCCAATGGTCACAGACTCCTTCAAGACTGTTTTAGGCTGGACATAAGGAAAAACTTCTGTAGTGTCTGAGTCCCCAAGGTCTGGAATAAACTCCCTCCAGAGGTGGTGCAAGCACCTACTCAGGACTCCTTCAAGAAGCATTTGGATGCTTATCTTCTGGGATCCTTTGACCCCAGCTGACTTCCTGCCCTTGGGGCAGGGGGCTGGACTCAATGACCTTCAGAGGTCTCTTCCAGCCCTAATGTCTATGAAATCTATCTCCCCATGTATTGAGTAAATTTTTAAATGCATAAAATGATGAGAAATGACCGAAATGAAATTTCAGCTTTATATCTTGCATCAAATCACACAAATGAACTACTATGACATGCAAACAAATAAGACATTACCATTATGTTTTGTGTTTGGGAGCTGTTTCTCTAGTTCTGACTACACTACAAGTTGCTATGTTCAGGTGGAAGGAACAGTCTCCCTGAATTATTTCAGGTCCCTCAGTTACATGCCATTTTGTATCTTTTTATCCTTAAGTACAAATTTGAAAATCTTGGAACGTGCTCTGATATTACCTTATAATATAAAATCTTATCTATGTGTGCTTTAATTGTACCAGCTTATCTCTTTAAGCTGTCAGCTTTGCCAAGGAAATTCTGTCGCAGCTTATTTATCCACTACACTCTTTATTCCTGGGTCCAAAGCATATTATTGAGACCAGATAGAAATCCTACAATTACTTTATTCATTGCCAGCCTTCCAAAACAAGTGGAAATAAATTGCAAATGCTAAACAGCAGAATATAGAGTTTTTTCTATATAAAGGGGCATATTCACTTGAATTCAATCAAAAGAATAATAAAACAAGGTTAATTTAAGAGTGAGCTAAATTCTGGGCATCTTTCTGTCACAACAGGTTTATTTCTTGCTATCAATATTAATCTCATCTCATTTCAGTCAGCAGTTAGTGTCCTCTATTACACTTAAGTCAATATTAAAACTTTTAGCTAGTCCATCATGTCATAGTCATTATTTTTATAAAGTGCATATCTAATATTTCCTTATAGCCAGATACTTGTCCTGATATTTAAGCTACCTATGAAACCACTGTAATGCAAATATATTAAAATTGGTTGCTCACTACATTATTATTTATTATATACAGGTCTTCAATTTCAGTAGACACTTTGCAACATGCCACTGATAGATTGTAGGTAGAAAGCAAACACAGTTGTCCAAAGGAGGATCTTTCTGGACTAGAGACAACCTCTACTGATAGAGAACTAGCATGTTGGCTGTCCACTGTTATCGATGATAACAATTTCACCTCTGCCATGTCTTTGTTTGTGAGTTCTCTCGTGCCTATATAGTCCAATTTTCAAGAGGAATGTTTTCCCCACACACAGCACAACAAATAGGAAACTAGAGAAATCATATTGAACTAAAAGTTATTTTTTCTTTCCACAGCTAGATAGAGATGAGTTGCTTCAAATGTAATTAAACCATCAAAAGTAAGCTATCACCTCTTTTGTTTGTCTCACATATGCTCAGATAGGTCAGTGGAAATTCCTTGTTTTTTTAAGTTAAACTTAAAACAGTCTTTGTTCTTTGTTAGCTGACCAACACAACAATCCAGTTATAAAGCTTCATTTTGCCACGGAATGCCTCCTTGGATAACTGGACACTGGGCATTTGCATAAAGTACCCAACCCATGCAAGCTGCACCTTTGCTATAATTATCTCTATCCCTGACATAGTTACTATGTTTAGGTCCTACATGTCTGATACCTTATGCCACCAGTAAATGTCATGATTTGTCTAAAGTAACTTGCATGTGACTGAGTTTCCTAATGTGTCAACTATAACTGGTCCAATTCCCCCACACTCAAAGTAAAGATAGTCTAACTGTTGTCTTATTGACCTTAAGTTTAGTTGACAATTCAATGTCCTTTTACAGACTTCCAAACACTGATTTATTTCATCAACATGCAACATGGTGTTTCCTAACTAGATGAACTTATCCACCAGAGGCAATGGGTACCCATCAACACCAATGTTAGGTAGCGCATAACATTTCCCAGGAGCAGACTGGTGCATGACTGTTATGTTGTGGGACTAATGGAAATCCAAATCGTTTAAGAATATACATATGAAGCTATAAAATGTCTTATTCCAGCCCAGGCATTATCCAGGTACATGGAAAACTCTACACTCAGCATTGCAAGAATACATGTATGAGGCACATCATCCAGGAAAACATAGGGTAGGAACACACAAATTCTTAACTTATAGCATTGTCCACACAGCACAAAAAACAACTTTCCTACTTACTGATGTACTTTTAGAGGTGATGAGCTGAAGTGTGGGGGCAGGGTGGAATCAATACCCTAACTAGAAATTTGATAGCAAATCTGCTTATCAGAGTGATGTCTCCTCTTCATTCTTCTGTTTAATGGGCAGAGGAGAGCCCATTGTTCACTCAAACAGAGAATGTCCTTTCCTCAGGACTGTGAAAAGGAGCAGTCCCTCTTCCAAAGAACCTTACCTATCAGATAGAATAATAAGATCCTTTGGCTAAAGAGGCATGAGGGGTTTAAAACCTGATTACCCACTCAGAAATCCATGACTGAAATATGAAAGGATGAGATATTAAAAACTGAGCCATGAGTAACCAGGAACAGTCACCTGACATAGAGGTGAAGCCTAGGGCTGGATTTCCAGGGATCTGGGGATCTAGAGATGCCAGATAGCAGAACTAGAATCAGGAGACAAAACTGGAGTCGGGATATGCCAGGAATTGGAACTGGAATCAGAAGTGAAAGCTGGAGTCAGCACATGCCAGGGGCCAAGATTCAAAAGCAGAGATCCAAAAGGTGAAGCCAGGAAGCACACGGTGGTCATGAACAAGTACCTAAGTCTTTGCTCAGACAGAGTGATGCTGGGGGAGGAAGGACTGACTCCTCTCTGTAACAGTGATGGAAGCCCCAACATTGAAATGGCAGGGTTTTAATCATCACAATTAAAAACCCACTATTTCAATTTAGGGGACTAAGCCCCCGTCACGTGTACAAACGGCCTAAGGGAGAAGTGCTAAAATGGAGCTGAAGGGAGAGGGGCTTTACCCTCCTGTCCCCGCTTCTCCAACACCACAAACCTTCCCTGCTCTGGATCTGACTCCAGTTCTGGCAACAGGAAGGGCAAAGATACAGTGACAGCATGTATGCAGGAGCAGCCAACTGGAGGTTCACCACTTTTAGAGGGATGTGTCCTCCTTTATTTGCCACCAGACACAAGTAGGGTTTTTTTGGCCACTTGACATGCATGACAGTGGCAAAGAGGGGTGCTATGCTGCCACTTACACCTTTGAACAGGAGAGCACACAAAGTAGAACATCATCTCGCCCTCTGTCACATGTCTCAGCCCCTCAGCTCTTGCATATTTCCTAAATTTGTAGAAAAAAGGAACCAGCACATAAAATCTACTAATCCCCAATCAATTCATCAGAGTTTCCAGAGGAGAGATGTTGTCCACACTTCCTAGAAATCAACCCCTGTTTTTGTAAATCATTGTAGGGAGCAGTTCTGGTAGACATGGGCTCAGGGAATTATCAACTGAAACTTTGTGGCATCAAGGACCTGGAAACGGCTGCAGTTTGTGAGAGCTGAGCAGGAGGGAAGAACTAAAGAATGTAAAAGAATTAAAAACATGGTTATTATTCGGGTATGCCAGACCTGTCCAAATAGAATCTAGAAATGGACAACTACAAACTGTCTGAGGCACCTACAGGAAGTGGACCTAAATAAAGGACTTCAACTTTAAACCTCCACTATATGTTGTTCATGTTTGGTTACAGGTTTCTATTTCAGATTGTGACCGCATTTCAGTCAGTCGACTAAAATCTTCCATTTGGTTGCCATTCCTGTGAGCTACAAAGCAGCGTTAACTGGGCTCAAATCTTTCTGTTTTTTAAATAATTGTGTAAAAATATTGGGGCCTTTAAAAATCCATAAATACTATAGTGCTAGTTGGCCTTTTTATAGTTTCATAGTAGCTAGAGTCGGAAGGGACCTAGGTAGATCATCTAGTCCGACCCCCTGCCTGAGCAGGAAAGAGCACCGGGGTCAGATGACCCCTGCAAGGTGCTCATCTAACTTCCTTTTAAAAATCCCCAGGCTTGGAGC
>NW_017728931.1:93451823-93478501 GCF_001723895.1 Crocodylus porosus | reverse complement strand
CCCCGTCCCCCATCGCTTACCTGTTTCTCCCTTTTGACCATTGGTCTGGGCTCGCTGGCTGTTGCTGGGCCTGGTAGTTCATCGTCTCCTCCGCCCTCATCTTCCCCCTCCCCCGACGAGCCTAGTTTAAAGCCTTTTTACTTTAAGAATAATGAAGACATCACCAAAGAAATACAAAAACTGTAGCTAATGAAAAAAATGCAAATGTAGCTCATTACTTGTTAGTATTGTTACACTGAATAATATCCCAGATATGTATTCTGTAAATTTGGCAAGTCTTTACAATTTGCTTATAATGGCAATGGAAAAAAATAATTATTAATTATAATACCTTTGGCTGAGAGTGCAAACCAAGT
Source organism: Crocodylus porosus (assembly GCF_001723895.1). NCBI lineage: Eukaryota > Metazoa > Chordata > Crocodylia > Crocodylidae > Crocodylus > Crocodylus porosus. Next base: position 93,478,145 of record NW_017728931.1, on the reverse strand, counting down.
ATAAACTATCTTGTAAGATTTTTATTGAAGCACAAATAATCTCACTCTTATTATATTTAATTCCCTTAACTCATGAAAGTGTAAATGGTTTTCTTCTGAGCAATCCATGCAATTTTTCCTGAATTAACCTTCCAGAGAAGCATAAATATGAGGCCAAAGAATTTAAGCAATTATGTCACATAACCTACCATGCCTATATGCTAGAACTTCTGATGGTGTAAATTGGCATAGCTTATTAACTCCATTGAGCTAAGTTGATTTATGCCAGGTGAGGAACTGGTCCGAAGTTTTATATACTGTAGCTTGAAAAATGGGGGAAAGATAAGCAGAGGAAAGGAACTATCACATTCTGAAAACGGGAATGGGATGTGTAATACTATTACACTATATCCCAGTTTCTAGAAAAGTATATATTGGGCATGTCTATATGTCACCCCACGGTGATACAGCAATGCAGTATGTCACTGTATGGCATGCTATGGTGACATATTGATCACACAAGTCTACATGTGATTGCCAGCTATGTTGCCATAGTGACATGCTCCACTGGTATAGAACACCACTATAGCAATGAAGAGGTGAAATCTGCCCATGCACTGCATGCACAGCACAGTAACCACCCATACTGCACCATGCTCTGAAGTACTAAAGCATGGCGCTGTAGGAACATTGCTGTACAGCAACGTGTAGAGGTGCTCATTAAAAACAAAAAACAAGATAAAGAAACTGTGCTGCAGTTTTCTATTGCTGCATTTGACAATTGCTGATCAATCTTCATGCTTTTTAATTGTCATTGCGCTTGTTTGATCATTCTATCTCAACTTTATACATTAATTCTTTTGGGCTATGTTCCTTTAATAGAAAATGAAAGTCATCTAGATTAAAAAGTATATTTTTCTTTCTCATGTATAAGAAAACACAGCTTCACTTGGGCATTTGTGAAAAGGTGAATGGGAGAGGATAGCCTGAGGTAATTGTAACTACTCACTATTTGTGAAGAACAGAAGCATTGATTCGAGTCTAACTGCTGTGTGATTCCACTACAAGCACTGCTGTAATAATGCCAGAGTTTGACTTTATATATCACAATCCTATGTTCAACTCCACTGAAGTCAATAGATTTTAACATCCTTCGGGGTAGGCACTGATAGTATTAGTAGGGTATTGTTGGTGTTTTGGGATAATATGCCTCGTAGTTGTCCAACAGGGTTGTTTGTGTGGTTTTAGGAATAGGTTAGAAAAGGACTTGTATAGGGATGATCTTGCCTTGAACAGAGGTTTGAACTAGATGTTCCTGCTGAGGTCCCTCCTAGCCTTACTTTATTATGATTCTCTGATTTACACTAGGTTTCAAAATATTCCTCCAGCATTTAATCATCTCTGATATACAGATTTATTTTCAAAAGTATTTGCACAGTCACACATTTATGGAATGGAACTTACATCAACATAATGACTATGGGACAAACTTCTTCTCTGACTTACACCCTATATGACTCTTAACAGGATAACATGATCCTCTCAGTCATGCTAGAGAAATCAGCCTTATGGAAGTAAATGCCTTCCACTACTGTAAATGAAGGATAAATTTTGTGTATTTTTATCAGTTGAGTTAAATGATATACAAATTAATGATGATTCTGGCCCCTTAAGTCACTCTTATATTGTAAATTAGGCAATTACCACAAACTCAACTTTCTAAAGATCAGTTCTGATTTTTCCGTTTTGCAGTCATTTAACCTTTTTACTTAATGCTTCAACCGGGAGTTTTTAAGTTTTATTTTGCAATTTCTCTCTGCCACTGCCAAAAGGAGAAAAACAGAATAATTGTTGGGCATAAAAATCAAAAGCAGAGAGACAACAAAATAAATCAACAAGTGGTGAAAATCAGATTAGGGAGCTATGATTTCATTTGCACTCAATCTGGGAAAGAAAAGATTTGAACAAAATGAATGGGATGAATTGTAAAGCTGTTTTATCAGCGTAATACATCTTACAGGCACTCCACAGCCTATAAAATTGTTTGGGAGCAAATAAAGTCAAAGAAGTTTGGATGCCCTGTACAAATAGGCATCTGTTTTACAGACAAATGCTGTTATCTTTAATGGAGCAAAACTCTCAGTGAGGTCCCCATTTCAATTAATTGTATAGATGTATCCATTAGAGCAGGACTGTCCAATTTCTCAGCACCTGGGGGCCACATGCTGTGCAGGGCAACAGACACACAGGAAACACCCCGATTTGCTCCCCCTTACATGTGTACAGCCTCACACCAAGTGGCAACTCCATTCTCTGCTGATGAATACAGCCCAACCCCTTCCCTTGCCATGAACCCAGGATGAGTAACCCAACCCACTCCCCCACTGCATGCACCCTGGCTTCCCTGCTACATGCACCACACAGGGAACTCCCCACCTCTGTTGCACAGGCAGCCTAGCTCCCCCCAAACATCTGTGAGACCAGAGAGGTCTTCCATAAAGCCTGGGCACAGGAGACATAACTCACAGACCACGCAGGGTGCGCTGAGCAGGGCGCAGGGAGGCTGGGGATAGTAAGCCCTGCACTGATGTTGGGAGCACCAGCCCCACGTACCAGCACCACCACTCACAACCCTATCTACTGGGACACTATTTCCATCCCCTCCCACTCCTCTGAGAGGCAGACACTGGGATGCAGGGGAATGTGACTCAAGAAAGACACATGCCTCAGTTTACAATGTTGCAGTTGCTAAGCTTTTCTTCCTTTTAATAAAGAAAACCTGTTGAAGATGGAGCATGTCAGAACTTGGTCCCTCTGCCCATTGATGCAAGCCCAAACATCTTTGGAGTGGGGAAGGGACAGGAGCAGGCGTGGGAGAGATTTGTGAAAGGGACAAAATAATCTGGAGGAGCGGATAGGATGGGGAACAGGGAGAGGGTGGAGGTCAGAGGGAATGCCACAGGGGCAGAACTCAACACAGAAACCTTGAGGAGAGGCATAGCAGAGGGGGGCTTTAGACCTGGAACATTAATTCCCAGACTTCAAAGTGAAGACCAGAGACTTCTCTATATAGGACCTGGACACGTGGGTGATCCCAGACCCACTGTCCACCTGAGAGGGTTGCCGAGAAGGGCAGGCAGCTGCAGAACAGGAGGCATCGGCATAGCAAGGGACCCCCAGCACTCCCTCATGAGACCTCTGCCCCCTCGCACCTTGCCCTGAGTTCCCAGTCTTCTGCTACAGGGACCCCAATCCTGTGACCCTTGGCCACACATGGGGCCCACCTCACTTGGCACTAGTCAGCGTTGTCACAGGTAGCTGCAAAGCAATCCAGCATCCTGTTCATGAACTCCTTTTCCGGGCACAGGGACTCTGCCAGGTCCACCAAGGCATGGGTTACCTCTTTAAAAAGGTAAGTGGACTTCTTGAGCCCCCCTTTCTTCACCCTAGCAGCCTGAGTGTAGGCATCCCCCAGCCTAAGGATATCCCCCTTCCACATCTGAAGTCTCTTCTCATCCCACTCCCATTGCTTGTGACACCAGAAATCAGCTGTGCCTGCCCAGTGCTCAAAGGCAGCAACCAAAGCCTGCAGCATCTCCTCCTTGGTTCTTTGATGCCTCCTACAGATATCCCTTATGCACTCTGCAACTGTGCAGCCCCCTGTCCTTGTGCCAGCATCACATTCTCTGCTCACTATCCTCCCTCACATGGGCAGTGTTTCTGCAGTTTGACAGGGAAGACACAGAGCCTTTGTATAAAGTTGCAACTTTTGCTGATAAAATGAAGTATAATGGCAAGTGTCCAGGTTGCAGCATGCCCGGCTCTGACTTCTGAGATATGGTGTCTTAGTGCCAGGGTTGGGGCTCTGTGGGGCTGTGCCTGAATATAGTGGCATAGGGGTCCCTGACTGGGTGTGCAGGTGCCAGTGTCAGGGGCTGAGGAGCTGTGCCTAAGTGCGGGGGTTTTCCTAGCTTCAGTGCTGGGGTCTGTGTGTATGTCATGGGATGCTTCATGATGGGGTATTAGGGATATAGGGGCACAGCCCAGGGGACCCAGTTGCCCAGGTCCCAGTGCTCATGTAGGGGACACTTTCCCTACCTGTGTGCCTGTGGCTGACAGATGTCTCGAGGCAGGGCCAAGGAGAGGAGCTGTGCTTGCTCAGCTCTGGAACAGCCCAAGGGCAGGGCCTGCTGGGGGCTCAGCCAGCAAGGGGCAAGTGGTAGTGCACCTCCCTGAGAGAAAGGGATAAAGGAGGCCACAAAGCAGGCTGGGATGCCAGCAGATAACAAACTAACTTTTCTAGTAATGAATCGATAGGATCTTCTCTAGCCCCGATTAATGCACATAATCAATATTTGCCATTCTGTTGCTTTCTTTTCATTGTTCTAACAAAAGTAAACATTCAAACAATTCAAATCCCTTCAGACTATTTTTAAAACATTATATTAGTGAAATAATTACATTATATTAAGTAAAAAAATGTCATATGCTTAACTGTTGATTGCCTTCCGGATATATAAACATTTTACTCAATTTATCCAAAGACTGATCTAGTGCTTACTAAAATCAGTGGAAGACGCACGTGGGTTTTCCAATGCATTTGGAGCAAGGACTTCCATAGCACCTCATAAAACCTCTTGACTCTTTTCATATTTTTTCCATAAGGACAGAAACACACCTAGATAAACCAGGAACCCAGCCAAAGTAATAAAAAACTCTGAACAACTCTTGAACAAATCGCTTCTCCTACATGTTTAATTTAAAACTCAGTGTGATATGATACAATAGGCCAGGATAGAAATGGAAATGTGAGTTTGAAAGACACTGTGAACATATGCATTTTCCCAGTGTATCACAATTACAGAAACACTTTTGACAAATGACTTTTTACTGATCCACAGTGAAACCTCTGTGTTCAATATCCTTTAAAGGTTTCATTTCTTTTCTGTAATGGGGTGGTCAAGTGGATTCATATTGGGGAGCAAATGAAAAAAACTCATGGGCATGAAAAGAAAAAATGAAAGGCAAAGGTTTTACCAAAGAGAATAGAAATGCAAGCTTATGCAAGGAACCTTTCTATCTCACTTGAACAGAAACCTCAAACACAATGGCTCTAATGCCGTTGAGTCCTCCTGCTGCTGCTGATTCTTCTACTCCAAAAGTCCTGATTGCAAGCACTGTAAAAATGTTTAAAGTAAAAAATCCTTCAAGCCAAGGGAATCAAAAGAGAATTTTTTTAACTTGGTCAGCAAGTGCAGGTACTTATACCTATTTAGAATATTTATGTGAGGTTTTGAGTAGCAATCATAGTATTCAGACAGTTAATCCAGGTGAAAAAGGTTGAAAACTGATTTTTGTTTCTATTTTCAGAATCTCAGTCCTCACAAACAAAAGTTGTCCCAGAGTTATTTAATCTTCCAAGTTCACAACCCAGCATGGCCTATCTCTTTAAAATAACAGAACTGAATTATTTTAATCACCTTTAGCATTGTCACTTTTCCTAGAAAAATGTATAAATGAAACAAGAACACTTCAAAGCCACAGGAGAGGGTCTTTTTAGTGCAACTATTCAGGACTTCAGTATGTGTGAATATCTATACAAACATATTTTCTGTGATTAAAAATGACATATTGAATTGCCAACCAAAATGGAACACAGATTCTTTTTTAAATATTCCATAGCCTACATATAATTGGGCACATAAATAAAGCACCCAAAATGGCTCCACTCAGTAATTCTGCATGCTGGGAGCACACATTAGGAAGAGAACCAAAAGCTTCAAGTTCACTGTTCACTCATGAGCCAAGAAAAGTTGATACACTTGGAATTTGGGGGACAAGAACTGCTATGGAGTCCTGCCAGGTTCCCCACCATACCCACATCCTCATAATGCCCAGGTTTTGCCTCTGCAAGCCAGAAAAAGGATAGTTTGGCCTCTTAAAATAGTTCTGCATTGCTTAAGAAAATGGAATTATAAAGTGACCCTGAGAAAAAGCAGCACTTAGATGAGAAAGGACATTAAAATTACATATTACAGCCAACTCGCATGCTACACGTGGTGGGTGCTGAGGAGACAAAGCACCTCCGAATGTAAAAGAATAATAATTCCAAGTTCCACTATGACTCATATAATTCCTATTCCTGCAGAGAGCTCTTTCTAATGATGAAGTAATTGGTCAATGTTAGACAGCTGTCAGTTTATCTGGCCATTTTACGATAGATTATTCACTAACAACAGCACCATGGCAAGCACTAGAATTTGCTTTTTTATTGCTTTTAGCCTGTATGGAATTAGAAAAAGATGAGGTAGAACTACGAAAAGAGGAGCTGACTTTGATGGAAACAAAGGAACAGCAGTAACTCAGAAAAAGTCCTAATGTGATAAAAATTAATCTATGAGTTCACACAGAGGTGGAGAGTAAATGGAAGGGCCAACTTTTCTGCTTAAAGTGAATAATATTGGTGGAGATCTTGTTGACTAAGAAATAGTAAAAAATTGGCAAATCAAAAAGTTGAGATACTGCAGAGAAAGTATAACCCTTTGGATGATGGAAAATGTCCTTTTATCCTCTCTGCAGTTGCATGCAGTGAGTACCAACAAAACAGTATTCCTGTCTTTCCAATATCCTGCCTGCTTATAAGCATTGTTTCCCCTTTTCATATAGAAGCTGTAGGCCGAATGTTAAAAACAAAAACAAAAACCCTCCACAGCGCATGGCCAATGGAACTGCATCACTGATCAGTAAGAGTATAGCGCCCAGCCTGGTCAGTATGAGTGACAGATTATACATGATTCACAAAAATATAAAAAAAAGGTGGGGAATCTAAAAAGGGGTAAGTATAAGCAAAGACAAAGTAGAACTATAAGTGAAAGGCATGGGTCACATCAACAGGAAGCAAGTTTTAGAAGTGGTCTTTCCAACATGCAGAAAAGATATAATTATGATCTTTTTTTTATTATTATTAAATCAGTAAAGGTGGCTCTGAATCCTTGCAGGAATGGATTGCTGCAATATATTTGGCATATCAAAGCATACAAGATTTTGCTTGAATGTATTAAGTGGATTTGATATAGTGAATCACCAGTACCACAAGAAAGTTTGAGTGGTTTTAATTCTGATTTTGAAAAAATTACAAAGTAGAGTAAGATACAGATTCTTTCTCATCTCTATCAAGTCCAGCAGGAATGAAGCCAGTGGCAGAAGTGCGATCTCCTCCCATTCTAAAAGGGATCATGAGAAGAATGAAGTTATCCAATACCCTTATAGGCAGATGATATTTTGCTGTATGTCTCTAATCCTACTGTGTATGTCTTTGCCCGGAGTGTTTGACATTTTGAAAGAATATTGATAAGCCAGAATTTTAAAAGGCAAAAATTGATGCCATTCTAACATAAGGATGCACTGAACTGATAAGGAACAAAGGTTTCTGTGCTGCCCATGTGTTGGGAAGTTGGCTGGGCTCTGCATATTCTCTCTTCCAAAGTCTAGGAGGCAATTAGCAGAAATACTACAGTTTGCCTTAAATTATGATAGCCTGCACTGCTGTATTGTAGAACTCACTTTCTCTTGGTTTGCTAAATGAAGCCTAACACGTAAGACTCAGTAGGAATGTGTGGAGCTGGATACAGAACTGAAGAAAAAAGCAAGTACTTTGGTGGGGTAAAATAAAAGCTGTTGGTATTCCACAAAGGGAAAAGCCATTTCTGCAACAAAAGTATACCTGGGACACTGTAGGAGTGGTTATTCTCTTCCACCTCATGTTCTCTGGGTAAGGGGGGAAGTGGAATTCCCAGTCTATGATTCTAGCTGAGTTAGAAAACTTAGGACCCCTCTACATGTTACATTTATGCTACAATTCATGTGTTAATCATGGTATAAATGGCAAGAGTGCTACAAGTGCACCCACTCTATAGGCATCTGTCTGTCTTACAAAACAATAAAAATGCACTGAGGCATCAACCCATTGAACATCTGCAATTGTAGCAATGAGCCCATTCCTTGAACGACAGTCACTTCCACACATCACTTGTGAAATTAATATAAAACAATTCTGAATGTGGTGTGGTGTTTTTCCTGAGGTTTTTTTTTTCTTTCCTCTGCATGTTGGCCTCTTCTTTCTTCAAAAGCTGTCATTCCATACATAACAGATTGCTTCCAAGCACTTTGATCCTCAGTAATCTTTTCCCAGTTGTTTGGCTCAATGTTCATTACATTCATCTCTCTCTTACAAACATATTTGAAATGGAGATAAGGATGGTTCCATGGGCTTTTTCCTGTAAAGAGTTCTCCATACAGAAGATCCTTGGGCATATGGCCATCATCCATTCTCTGCATGTGACCAAGCCATCAAGTCGACACGGAGACGAGAATGGACGGTTGGAGTGCAGGCTCAGGGGCGATCTGATGCCTACCTATAAGTTTATCAGAGGTGTCCACCAGTTTCTGGGGGAATGTTTGTTCACCAGAGCGCCCCAAGGAACAACAAGTTCAAACAGTTATAAACTCCTGCAAGACTATTTCAGGCTGGACATAAGGAAAAATTTCTTTACTGTCCAAGCCCCCAAGGTCTGGAATGGCCTGTCATTGGAGGTGGTTCAAGCACCTACTTTGAACACCTTCAAGAGTAAATTGGATGCTTATCTTGCTGGGATCCTATGACCCCAGCTGACTTCCTGCCCCTCGGGCAGGGGGGCTGGACTCAATGATCTTCCAAGATCCCTTCCAGCCCTAATGTCTATGAAATCTATGAAATCTATGAACACTGGCATGTTCCAAGACCTCAGGAAACTTTGTCCCATCAAGATATCCCTAGAATGCAGTAAAGATAACATAAGAAGAACCTGTTGAGGCACTTTGAATGCACCATCAAATGGCAAAGCAGTCACAAAAAATGCTCCACATATAACATAGAACACTTTTATGACTGGTTTGTACAGCATCTTAAAGTGAACATGTAGTTAAGTCCATGGTTTCTGCAGGCTGGGGCCAACAATAAGCTGATTGTCAGTCCCAACCCTGGGACCACAATAGGGTTTACAATGTGCCCTGGTGTGTTCCCAGCCCTGGGACCAACCATCAACAGATTTAAACCCTGGCTCTGGGACCCTACCAAGTTATATCAAGCAACAGATACCCGTCCTTTACCTGGCAAGTGGAAAGAGCAAAATGGGCACCTGATTCTTGATCCCAAAATTGTGCTTCCTGCCATTGTAACGTGCCATGGCAGGAGGTGTGATTGTTGGGACTAGGGCTCAGATTCCATGGCTCCTTTAAATGAATTTGTGCCAGAAGTCTAATACACTGACAATTATGCCTCTACTTCTAATCATAAAGCTAGTAGTTAGACTGTTAGAGAGGAAAGAAAGAAGTTAGGAGAAGCAGGTTCTGTACCCAATTATTATTATTTTTGTGTCTTCTCAATCAAGTTACTTAAAGTTAGATCTAAAAAGGGACTAAAAGAGTTTACAGGTAGGTCTTAGGCATGATTTAAATGTCTAAATGCTAAAGCACAATACTCAAAAACCCAGTCAGCAGCTGCCTAACACAGAGGCATTTCAATGTTTAACCCTTTAATTCCTGAGGCATTTAAACGTTTTATTTTTAGGCCTACATAGAAGGATCTGTTTTGACAGTGCTGAGCAGCTTGGTTCCTGCCTCATACCTCAGTATCTACAAAAGATGGATCCAACCCTCTATCTCACCAGAAGGGATCAATCTGACAGACCTTCTCAGAGTTGCAGGCCAGGCTCCACACAAAATACAGTGGTACTTCTTGTTTCCTTGTTCCCCTCTCTCCCCCCTTTTGTTGCTGTTGGAGAAAGAACAGATACTAAGTCCTCCTTTTATATGAGCAGACAATGGCTAGAATACATTTTCCCTTTTTGGGGTAAGTAAGTTGTGTACACTCCTCTGCCCTGACCACCAGGCTACAGGCTTTTCTAGGGTGTAAGCCAGAGGTGGGCAAAATATGGTTCGCAGGCCAGATTTGGCCCACGAACACATTTGATCCAGTCAGCAGACAGGTAGCTACCAACTCATTGGATCTGGCCCATGGGTGGCCAGCCATGTGGTGCCAGGCAGGTGGGACTGTTTCCACCAAGCAGCATCAGCTCTTGATTCAACAGCATCTGCTGTGGACCTGGGCAGATGCTTCTACCATAGCAGGTGGGTGATGGCATCAGCTGAGGATATCACTGGCAGGCTCAGGAGCCCCACTGCAAAACTTGCCAGTCCACAGCTGACACCACTGCCTTGCCAGTGTGGTGGAAGTTCCTGCCCAGAGCCCCAGCCAAGAACCTGCCATGGCCTCAGCTGAGGAGCCAGGAAGGAGCTTCTGCCATGCTGGGTGGGCAGCACTGTCAGCTGCGGAGACCACCGGCAGGTTCTGCGTCAGGGCTCCAGAACCTGCTGCTGTGCCCCACTGCCTGCCTGCTGCGGCAGAAGTCCCCATCTGGGCCAGAGCCGTCAGGGCTCCTAGTGAACTACAGCTCAGGCCAGGTTCTAGAGGAAGGGAGGGGAAGACAGACAGACAGAAAGAGAGAGAGAAAGGGGGAAGGGGAGGAGAGGATGTAGCCCTCAACAGGTCACCAAAGCTCATTAAGTGGCCCTCCAACTGAAATAAGTGCCTACCCCTGGTGTACGCAGTAAGACACCTTGAACACCTCCTATTGAAGGTAATCTGTTTTGCATGGGATAATGGTTCATTTGAACCATTTTCAGAAAGGGAAAGCAAGACTGAGCCTGATTCTGTACCTAGTGATTAGATTATTCATCTGTGAAAGAAGACAGCTGTAAGAGAAGACCTGCTCCAAAAACTGTTTTTGTGTTTTATACAATGGTAAAAAATGTATACTAGTCTTTAGAGCAGGGACTGGAACACACCTGCAAACAATGGGAGATTGTGCATACAAGTCCTGCCAATTTGTTACACCCACCTTTCTAAAAACATGTTGAGATTCTTAGTTGAGAAAAAGTGAAAATTGTTATTATTAAGATGTTTGAAAAACAATTTGAAAAAAGGCTGCTTCTTACCATTATTCTTAGCTGGAAGAACAAGCTTGTTAAAAATGAATGTTTTGCCCTGACTCCAACAGTGTTTGTGCTCCAACAAATATCTCTGAAAACAGAAACTTTTTTTAAACACAAGGAAATCAAAACTGCCAGCTTTCTACATGACCTATTTAAAATTTATTTCTGATTGAATTGTGAATTGCCAAGAAACCACTCAGATTAAAATAGAAAAATGATCATCTACATTAGTGGACATTGTTAACATGTCCATTTATTAGAAAAGACAAGTTAAATGAAATAAAAATGGTTTGCCCTTGGGTGAAAATTAAACTGAGCATTTGGGAGGAATTAGAATAAAGAGGAGTGATTTCTTTTTTCTCTCCCAAAATCAATTTAATTTTTTGTGGATCCAAGGTACAAACTAGGTTTTGTGGAAAAGATCAACTGTTGCTGCAGGGAGGATGAAATGGATAGATTAATTAATTCACAAAGAAAACTTGAATTTCTTTGAGCTAGTCCATGCACAGCCTAAAATCATCTTTACTTCTATGGTAAAAGAACTCAGATTTAAATTCTTATGCACAACCACACAAAGAAGGTGATTTATTTTAAAGAAGAATCTAGAAAAAACTGTTTTGTCAGGAGCACAGTTAGTCAAACAGACTCTTTACCATATGTATGAAAATAGAGAAGGTTGTATATGAAAATGAGATGATTAAAACATACAGTGAACATACTGTAAGTATGGTTCACATAACAAAGAAAATTTCATTGGACAATATAAATAAGATTTATTAATGCTTTAGACAGACTGAGAACAGTTTATAAAAAATCACTATGCTATTGTGATCCCTTACTCAAGCAATAAATCACATGCTTATTCTGACTGCTTTCATTGGAAAAGAGTGCGTGAGTAAGAGGTTCAAAGTTTTAGCCTGCATACAAGAAAGCAGTGGGGGCCAACCTTTCTGGCAGACGTGCCACAACTTAGCCCACACCCTCCCCAAGTGCCGCTCCAAACCCCTCCCCATGCAATCTGCTGCTCTGCTTGCTGCTTTCTGCCCTATCTTCCACTATACTGCCTGTCCCCTCCCTGATCTGCCATGTGCCACGCACAGAGGCTGCCCGTGCCCTGCTGTAGAGAATGGGCCAGATTCTCAGCTCTTCAGCACTGGCATTCGGTGCAGGTGAAAGAACAAGTAGAACATTAAATCTAAGCCATCTATTGTACATTACATGAGCTGTAGAAATGTCGTTGAAAGCCATGCATTGTGCCCCATAGTCCCTCATTCCCAAAATACCAATCACAGAGGGATGGGAGGAAAGGGAGGTACTGTCATGGTCTCTGAGCAATCAGGCCCAGAGCACTTGAGCTATCACACCTTCCCCTGATCCCTGGCTAACAAGAGTGCCCTAGTTTTCTGTGGAGACAAGCAACTGGATTGGGTGCCGCACTGCCCCTTACCCTTGTAAGGGCAGCTGAGCCTCAGTCTGTTCTGACAAGCCTTCTTGTGCTCACCACTCCTTCCAATTCTCCCGATTCCTGACTCAGCTTTGACTTTTCCTGACCCTGACTTCAAATCTTCCCTGGCTCTCTGACCCCTGATTTCTGATCTTGGCCCACTTCTGGATTACATCTCTTGGATTTCCCCTAAGTCCTCCTAGAACTTGGTTCCCATGGTCTCAGCCCCCAGCTTGGCACTCGGGGAATCTGTACTCCCACACTGCTGACCCCAGTAATTGGTCCTCAGGGCCTATCTGCAGGCCCAGCTGTTTATAGCCTGGCCAAACCCTGACAGGCACAGAGCTGGCATAACCACCCAAGGATACTTCTTTAGCAAGTCAGTCCTTTACAGAAATTTTTGCCAAAAGGAGCAACAAGTGGAAAGGTAGTTAGCTACATTAGTCTGAAGTCAGGCAGAAAGCAGGGCAAGGTGTCATTGTAGGGATTAACTGATCCAAAGAAGCATATGCTTTCAAATGCATTGAATGAAGTAGGTTGCTGCTTATGAAAGTTTGGGCCTCTCTGAACCTTGTAGTCTCTAAAATGCCACACTTCCCTGCCAGGAACAACAAGTAGGACTGTGAAATTGTCAGATTTCTTCTTCCTAGGGTACCAAGGTCATAAAGGCTGTTTGCAGATATTTAAAAAAAAACCAACAACAAAAGCCAAACATGCTTTTAGAAGAATTAGCACGTTACTTTGACCCAGCTCTGCAAAATCTGTATAGATCGGGCACAGAGTTTTTTGGTGCTTATATCAAAAGCAGAGTCAATCAGCTATTAGGTAAAAGCGCCAAAAAAGCCCCACTAGAGCACTCAATCTATACTGACACTAGGCGAGCTGGGTCCAGCTAACTTGCTGCTTCTTCTGGGCATGCACTGGGCTCTGCGCAGGAACACACTGAGCTTCAGGTAAAGTGCCAGTTTGTTTGGGGTTTTTTTAATATCTGCAAACAGCCATAGGTATCACATCTTGCAACAGAAGCCAGATGGGCCATTGCATAGACCCCACTGGATTTTTTTAATCATTTTTTTTTTTTTTTTTGCACCAGATCAAACTTTTCAGTTTTTTCTCAGAGGGGGCTGTGGAGCAGAATCCTAGGTTTCAGAAGTTATTGTCTTCAAAATATGAAGATTTTTTTTTATGTGTTGCTATGTTTTGAATTATTAGCATCAGTACTTGGGTATTTCCTGAAATGCAAGTTAATCCAGGATGCAAAAATAACACATTTGAAAGTTCTCAAATGTTACTCTGAAAATGTAACAGACCCTCAATAAGTACTAGGAAGAAAGTTCAGTACAACATTACAACTGCATAAATAAGTAAGATTTCTCTGTAGTGCTTTTAAAAATAATACCACTTAATTCAAGCAACTATAAATTGATTTTGGATTTGAATGGATTTGGACTTGCCAGTAAAGTAAATGGGAGCTCAATGAGCACATGCATCAGAACCCAAAATATGACCCAGTATTCACAAAGAAACACCTGATGCTTAAAGGAATAATAATCCTTACTTCCAAGAAAGGTAAGACTATAAGAAGAGGCCTTTGGCATTTCAAAGCGGTGGTATTTCATGCACATGTTTAGCTGATCCTATTTAATAGCATGACAACAAAGAAAGGCACTGTTTGTATTCTCTGCTGCCTATGAGCCAATATGAAATATTCCGCTTGACTTTAAAAATAGCAAAAAAGCTAACTTGCCAGCTGGGTTTCAACTGGTCATAAATGCAAGATAATGCACACTGGAAAGGAATAAAATTTAAACAACTATGATGCACGGTGGGCCTTAACTGATCTGCAGCCACTCAGAAAAAGGATAAAGGCAACATCATGGACAATTCAGTCAAAACTTCTATTCAGCAGCAGTAAAAGAGTCGCGCAAACTGTATGACTTTGCAAAACAAAACAGAAAATACTGGAAGTAATTATGCCAACAGAGACATGGAGACTAGGCCTGTAATGTATTGTTCATTAGTTGCTATATATGGTACTGTTTCTTTGAATGCTTTTACTTGTGCCTCCTCAGGTGCCACGTTTACTTCCAGTTGTGGATCCCTGTTCGGAACAATAGATCAGAGGTGTAGCAAGATATTTCAGCACTCAAGGCAGAGGTGGGGTGGAGGGAATTGTGCTGACAACTGGAGAGCAGTGGGGGAATGGAGAATGTCACCTACCCCTGCTCTGCGCTTGGGCAGCAGCATGAGCTTGGCTGCTGTAGCTCAGGGACAGACATTATAGGGCAGCAGCCTGGTCAGTGCAGACTCTTCCAAGATGGTCCTGGTGTCCCTGTTAGCTCCCTCCTTTCCCCCCAGATACACTTCTGAGTACAAAGCTACACCTCCCATGGCAAAGCCTAGGAGGGAGCATTTTACTCACCTTGCCCACCCCTCTCCCCTCAGATACATTATGGGGCATGAGACTGTGTCTATGTGGCTCCCTATGGCCAAGCTGCACAGGACTGTTGTTGAAAAGACTCCTGAGTGGAAAGGGGTTAATGCCAGCGTCCCCTAAGTCAGCACTCAAAGTTAGTGCCCCCCTCACAACACCCTTGTTATGCTACCGCAATAAAGGTACCTGCCAAGTTAGCTGTATTATGCTCGCTCTCTCTCCTGGGCTAATCTAATCGCCTCCCACTGCTTTGGTGCTACAAGATAAAACAAGACCTTAATCTGAAATACTGGGTTCAGTTCTGATCCTGCAATCGCGAAAAAATATATAGTAAAAATATGACAGTCCCAAAAACAGATACCAAAAATTAGAGATTGAAAGAGACTTCTATCTGAAAAAAGGCTGTAAATATTGGAAATGTATAGTTTAGAGAGGACAGGACTAAGTAGTCATGACAGATGTGTACGGAATAATGATACAGAACATATATCAATACATGCTTTCATTAAAACTGTCTTTCAATACAAAATAAATGGGGAAATAAATTGAAGCATGTATACAATATATACATGCTCACAAAGAGAAAGCAAGATTTATATAATGTATAATTAGCCTATGTAATTCATTTTATTGCCATTACCACAAGCCCAAGTATTTAACAATTTTAAAAGGTTTTATATTTATATTGTAAAAGGCCTGGCAGTGGGACAGCCAAGTCACCTTCTAGTGGCTACCTTAATCCCAACTTGCTCGCCCCCTCTGACCTCTTAGGGTCCCACCCTGTCATATCTTCTGCCGTGCCTTAATGTTCTGATTGGACAGGGAGGCTGCCCCCAGAGGGCAGGAGGTTGCTTCAGGCCTTATTCCCTTGTCAGGGTTGCAGCCCCCGGGCCTAGCTCTCTCTTTACTGTAGCTGGGTCCACTGTATCAGGACCCTAAGTTCTCAGGCTCCAGCTCCTGTCATGCCCCCTGTGTGCTCTGGGCCCCTCATCTTGCCCTCTGCAGACTCCATGCTTGCACCCTCCTAGTCCTTGCTGTTTGACACCAGAGTCCTTCTGCCAAAAGCAGCCTAGGCCTAGGGTGCCCTTGGCACCCTTCTCAGTGGCCTCCTCTGTCCCTATAGCCACAACTCAGTTCTCTGGTATTTAAACACAGATGAAAAGATATGAGTCTCTGCTCTCCCACAAAGGTTCCCCCAACCCTACAGCAAAACTATACCATGGCAACACTGCAACATGCGGCCAAAATATATATGTTCCACTGCCCAGTGGTTCAGGGGTTTGCTTCCATCTTCCCTGCAGTCTGCAGTCCTTTGTCCATGACTGATCAGGCCTCTCCCTAGGACACCACTCCCTGCAGCATGCCAGACCAGGCTTCCTCCTTGTATCAGGCCCTGAGTTTATATGTTCCTCTCTGGGTCACCTGACCCACTATTTCTGCCCACAGGCTGGACACACCTGGGTTGGGTAGGCATTTTATTAAAGGCTTCTCTGCCCCTATCAGTTCCTCCAGGGGCTGGAGCCAGCCAGCTGTTCCTTGGTTCCCTTTCACCCCCTGTACTGGGGTAGGGGCCCCACCACAATATTGATGCTAAAGAAACCTGAAATTACATTACTTAAGAAAATACTATAAAAGGATATGCACTGGACCTAAGTCAAATACCACGGACATTGGGATGAGATTTCCTTGAGATCAAGTTAGTTCAAACTTGTCCACTCAGGGGTTTTCTGTACCTTCCCCTGAATCAGCTAGCACTGGCCACAGCTAGTCTGATGTCTGATCACACATGTCTAATCTAACATGTCCATTCTTATGTTCTTTTTGTTTCATTACATCCCTATAGTATCATCGTCCTACTAAGAAAAATTACTCATGGAAAGAAACATCCTACAACTACATGTGACTTACCACGCTTTTACTGGTGAAATAAAAATTAATCATTGATTATCTTCATATCTACATTTCTAATACAAAATAGAGCTGTCTACAAGTCTCCATATATCTGTCATGCCCCGCTGATCTAAATTATACCACAGGAGAGTTTTCCTCAGGTTTTTCATATAATTATATAACCTTTTTCTGATTGACACTAGTTCTTTTGTCTTATCTCTGTAAAGATTTTGAAGGCTGCAATTATTCCCTGTGAACTTAGAAACATAATGCTATTGATGATGAGGTCCAAAACGAAAACAAAGAATCATTAGGACAGCCATTATTTTTAAGATACTGTCTACTTATAAGCTCAGAGAAGGTTGCCTCTAAAGAAACATGATTATTACTACATCTTTGTTCTTCTTACTTTCCAGGCCTCATATGATGAATAGTTCATTTAAGATATACTGGCTTTGTAAACCCTCCAGGGCTAGGAAAGCTGCTTATGCTACAGGTCAGATTCATCTGTGCTGGCACAGCAAGATGTAAATTGTATTTCCCTGGGCCAACAAGGTCTTCCATACAAGAGAGAGGATTAACTCTGGTTTCTGTCAAGAAACTGGTTTTAGTTTCTACTGTTTCTATATTCTAAAGAAATATCCTGAGTTATAGCGCTATAACACAGTTGCCCCTTTCAAATCAGAACTTTAATTCTTGAATGAAGTGAGCTCTTGCTCATGAAAGCTTGTGTATCTCTGATTTGTCCCAGCCACCTGTGGAGGGTTTAGATTGAGAGTGTGATTGGGGGTAGAAAGGTAAGAAAGATTTATTGACTTAACAAAAACACAACTATGTGTAGTAACAAGACAAACAATGACAGACAAAAGCAATTTGCATCAGCAACTTATCGCAAGTCCCTCTGATGCCTGATACACAGCAAGCATCTCTTTCCACAAAGTTCAGCGAAGTCAGTCATCCCCAAACAACGCTGTCCAAGGGGTACCGGGAAGGACCCTGGAATGCAGTTCATGGGCCCCTCGAGGTCCATGGGCCCACTGATCCAGGCAACAGCTAATTAATCTTTTTTACAGATCTGCATCTTCCTTCTGAATGGTTTCCAAATATTCCAGCTAATTTATAGCTTCTGAAGGACACTGATAATGTACGACCACTCAGATTCCTTTTTCTTTAACTGTCCTTAGACTGACCAATAGCACTACAAGCCTTGCATTCCTTTGATAAGGTAATTTTAACTGCACCACAGGGCCTTACTACTTCTAGGCTTTGCTAAATTTACTAGGCCTTACTTTATACAAGGCCTCACTACATCTTAAACTATAATTAGACTTTTAGCAACAACGTATCATTTAATATCTAAACTAACTCAAAAAAACACTTGGTCTAATCTTCATAGAGACTTCAGCAAGCACCTTTATCACACAGACATACTTTTCAGCTGCCACATGATTCAGTTAGCGCATAAGGTCTACCCTGCCTTCTGCTTTAATTCTTGAGCAACACATGCTGCCTTTCCACTGAAAAAACAGGATTACATTCATTTCACATCAGCAACTTTATTTGCACTGAAGGATACAGAGATAAACCATGTTTGTTCCATGCCTGTATGTTTTTGTTTTGCGAGGGCCAAGTAATGGGGAGACTCCATTGATTAGATCTGGTGTTTGAAGTGCCTCTGGAGTTAACTGATTGAAAGGGCAGTTACATCATCACAACAAATTTGTACTGCATGACCACGATGAAAGAAGGATGAAATATTCAACACATCTTGCAGGCACTTCATGCAGCAGCTGCAGAGAATATTAGGAGATTCAACTGTCAAAAAAGAAACCTGATATTTATATGATATGCTCAAAGACTGATATCCATGCCAGTCCTTGGAAATGCCAGGTATAATCAAAGGAAGACCACAAACTACTCAGCCAGCAGCCCATTCTCATAAGGGAGTTTGAAGGAGAAATAAAAATACAGCTAGTATACTGCATAGTCCAGTGTTCTCCGTACTGCAAGGGCATGCTGTCTGAGTGTGCGCTGCTCAAATTGGGGTTTTTTTCACGGCTTTTTTCAACCCTTGGATATCCAGGGGTCAAAACAAAAAAAAAGCCATAGGAAAAAAAACCTGGAACAGCACATGCTTGAGCAGCATGCACTGCTGAAAAGTGGAGCTGGGCTACCTGCAGCCATACTGCAGCTGCCGGCCAGACTCCCCACAGCAGCATCACCCCAGCTACAGCCCTGGGACTCTCCCAAGATGCCAGGTAAGACTGCTAGGACCAGCAGAGTGCTGGCCCCAGTCTCCCCTACTGCCCCCCATGTAACTTGCAGGGCACCAAAGCATGCATGGCTCAGGTGTTCCCCAGGGACAAGTAGCTGCAATGCAAGGTGCGCCAGTGTTACTTGTCCCCAGGGAACCAAACGTCCACACACATCTGGACATGCCCTCTGGGTTTATCTTGTGAATCATATGTAGGTATTTGCACACCTTACAGTACTAATATTGTAAGGCACCTTGCAACACCCTTAAAGGGATCTCACAGAACCCCAGACACCCTAGCTGAGAAACACTGGTCTTCAGCATATGTTTTACAGGTGATTAGATGATATTCCAAAGAGCAGGGAAGTCAGACTAGAAGAATGTTTATACCAAACAAAAGAGACAGCACTCAGACAGCTCACCTGTGGCTACCACAGATACATATTATCTAGAAAGCTCTGGCGTCTCCAGCTCTGCGCTGTTCCATATGGCAGGCTCTCATTGGCCAAGGACCCTTGCTGTGAGGCTGTCCATATGTTGAGCTAACCAAGAGGTGGGTTCCACGGAAGCCTTGGGAATCCATGTAGAATAGTAAAGGGATTCTGAGCCCGGCATCTTTGCTGCCCCTCAGACTACCAATCTGCCCACTAAGTAAGAGACCAGCTGGAAGGAAACCTGTCAAGTTTCCAACAGAAACTTTCTGGGGTACATCAGAACTCAGCCAAAAGCAAATCATCTCTGTGACTACTTTGATTTCTACAAATCTATGAACTCTGTCGAAAAGAAAAAGAAGTGTCTAATAAGATTTTTTTACCTGGTCTAGACGCCATTTTTAGACATTGAAGTGCTTTCAAAAGCATTCAGCAGTCTGCAGTCAGAATGGAAGGTGCTAGCTGCTCAGATTTATTTTTAAATCTGGCTCTTAAAATGGGCAGGACTTAGCTCTGACTATGTGCTCCAACCAAAGATCTCTGCCACTTTTCCCTTAATAAATCTAGAAAGAAAACCTAGCAAGGAGAAAGGGGAACTGCACATTCCAGGCAGAAAAGCAGAGAGTGTGTGCATTGTTGGGTTTTTTGTTTGGTTGGTTGGTTTTGGTTTTTTAAACATGGGAGTATTCAAATAATATAATAATGAGGAATAAACAAGAGAACCATAAATGCATCTGGATAGATAGTTAAGAATCTGCAAATCTATTTTCCATCTAAGGTCAGCCTACAGTTTCTAATAATGATACTTACTGGTGTTCATCCAAACAGTCCAAACAGTAATAATCCCTTGCTTCCCATGCTGTAAAATATGAAATTCATTAAATAGCACTATGACATTACATTATCATATGCCGTAATGAAAAACTTAAGTCAAAATCCTGTCCATTAACTTGTATTATTGTTTTCTAAATCATAACCACTATTAAAATATAATAAAATAGCAAAACTGCTAACCTACTCCCATATATCCATGTACGTCTGTGAATCCAATAACATTACTTGTTGTTAGGTGACATTTATTGTAATTGTAACTGCAGTACAAGTGAAAACCTAAGTAAACAAGTTAATAAAACAAACTACAAATAACAATTCAGTCCCTTCCTCTTCTCATTATGGAATGGGCAACCAAGAGGCAAAGTGGTATAGATTTGACAGTTATATTTTTTAAAATCTTGAGTAACTTTTCTTTGTAGCTACTTACACTGAAAATGTACCTTCTGATGCTAAGCTGATTGTATCACAACTAAGGAAAAAGAAGTCTTTCTCCTTTTATCCTAGCCCTATTAGGATTTGCAACAAATGCTTTGTTATGTATGGATTTTAGGGGGTGAGACTATGCCTGGACTGGGGCCTGATCACAAGCCCCTAATGGTTAATAAGACTGTTGCTGCATAACTTTGCAATGCCATTGTGAAGAACATCTGTTAGCTCTGTAAGCAACCACAGAAACCCTATATAGGGAGCAAATGCCACACTGCCCAACAGACAAAAGGTAGCAGAAGGTTAGTTGTAGCCACCTCTGTGCCATGGAGTTGCATTTCACAGACTCTTGACTGTACATGTATAGAGAGTAGCTTTGGGAGAAGTAGGAGACAGACCAATGGGACAGCAACATTCACTGAGCCAGGCATCAAACTCCATCTACCAGAGAATGATGTTATCTGCATCTTGCAAGCTTCAGCATATATAATTAGCCAATAAGTTGCTCCAGAGGTGTTACTAATAGTTGAAGCCGAGTCTGCATTTCTATGTAGCACCTCCGGGATGTGGAATGACCAGCCTAGTCCCAGCACTTTAAAATAAAATAAAAATCCCCACACTAAGCCTCCTGGCAGAGCCTGCCTCCCCATGCAGTCCCTGTTCCTCAATCACCCAACTCCCCCCTCCTGGCCCCAGCAGTCCAGGAATAAAAACAAACAAACAAAAAAAGCCCTATTCACTGGCAGTAGCAGCAGCTGTGGGGGCTCTAGGGCCACAAAACAGAGCCCTCCCCCCATACAGCTCCCATTCCCTGATCTCCACCCTGCCCCTGCCCAGCCCCACCCCTGATGGCTGCCCCACCAGGCCCCAGAAGCCCAGCAATTAAAAAACAAAAACAAAAAACCCGCACTCACCAGCTCTGGCAGCGGTGACTGTGGCCGGTCAGTGCAGGGCTTTTTTATTTTTTTTTTTAAGTGCTAGGGGCTGGGCCAATTGGGGGATAGGGCCAGGAAGGGCAGCCATGGGGGCTTCTCCCGCAATTCCTCCAGCTGTATCTGGCTCTGCCCCAAAGTGGGCGCTGCAGGGGCTATGTCCTGCTGCCACTTGCCCAGCCATGGGGGGAAGGGGAAATATAGCACAGCCCTACTGCCCAGCCCTTCCTCCCACAAGGGTGGGAGCAAGAAGCCCATATATACTCACCCTGCCAACATGCCCTATTGTATGTTTCTCTCACCCTTGTGGGTGGAAGGACTCGGCCTAGCCTGCAGCAGCTCCCAGGAATGGCTGCTGCTGCCACTTTTGCAGCTGCCAGGGGACCTGCTTGGCTTCCCCAGCATCACACTCAGTCTAGGTAGGGAAGCGGTGGAGGTGGGGGCGATGGAAAGCTGCAGCTGGTCAGGGGCAGGGAGTATGGGGCTGGGGCTGGCGGCAGCATGGATCCCATGTCCATAGCAACAGTGCACAGCTCAGGTGGGTCTGGGTATGGGTCTGAGGGAGTGTTGGGGAGTGTGACAGGGGGCGGGAAAAGCAGCCAGCTCCAGTGTGCATTGCTTCCTTCCAGTGACACACAAGTGTGAGAACTGCACATGCATAATGCGGAGCCCTGGCAATAGAGGCAGTCTGGCAGGGCTGTGCTCCTTGCCATGATGTGTAGTGCTGGCCAGAGCTGTGCACCACCAGACACCGGACACCAGTGCCCCCAGCTGCTGCTGCTGCTCCTGCTGTTGTGGCCAGTGGGGGCTACGCACCATGGGGGGAGAATGGGAGGGAGTGGGGGGGTCCCCACATCCCCCCATGCCCCCTTATATCCCCCAATCCCCCCTCACACCCCACAAATGCCACACACTCAGACCCTGCCCCATAACCCCCACATATACACCCCACCATACTCATACATAATATACAAGACTAAGACTTTATTTTTGAGTCATTATGCGATCTCCTCCATATACACTATGCAAACACAAATCATAACAAGAATATTTTTTGTAATGAAATTAAAATTTGGTAAAGTAGTTGTTTTATTCTTAGTGTATGATTTGGTTTTCCTCTGGTTTTAAGATGGCAACCCCTTTTCCCAAAAGGAGTACTTCCAGGGGTGAGGGGCAATGGGAGGGACTTCCTGTGGCGAAAGTCAGGCGTTAGGGTGGGACTTCCTGTCTCAAGATGGTGATTGGGGGGTGGGCAACTGTCAAGAGGTGCGGCTACCCATGCAGCCTTCAACAGCTCACCAAAACTCGTTAAGTGGCCTTGCAGCCAAAATAATTGTCTGCCCCTGCCCTAACACGACTTGTATGTGGGATAAGTGGGATATATATATTTAAGTCTACTGCTATTTCCTAAGCTAGGCTCACTCCTCTTTTAACTTTGCATACAGCAGTTTGAATATAATTATGAAAAGGAGATTAAAAGCAATTACTATCTGAAGGTTTGAAAGGAACCAGCAGAAATACTGTGGGTTGGATGCCAGAACTTGCCAAGCAACTATACATATATATGACTCAGTGTTGCTGATACATAAACAAAGATCATTGTCAGCAGTGGATTAGAATGGACTATTTTTTTCTAGGTATATCTACTGAAAATCTAGTTTTGTGATTGTAAACTGATGAAAAATGCGTGTCTTATGTCAGTGATTCACTCACTAGCTCCAGATTTCTATTTCATGCAAACTTTTTAAATTCTGAAAAGTGCTTTTTCAGGTGAGGGTGTGGGGCAAAGATTTGTGTGATGTAGCCACATGATAAATCTACCAACTGTACACAGAGTTGTGTGCCAAATTTAGAACTATTTGCTGCTTTTTCAATGAAGGGGTTTCAAAAGCAAATCTCTCTCAAGCCATCTGTTTGGGACTCTGTCAGAGAGTTGCTACATGAAGTTTAAAAGATCCAGCTTGTTTACTGTCTTCTAATATTGTGTGTAGGGTTTGTTTGTTTGTTTTGTTTTTGGTCACAAAGTCTGTGAAGCAAAGAAAAAATTTTAACTTGGCTATTTCTGATTAGCTAGTTCTTCAGAACACACTCCCTGTATTTCAGTCATTTTACTTAAAGCTAGTATCCGCATATTATGTCACTGCAAAGAAATATTGATTTGTCCAACCTAGCAGGACAAGCTTGAGGAGTCTGTAAAGATACTGAGAAGATCTACTCAATATTTTTCCCCAAAAAGATACATGGAAACTTCAAAGTGCACTAGCTAGCACTCAGGAAGTTCTGTCATATACAGCTTGTAAAGAGCTCTTAATCTCTTAGGTACTACATAAATACTGACAATGAACCAATACATTTACCCAAACCTCTGCTTTGGGCGTTTGAATTCACGTAAAATGGCACCCAGGTCCTACCTACTTCTTCTGGTTTTGTCACCTGAAACCCTGAGAAATGAGAAATCACAACATTAAAAGCCCCTCTGTTTTTCCTATCAAGTATAATTATTAGGTTTGTACAACACTTTTGGGTCCTTTCTCTTAGACCTATTTATGAAGTGCAGTCACCTCTGGAGTTGAACGCAACATTGCTTGGAACATAGGAATTTCTGTAACAGATCCAAACTATGGCCCCCTTAGTCCAGTAATGTGTCTCCAACTGTGACCAGCAACAGATGAAATTTCAGAATACATCATAGTGGAGGGATGTGGAAGAATATGACCCCACTTCAAGGCCCCATTCTAGTCCTTAGTAATTAGGGTTCAGTTTAAGATCTAAAATATGTTTTTTTTAAATCCCTTTCAAAACTTGTATAAATCTGGATATGTAAAGACACTTAGTAAGGGACCTCTTAACAGCTATAAGAGGTCTTTCTAATATTCCTTCCCATCCTAGCCCCCATCTTCCAGTTAACCAAGTAGAAGTCAATCTAAACACTTCTTTATCTATTATAGTACCCAAGGGTCTTTTGGAAAAGAGAATTCAGATGAGCAAATTCTGGAGTTCCTTTCATTTCTATCTGAAATACTGTCCAAGTTTCACTTCAGGAGACCTTGTTCCCTGTGTCTCAAGCCTTCTTTGGTTTCACCTTCACCAACAAAATGCTACCCTATCATAAATGTTACCTCATTCCTATTAGCAATTTAATTTTTCCTCCATTTTGCAAAGGTGAACATGGACAATAGAGAACACTGGATAATCAGTCTAGCAATAGTTTATTACTTTTTAGATTGCATGAAGATAAATGTTATTGAAAAGACTACAAATAATACATCTCTGCAATTTTTCTATAATGGAACTCTGCAAATGAAGTCTGAACTCAAAGCAGGGTGAGTGGGAGAAGGAAAATGACAGCTTGTCAGCAGGCAACAGTAGCTGTGAAGTGGAAGGGGTTGTTTTTCCTTTGTCCTTTCTTCTCTGCAGGTTTCATGGAAACCTGCTACAAGCCTCAGTGAAAGAATACTTGCCAATTAGCTGGAATGCTGTAGCAATGTTTCTTCAAAGTAACAAGCACTGGCAAGAGTAATTTTGTTTTTTCTCATCTTCATGATTCATAATTTTGTTATAGACTATATTCAAATCTGAACTTAAAATGGTACCAGATTTGTTTGCAATGAGTTTAAAGATATACTGCCAACTTAAAAAAGTGTATGTTGTAAGCAGATACATTTGTTTGCAGATATATTAGTTATTGCTTATTAAAAGTTAGACATTTAAAAGTTATATTTCCTCAACACGATCCAGTTTTCAGTTACCCTTGTTTCTTTCTCACTATTTGAACAATGAAAACCTATGGAGTCAAGTTTAAAATGTTTAAATTCAATTTCACTATCAGGTTTTAAATGTTGTTATAGCTGGATTTCAAAGACAGCAAGAGAATATTGGTTGCCTATACACATGCTCAGGAATGGGGGGGGAGGTGTTTTAATTACAGTAGCTCCTGGAGAGCCGCTCTAATTAAAATGCCTCACCATCATGTGTATTAAGCTCCTGTGTGTTTAAAAATGGCCCCAAGATACTTTAGCTAAACTTCATTTCAATGAAGTTTGACAAAAGTGCCCCCACACAGGCATTTTAAAATGCACAGGGACTTAATACACATGATGGTGAGGCAATGCTGGAGCATTCTAATTAGAATGTGAACCGACACATGCATAGGCAGCCTTTGTCGGAAAGCAACGGGTGTTTTGAGAGTTATATTGTGATTTTGTTTTGTTTTGTTTTTAATTAGGGAAACATTCCTATTAGGGCTGTGTGAAGTTTTGGTAGCTGATTTGATTCAGAGGAGATTTGGCCCAATTCAGCCGCCAAATCTCCAAATCCGAATCAAATCAGGAGACCAATTAAAAGGTTCAAATCGTAGCAGAAGCCTCCGAATCAATTCAGAAAAAATTCAGTGCCATTTTGAAGATTCAACCATAGACTAAACAGGCAGCAGTCTGAACCACACTGGACACAGCTGCCTCCAACTGGTAAGTCTGTTGTGGAGGGGAGGAAGGGGCGGGGGGGAGGAGAGATTGGTGCTGGGGCTGGGACAAGCTACCCAGCTGGGGCAGGGGAGCACGGGACTCAGAGAGGGGGGCAAAGGGAGGGGTTCATAATGTGGGCACAGCAGTGCTGGGAGCAGAGGCTATGCTCTGCTGCCACTTGCCCCCTTCTCCCCAGAGGGAGCC
>NW_017728931.1:93436005-93451038 GCF_001723895.1 Crocodylus porosus | reverse complement strand
CCCCCATGCCAGTTTCTCCCACCCAACCCAAGTTACTTACCTCAATCTGCTCATGCCACTCCTAGCAGTGGTGAACACATGAATATGCTATTCCTGATTTAGGTTTAGGTAGCTTAAATTTAGGTTTAGGTAGCTTAAAGTAAGCCATCTAAACCTAAATTTCATTTGTTGTAAAGTAAAACTGAAAACAACATACAGTTTAAATAATTCTGGGTGAACTACCTAAATGAAATTATCTAGGCAGCACTTAATTTCTCCCCCTAGTTTTTCTGAGTTCTGTATATCTCACCTACACAAAGAGTACATTTGTTTAAAGCACATCTACTAAGGTAAAGAAAAATAATGATCTGCCACACTTGCAACTTTAAATGTTGACTCGCTACAACAGAAAGAAAGGTCTATTTGTGTTTAAAGTTAGAATTTACCTCAGTACATCAGTTTCTGTAAGGCTGTGTCTATATTCTTGAAAGAAACAATTACATAAGCAGGTTTTTTCCCAAGAAAAACAGTTCAGTCTTCGTGTTCCCTGAGCAAATGCAAGAAAAACTGAGACAGCAACCTATTATCTGAGGGATGGGCAGAATTTTATTCTAACATCCTTAGAGCAGATCTATTTCCTTTTCTATTTCTTTTTCCGTTTCTTTTATTCATCCAGCCTTTACACCTTCACTAGAAAATGTGCTTTACTTTGCCATTTCCATGGAGTTTTCAAACCTGTGCAGCTCCTGCTGAGAAACCACTATACAAACTGCAGAATAGTAGCAAGAAACAGATTTATCCTGCCTGCAAAACTCCATTAGCCTGTGATGGTGATGGAGGAAGGTTTTTAAGATTTTCTACCATCTACCACCAGGTACAATTATGCAAAAAAAAACCCCAAACCCAAAAAAACCCCTCAAAAATAAAAACTCCCAAATCATTGGTCCTATCAGCCTAAGAGCTAGGATTAAAAAAATAACCAATTTCATTAAAAACAATGCATTTTGTAGCCTTTCCTCAGTTCTTTTATTGCTTCCTAGAAATACAAACACTATATTTAATATGCAAAAAAGTTCATGTTCATATGGTGAAATTCATTCTTATATGGGACCAAGTCAGAGCAAATGTGTTTATTTGCTGCTGTGAAATGGTCCAACATGTGTCACTAGTAACAAGTTACTATGCAGTAGCATCTGAAAAAAACCATGTAGTGACGCTACTGTGCATTAACATCAATACTTATGCAAGTACTAAATGACTGCACGGTACTGCTCATGTAGAAGTGGCCAGTGGTAATTGCATGAGTTGTATTTTGACAGCATGTTATATATACCATTAATATTTCCCTGTTAGGATTTTTTTTATTGATTGTGGGAGTACCAGAGAGACAGCAATGCAGAATAACAACCTCTTTCATCATAACCTTAATAGAGGGTAAGTACCCCTAGATATGGGAAAAGAGAGTCCTAGTCTCCAAGCTACTGAGCATCTTAGGAAAAATTCTCCTTAGAGGTGAGAGAAACAAAGTCAGGGAAAAGCAATCTAAAAAGAATTAAGATCAAAAGTAAGAATTGCTAAGCTGTAGCAATCAGGAGAAAACTGGGATCTGGAGCACCATGCAAGTAGTCACCTATAAAGGGTGAATATAAAGCACTGGTCAAGCTGTCAGAAAGCAGGCAATTCTTATGGAGAGCAAGATAAAGTCAGATCTTTCTGAAACCTGGGACATATGTGAAACAATTGTGGTTTTCACAACTGGAGATTGTATGCTATGCAAATAGTTTATATAGTGTGCAGGGTATGAAAGATCCTGTTTTCATCACTTCTAAGACAAACTCTTAATGCCATGCAAGTAAATTCCTGTTCCCAGTACTTTTAGTTCCTCCTAAAATTTGGTAAGTGTAACCAATTCCAACTACTCAAAAGTCATGACTCAGATCTCTCTAAAATCAAGTCATCGGCTTTAGAATCGAGAGATTATTAAACATAAATGTGAGATTTACTATATATGCCTTCTGTGTTAGACCCTGGCAGGGGTCACATTATCAGTATTTCCTTTCTAACCAAACACACTAGAAACACACTTCTTAAATGAAAATCTTAGATTCTAATAATCAGTGACATGCTAATAAAAACACCAGATATAATGCTCAGAACACCTGGAAGCAATTTGTTTTATGACCCTATTTGTCCAACACAGAAAAAGTTTACAAAATGCAGGTCTGTGTCCATTTCTCCAACAGCTATTGCTACAATCCTGTAACAGAGAAGTGATTAAAAAAACTAAAAATGGCTGCTACACACTCTGCTTTTGCTAAATTATACTGTCGCACCTATGTCCTCCTTCCACACATGTATCATAGATTCACAGCAGCAAAACCCAAAACATACCAATTTATCACATTGTCTCTGATCTCCTACATATCACAATCATAACACGTCACTTGGTTATCCCTGAATGGAACCTAATAATTTGTGCCTGGCTACATATCTTCCAGAAAAAAACATCCACTCTTGATTTGAGGCTATCAAAAGATGGAGAATCCACTGCTGCCTTTGTTAATTTATTCCAATGGTTGACTTCCCACATGGTTAAAAATGTGTACCTTAGTTTTAATGTGGTTTATTCTGGCTTCAGCTTTCAGCCCTTGGTTCTTTCTCTGCTAGGATAAATAATCCTTTAGTACTTGGTATTTTTTTCTTGGTAAGGTACTTAAATATTGCAATCATGTCACCTCTTAAAAATCTTGTTGATAAACTAAATAGATCAAGTACTGTAGATCTCTCACTGTAAGGAACGTTCTCCATCTCACCAAGCTTGTTTTACTGTTGCCATATCACACTCAGTTCAGACTTTTCTTTCAAAGTTGACCCATATGACTGAACACTATACACATTTCTGCAGCTGAATACATAGCATTTATACCTGGAGTGTCTGCTATGCCTCGAGCAGCAATGAGCTGATTCAAATGCTCAGAACTCTGAAAAGTACTACAAACTGGAAATCCCTTCTCTGCAAAAATACTTGTTGGCTAGTCTGTGCCATTACTGCAATTATTTCTAAAGACTAGCACCTTGTATTGAAAAAAATAGTGACTTCTATACCATAGTAAATCTTTGAATAACCTCAACTGAATGACTTATAACTACTTTTCTCCTACATAGATTCATGACTTAACACTGTGGTATTTTAAAGCAAGTGTGGAAATCTAAAAAAATTATTTCCTAAGGTTATCTTTAAATTATGTGATTACATCATGCTAGTGGGGGGGTTTTCATCTTTATTTGAGAGCCAAGAATCAGAGAGATGATAATGCTGCCCTGAGATACTTGACAAACTACTAAGACAAGGGTTTGAAATGGCAAGTTCAACTTGTTTCCTCAAGGACCAATATCAAGGCCAACATTTCCCAGTCCTAGACTCCCTCCATTTGGAAAAAGGTGTGTACTCACTAGAACAGAGATATATCTCTGTTTGAAATGAAGTAGGGTTTTGTCTTTAAGAAGGATATTGAATTATTTGAATTGTTTTTTTTTTTCTCCAGAATGCCTAAGGGAAGAGCTTCTGATAATATAGAAAGAAACGTGTGTCATCACTGCAGGAGTATTTGGTTTTATGACATTCATTTACATAGATACGTGCATGATAGTGGGAACAAGTCAGAAATTTTAACAAACAACTTGTGATATCAAGAAACTGTTTGAAATGGTAACAATTTGTACCAGTAAAATGCCCTCAGAGTTATTTGCATTAATACTTTGCTGGCATAATTACCATGCTGACTCATTCACCACCCACTTTCACTATTGTCTGAGGAGGTCATTTCTTTATTTCTGTTAATCCACAGGAATACCAAGAATAAATACATTTTCAAAATAAGCCCATTAGTACTTCTATGGAAGGTTAGAATAGATGTTGTTAAGTTCATAAATTTACTTACAAGCTCACAAGTTTATATACAAAGATAAAAAACCTCTCAACTTCTGGTTGTAGAGAAACTCCCTGGAACTGAATCTCTCTTAGCATATTCTTACATTTGGAAGTATAGGATGAGCCTGTGGGCATGCAATAGGCTGCCCAGCAAGAGAATGGGAGACCTTGGTGTCCTAAAGCTGAAGAAGGATCAGCTCTCCCAAGAAAAGCATCTAAGCTGAAGGCATTTTAGAGACAAACCAGGATCAGGCCTTACAGGAACCATTTTTTGTTCTATCCTGTACAGTGGCAAACTAATGCGAGTCATGGTCCAAAGCTAGGATTTGTGCCCTGGAGCACAGAGACCAAGGATCCACCTTTTGTCCTCTCCCTATCCAGAGACAGCCAAGATCTTGTCTGGGGTTGTTCTAAAATATATTCAGAGTTTCATGGTCCCCTAAAAACAAAAAGAAAACACATCTCCCAACTAATTTATCACCTTGCTCCTGGCCTTAGGCTCCAGAAGCCAAGCTCCCCCTGATACATAGACTGCATAGTGATAGGAGTTTGGGTTTTTTGTGGGGGAGAAATGGAGAGGGGAGATATGTTCCCCTCTAGCAGAGCTAGTAGATACAGCAGCACTAGGAGAGTAATAGATATAGTCAGGCAACTTATTTGTATTTTACAAAGTGCATAAATTTTGTAGAATATATGCCCACTGATGTGCATTAAGTGGGATAAATTTTAAAATATAGAAACACAGAACAGACTGGGATCCCTCTGGTTCAGTATTTTATCTCCCACAGTACCCAGATCCATTCCTGCAGAGATATAAAATTCCCACAGGAGACAGTAAAAGAATAACTCATGTATATAAGAATAAACCCAGGCATCACCAAAAAGTGAAAACCACAATGCCAGCAATGGAGAGTGCAGACAAGCACTTTCCCTATGCCTGAAGAAGGGTGCTGTGCCCGAAAGCTTGCAAAGAACAATTTTTCCAGCTATTTAGGTGGTCTAATAAAAGATATCACGTCTACCCAAAGAACCTTAGCAAGCATTCAAACAACCTGACTCAGGTGAGGTGGCTTACTTCAAACTACTTAAACTTGAGTCAGGTTCTGCTACATGCAGGCATTTACCAAGGGAGCCAGAGTTAAGTGTTGGGGGCGGGGGGGAGGTGGGCAGACAGGATCAGGGAGGCTTATGGGTCTAGGAGGACACTGGCAGGCCCACAGGGGGAGGGAGGGAGGAGGGCCTGGCAGGTCCATGGGAGTAGTCAAAGGGATTCAAACAGCACAGCCCCAAGGCCGAGGCAAGTGGCTGGGCTTTCCCATGTGAGTGCATGCAGGTATTCATTAGGCTAGGTTAACCCAGGCCAATCTAAAGTGAGATGAACTAACTTAGATCAGGCACACCATTTTGGGGGCAATTTAAGCCCTACAAAAACATTCATGACTGAACATTTGGGTAGACCTAGCTTTGGTTTAGTCAATCTAAATGTATGCTTGTACCCAAAGGAAATAAAATGCGTCTTCAATGCCCATATTTCTGCTCCAGCCAATATAAAGGGAAGACTGCACTTTCCAAACCCATGCTGCATCCATGGGAAATGGAGGTCTTGCCTTAGAATCCCTGATGAGAAGACCATTCGTTTCATAAAGATACTGTTGCCAGTTTCTCTAAACTTCACAACTGAGGTAGGGTCTGAAAACCTCCTGGATTTATTATCTAATACAACTAAGAGGCAAGAGGAAAAATATTTCCTCTTTCCTTCTAGAGACAATACTTGCATATTCTAAGGCCCTTGTTACACCTTATGCTGTGAGCTGCACAAACATTGAGCAGTGTTAGTTTGGAGTCTGAAGCAGCCATACTTTAGGCCAGCAGGTTCCTGGAGGACTAAAAGGTAAGAATCCTCCTCCTATTCCCTCCTGCCCCCTCCTTCCACCACTTACTTGTAGCTGCCCATGCTTCTGTTGCAGGGGAGCAGGCCCAGCTTTTGCCCCCACTGCTACAAGGCTGATGCTCTTTTCCAGGTTGGTGGGCAGGCAGGTTACTCTTTCCCTGCATGTTCCTCCGGGACAGACAACAGAGGCAGCCACAAATAAAGTAAGTAGGGGGACAGTGAGTGAAAATCTGGGGTTCTGAGGAGGACAGGGGTCTAATCTGGGCCAGTGGAGGAGAAGGTGCAGGTAGGGTGTTTATACTAAGGTGTAGCCTAAAGTGGCTACATATTAATGTAACACAAAGTGAGTAACACATATCAGAGATAATCCTACCCTGGAGTGGCATAGCTTTGAGTGGTTTAACAAGTTCTTAAAACTACTTTCAGATGTTAAAGGCTCCAAGAGCCACCCAAAATTTCTGTGTAACAAAGCCCTAAGAAATACTTCCTCTTTCTGCTCTATGCCTGTCTTTACCAATGCAAGTGGGGGCAACTATTCAGGATAGAGAAAGCCCCCTGCTTGTATCCCACTGAAGGCAGTTAATCTCTTTCCTGCCCAGTTTACTGCAGCAGGTATATAACCCATGCAATGTACATCATTAAAATAGATTTGTGGAGCACTAACCACGTCCTCTTCTTTCTGAGCACACAGGCACCATTCTGATGCATTGTGCCTATTCTATAATTTAACTGTGACGAATAAGAGAGACGCACCAATTAATGAGACAAGGTCATTTGGTAGGAGCCAATGTGAAATGATTCTCTCAGACAAAGCTATTAACACACCAACTGATCATGACACATTCCAGATAAAATCATGGCTATCTCAAATTGAAGCCCCCATTTATCCTCCTTAAGTTCTAGGTAGATTCTCTTCTGAGGAATGAATGGCTTTGTACTGAAAGCCACATCCCAAATTCAAAATTTGTATGGCTTAGAAATTAGACCCAAATCCCTTTTTGTCTCTAGACTACATAAGTGTCATTTAGGTGTTTTTTAGCAATCTGAGTCACTAAATCTGATTCTATTCCACACCTCTGCACTGAAAAAATTATTTTAAGATACATAGGTTCCTGATGTGCCTTTAGGTGCCTCCACATTAGACAGAAAACTGTATAGTCTACCTCAGATGAAGCATAAACATCATAAAAGTTCCCAGACTGTATTTGCACTGTTCTCCAATCCTGTTCTATCTGGGAAAGTGCATAAACTGCACACAAGTCCCCAAACTCTTACGCAGAAAAGAACCATCCACACTGTGCGACTCTGAGATTACATGTGACGGTGCTCATTTTCTGTGTAATATCCTGCTGGAGTTGCACATTCTGGTTCCTGCTACCAGCACTGTTTTTATATTGCATATGATCTGGCCATTGCATAAAATGGGTACCTGGGAGTGGGGTTACAACCCAGAATTCCCCTTTCCAACTTAGTGCTATGATTCAGTCATCATCCCTCCCTCTTGATCTCTAGACAGAATGATAAAACGAATGGAAAACATTCACACCAGCATTCCTTGCTAGGTTTCTAAGGGCAGTACCCATCTCACTAGAACATCAAACCACGTTGCCTTTTGCTAGCTTTCCCTCTGCTCCCCTGACTCTCTTGGTCTTGGCTGCCCAATGGCCCACCTTCGACATTTGGAATGGTGGATATCTTGATCCCTGTCTAGCCCATAGTAGGGTGGTTAGGGTGCTGACCTGGGAAGTAAATTATGTGGGTTTAACCCCCGCTAAGTATGAGGTTATCCTAGAATCCAAATCTTCCACTTTCTTGGAAAGGGCCTTAACCAATGGTTAGTAAATCCTCCTCTTCCCCATCTGCCCACTCCAAATAAAGTGACTCCCAATAGGGCACTCCTCCCCCTTTACCAAGCTAGAACAAATTGAATTGCAACCCAAAGCACTGCAGATGGACAACCAGGTTAGCAGCACTCAACCCCCTTGATCGGGGCCAGTTGAGCCTTCTTGGAAAATATTTTAGAATATGTTATTGTTGTTTAAAATATGTTATACTTATGCTATGGCTTTGCTTATGCTATGACTTTGCTTGTATTTTTGCCTATGAATGCTTATGCTAAGCAAGCCATTTGCTTATGCTAAGTAGCCATCTTAAGTGTGTCAACCATTTTAAAAGCAGCAAATCACAGAATCATAGAAGTAGGGTTGGAAGGGACCTTGTAGATCTTCAAGTCCAACCCCCTGCCTGGTCAGGAGAAAAAACTGGGCTCAAATGATCCCAGCTAGGTAGGCATCAAGCCTCCTCTTAAAGACCCCCAGGGTAGAAGCCAGCACCACTTCCCTTGGAAGTCGGTTCCAGATCCTAGCTGCCCTAACTGTGAAGTAGTTCTTATGGATGTCTAATCTAAACCTACTCTCCAACAACTTGTGGCCGTTATTCCTTGTTATGTTGGGGGCGCTAAGGTGCTAAGTGAGTCTGTGTAAGTCTGTGTACTGTGAATGATGTGAGAGAAATTGTTAAATGGAGGCTGGTATGAACCAGCTACATTAAGTAACAAGATAAGATACAGGGATCTTAGGAATGTGGAGATGGTACAACTTGGGACTGAGAAACAGACTGGAATGTGAAAGACAATATGTAACTCGTAACAGAATCCAAAATAAACATATGTGAAAAGGGGAACGGTGATTGGTAAAGAACCTTCCAGAAGTTTTCAGGCTTTGTTCAAAGTCTGCCCAAAAAAAGATAAAAAGGCAGTGAAAAAACCAGCCTGATGAGCACCCTGACCACCAACACCAATCTATCCTCATGTGGAGAAAGAGAGAGCCGGCACTCCCTCTC
Source organism: Crocodylus porosus (assembly GCF_001723895.1). Classification (NCBI taxonomy): domain Eukaryota; kingdom Metazoa; phylum Chordata; order Crocodylia; family Crocodylidae; genus Crocodylus; species Crocodylus porosus. The sequence goes on along the minus strand of NW_017728931.1, from coordinate 93,442,396 downwards.
AACTAGACATCACCTTAAAGAAGCCTGTGACTAGCCATCGCAGCATGACTCCAAGAGCTGTGGATAGGTGACTTAGTGTAAATAGTGTGCATGATGAGTGTATAATATGAGTGTGTGGTGTGCTGCTAAATAGTCTGACTCAGTTGCCCATTACTATGCAATAAACCCATGTTTGCTGAACCCGCATGTTGGTTTTATGTCCAACAGCCTGAGCATGCTGTTAGGTTCCAGGCCTGTTCTTAAGGAGCTCTTGCAGCACCTAGCCCCTGCTGTGCAACAAACTGGCCTCAGTCTGTGTGTAGCTCTCATCTGTGACTTCCTTGGTGCCTGTTCCTGCATTCATACCTATGTACCCAGCCCCTGAACTTTGGAAACCTGGTTTGACTTTGGCTTGCTTCCTGACATTCACTTCAGGCAAAACCACTGACAGAATGGGGGAGGAAGAGAGATACTTCTACCTGGGGCTTGATCTCTGGAGGCATAAAGTCTGCCTGCTTCTAATATCCAGAATGGGAAACTGATGGATCTTCCTAGAAAAGAGTAACGTGGGCCTCCAGGCATGTAGTAGACTTCCGAGCAAAAGAAGGGGGGCCTTGGTGTGCTAGAAGTGGTACAGGGCCAGCTGTCCTGAGAGAAGTACTGAAACTGAAGACACTTTAGTAGCAAAATAGGATTTATGCTTTAGTCCCTTGTAACAGAGACCATCTTTTTTATCTCTTTGTACAATGAGTCATGGCCCAAAGCTGAGGTCTGTTGCACTGACTTGAATGCAAAAAGAGTAAGTTCTGATAAATTGGAAGCTATCCAATAACTGGAGATACATGGAAGAGAGGAAATTTAATTTAACATACTGCTTTACATCAGAACAAAAAAGGAAGCCGAGAAAAGGCAATCCTCACTATTTTGCAAGAATATCATTATGGGATAAAGGTGTGTTAGTGTTTGTACATACATACACCCACTAGTATTTAAAGCTGAACAAGTAGGTTCTGAAATATTGGTGAGTTCTGTGATAAGATAAAAGCATAAGTTTAATTTTGAAGGAGAATAATGAAGCATAATTATAATTGCCATTAATATAGACTGCAATAGGCAGTACATCTGAAAGAAGCTTTTTTTTGACCTTCTTTAAAGAAGAGAATTTCTGGTCAGAATTAAGTGGCAAGAAAATATTGAGATAATTAACAAGACAGTTTGCAGTAGAAATGAAAATGTAATCTTCCTTATAATTACCCTTATGTCTAGGCACAATGTACACATAAGTAAGAATTCAGTATATTTGTTTCAACAAAACAAAATTTTTTCTGGTTTGTCAAATTAACTTTGTGATCTTTTATTGATAGATAGCCCTGCAAAAACATTAACAAGGAATAATAAAAACAGATTTTATACTTTCTACATATTTTTAAGCTTTGCAATATCTTTTCTATCCTGTTAGTGTTATGTCCTGGCATCTTATTGCATTAGATTTGCATTAATAATTCTGTTTACAATGCATTTCTTATAGTCATAATCTCAAAACTTGATTCTTGTATTATTAGAGCCTGAGCCAGTGTGGATAAGTGGATAGGAGCAAGGAACTTCCAAGTTTTAATAAAAGTTTTGTCACTGTCTTATGTATAGCCTCAGGCAATTTTCAACTTTTCTGGATAAGTTTCCCCTCCTGTAAAATGGAGCTAATAATACTTACTTATCTGCCACACCAGGGTGTCATGAAAATTAGTCAACATTTGTACAGTACTTTAAAAATGAAAAATACCATGAGCTTAGACTATATTGTTGTGCAAAGGAGTATGGTATTGTCTAAACCAGTGTAGACGATGCAGAGAAAGTGGACGGAGACTGTGGGCACAAGCTTTGATCCACCCTCCAACTTCTGGCTGGGGAGAAGTGGGTGTATAATGTATTTATTGTAGATGCCCAGAACAGGTTCTCTCACCTACTCTAATCAGCTCCCTGGAGCAAGTTAGAAGCAAGGATGAACTGTGAACTTGAAGGGCAGGTGCTACTAAGTGATATAGCTTTGGAGACAGAAATTTGAAACAGCAGATGGAAGTTGATACTACGCTTGATCTGAGCCTTCAAGAGGCTGAGAAGTGATCCTCATGGGGCCCAGAGTGGCCGCTGAACAACTCTTGGTACTAAGAGGTGTTCAAGAAAGTAACAAGACCAAGCAAAAAAACCAACAAGGTGGATACATCCATTGGTCATCACAGAAAAAAATACTGTGCAGAAGTGGACATGTAAAATGGGGCTACTTGGGGAGGTAGGGAGGGGAAACAACTGAAACTAAATGCTTTACTATGCTTGATTCATCAGCAGAATGCTGCACTTCAAGGTAGTGTTGGGGGGGGTTAGAGTTTCTGTGTCACCATCGCCTCCCCGCGTAGGGACTGTTTCCTGTTTGTCAAGGGTCGCTACCCATAGTTCGCATGCATCTGACTCTCCTGCCACGACTTCAATGGTAATCCGGTTCAGTTTTAGATTGTCCGGCACGTGTCAGACTAAAAATGAGACTTCTTGAATGCTCGGGTGTCCCGCGTCGATGAGGGCTCCTCCACCCCTACACCCTTGCCCGTTCCGCCGGGAAGTGGCTGCCTATCTGGGCAGGCCAGTTGTCAGGACATCAGTCCAAACGCTCGTAAAGTAATACAAAGTTCAACACAAAAGGTTCCAGCCAGGGATTCACTACAGCGGGGGGCGGCTGCTTTGACCCTCTGCTGTCCTCCCCGATATTCCCTGTATGCTGTGGGGTTAACACCCCTTCTTTAGCTCTGGCTGAGCTCTTCAGCCCTCTCCAGGGCTTCCTTATGCCACTCAATGTCCTCCCAATTACAGGCACGGTGGTTTCCCCGCCTGTGATTGCCCCTGTATTACAGTCCAACCCCCTGTACCCAGTTCATATGGTACCCAGCTCCTGCCAGGTGCCGTCGCTCCCGGCAGCGTTAGACCATCCGTGGCCTCGCTGCCAGTTGACCGGGCTTCCTTGCCCCGCTGAGGCTTACCCTTACCCCAAAAGGTCCTGCCGTGTCTCCAAGCAGCTCGCATCCGCTCGAGGGTGCTCCCTCCAGCACCGGCTCCTCCACAGCCTTCTTCCGGTCCCGCCTCCTTGTGGGTCGGCGGTGTTTCTTTGATGCCAGACCAGGTTGTTGCAGGCCAGTGTGGGGTGATTAGAGTGGTTGCATTGGGGCGGGGAGCCTCCGGCCCCATCGGCTCCTTCTCTCCCTCACAGGTAGTAGAAAGAGTATTTTGCTACTAAAGAAGGTATAGGGACACCTAGGTGATGTTTTCACCTGTGGAGAAACAATAGAAGCATACCAGAAGCTCCAAGCAGTTTTGGAAGGGCCAGAGATGTTGGAATGAAGCAAAAACGGTATATATATATATATATATATATATATATCCTCTGCAGTGGAAATATTATACCCAGGAGATGGTTAACACAACAAAGTGAACAGGCAGATTACAGCAAGGTTAAGACCATCAGCAACATGTCTTCCCTAACGTATGAGAAATAAATAGAAAGGCAGATGCAAAGATTCCTTGAAATGGTGAACTATGTATATCCAGATCCAGAAACCTGAGAGCCCTCCTCAGCAAAGATGTCCAAAGGACATGGGACACAAAATTTAAAGAAGAGCTAGAGAAAATCTAAAAGTTAATTACAAGCCCTAGTCTGGAGGAACCCTGACAATAAATACAAAATTAAATATTCAAATGATGCTTCCCAGAAGCATACTGACATTATTATGATCAAAGTATGGTCAAAACTAGAAATCAGAGACATGTCTCTCAGGCTCTCACAAAAACTGAGCATCAGCATGATCAAGGAGAAAGAGTCTTTGGCCTTATTCCATGGATAGAACGTTTCATGTTTTTACTTTTAAAAGGTCACTGTTAGCTCAAAATTATTATAAACCTCTTATTGCCATTACCAAGACAACATTCCCCCTCTGAGAATACAAAGATTATTTTTTCACCTACAATTATGCAGCTTGAACATAAATCCTGGAAAGACTTGATGGTTGTAGGCACACACTTTAAAGCTTTTGACTAAGGTACAGTGTAGCAAAGTCCAGAGCTAGACTTTGTAAGTATCAATTTGATTAAAAATAAATCTGTCAATCTCAAACAATATGTGGACTGTAATCATAAAGACGTACAGCTAGAATGTACCTCCAGAGGTCATCTAGTCCAACCCCCTGCCTGAGGCAGGATCATTCTTATCTAAACCAACTCATACAAACCATAATCTAGACTCTACGTAAGACTACCATCAACCTTGACACAACACAGACCTAACACCTTAGCCTGCCACAAGTAAAGCAAGGGAACCACGACAGGCAATGTCCTGCTTTCTATGAAATGTTGTCAATATATGCTCAAGAGATCCCAGGTAGAGGCCCACGCCACTCCCCCTCCCTTCCCCACTACAAAGGAAGATAGAATCCCTCACAGTCTGTACCAATTTGACCATGGGATACAATTCCTTCCTGACCCCAGATATGGTGACTGGTCTGACCCTGAGCAGATGGGCAAGACCCTTTAGACAGGAACCTCCAACTTTGGTCCCAGCAGGAACACTAGCATACCCCAGTCAAAATCCCAAGTCTTGGCTGCAGCTAGTACCCTGTGCCTCTGAAGAAGGCTTAAACCACCCTAACACATGTAGCAGAATGGGGGAGGAAGGGACAGGATCAACCAGCAAAGCCCAGAAGCATGGGACATACCCACAGTAGAACATAAGAACAGCTATGTCTCAACCATCCCTGACTGGGGGATGTCCATAGCTGGATGCCTCCAGTGAATGAGAGTCCACAACTTCCCTAGGCAGCCTATTCTACTGCCTCACTATTCTAACAGTAAAGAAGTTTTTCCAGTTATCCAATCAAAACTTACTTTGCTGCAACTGCAAGCCATTGGTCCATATCCTCCTCTCTGCAGCAAGAGATAAAAGGTGCTTTCCCTGTTCTTTATGGCAGCCCTTCAAGTATTTGAAGACTGCTATCATGTCCCATCTTAAGCACCTTCTCTGGAAGCTGAACATAGCTAGCTCCTTCAGCCTCTACTCATATGACTTACTTTCCAAGCCCCTTAACATCTGTATTGCATACTTCTGGACCCTCTGCAATTTCTCCAAGTCCTTTTTAAAATGTGGAGCCCAGAACTGCATACAGTATTCCAGATGAAGTCTAACTAGTGCCATGGTGGTGAAAATGCCTCTCTATGTGGCACTAGTTAGGTTTCCCAGGCTGCAGTGGCAGCGATCCTAGCATATGGAGCCTGGTCAGCAGGTTCCAGTTTTGCGTGGTGCAAGCTGCTGCCACATGAGCCATGCCACTTATATTCGGCATGCTTTTTTGATACAGGGCTTTCCTGGCATTTAAATTTGGCTCCACACTGCAAATATGCAGCACAGAGAAAAAAATCATGTGCACAGGGTGCATTTTTCAGTGCCCAACAGCCTTTGAGCTGCTGCAAAGTGCACGTGTGCTCTTATGGATCCACCCATAAAGTCCTGCACTTGAAACAGAACAATCCCATGTGCTGGTATACAGCCTGGCTAAGTAGAAGCTCTCTAAAAAAGGATCTGGGGGTTACAGTGGACAGTAAAGCTAAATATGAGCCTACCATGTGCCCTTGTAGCAAAGAAGGCTAGCAACATACTGGGCTACGTTAGTAGGTGTATTGCCAGAAGATAGAGGGAAGTGATTTTTCCCCTCTATTCGGCACTGGTGAGATGATGTCTGGAGTCCTGTGTCCAGTTTTGGGGCCCCCACTATAGTAAAGATATGGACAAATTGGAGAGAGTCCATGAGAGGGCAACAAAAATGGTTAGGGTGCTGGGGCAGAGGATTTATGAGGAGAGGTTGAGGAAGCTGCGCTTATTTTGTCTGGAGAAGAGAAGACTGAGGGGGGATTGAACTACCTAAAGGGGGGGTTCGAAAGAGGATGGAGCTAAACTGTTCACAGTGGTAACAGATGACAGAACAAGGAGCAATGGTCTCAAGTTGCAGCGACGGAAGCTGAGGTTAGATATTAGGAAAACCCTTCTCATTAGGAGGGTAGTAAAGCACTGGAAGAGGCTCCCCCAAGAGGTTGTGGAATCTCCACCCTTGGAGGTTTTTAAGACCTGGCTAGACAAATCCTTGGCTGGGTGATGTATTTGTGGATGGTCCTGCTTTGAGCGAGGGATTGGGTTAGAATCACTAAATGGCCTCCTGAGGTCCCTTCCAACCCTAATTTTCTACGACTATGAATTATTATTACCAATTCAATGAGTTGGTGAAAATAGTTTCATAGTTTCATAGTAGCTAGAGTCGGAAGGGACCTAGGTAGATCATCTAGTCCGACCCCCTGCCTGAGCAGGAAAGAGCACCGGGGTCAGATG
>NW_017728931.1:93429736-93435905 GCF_001723895.1 Crocodylus porosus | reverse complement strand
TTACCCTCCGCCAGCTTGTGACCGTTATTCCTGGTCACTCCTGGCAGCGCACGGGGGAACAGGGACTCCCCCAATACCTGCTGATCCCCCCTGACTAGTTTGTAGCAGGCCACAATAATGTTAAAGTAATTAAGAAGTTACTGAAAAAAAATTGTATCCAGACTTCAATTCATATTTAGAACTGCTAAATTAGAAGAAGGTGTCAATGAAATGTGACTCCTCACTTGTAGTAATTTTGTTTAACAGAATTTAGCTCTAGAGTACTGTTAATATTAGTATTAGATGCTGGTCCCAGATGAAATGGGAATTTGCAGATTTTTAGAGTTCGTTAAAGCTAAGAAAATGCAACATGATTATGGGACTGCCATCACTTCATGTACAGCATGTCCCTGATGCTGTCTTATATGATTATAAGGTTGTCACTCCAAGTAAACATGTACTAAGACAGAAACAGTATATGTTTCCTTCTTCTAAAAGGAAACAAAAAGATCATGAAGTCTGCTGTGTTCCCTTAGATGGTCTCAGTTATACAAAATACAAAACAGGTTAAGACAAGCAAGCTCCAAGACATAAAGCCATCAGAGCACTACACACACTGCTTCTGACTATGATAGCACTTGCATTTCCAGAGAAAGTATTTCATATCTGAGTGACACTACAGGGTCACTGCATTGGAGGCGAACTGAACATTATCAGTAAATGAGTTAATACAAAATTATAAATAAGAGAAGGGTGCCAAAAATGGAGGCACCAGGGTGCCTTATGCCTCCTCCCCCATCCTCCGTAACTCCGCTGCAGAGGCTGTAGCAGCCAGCCACTGAGTTCAAGATGGACAGAGCAGTAGCCATGGGGTTGGTACCAGTCAAAATTTGGCTCTCAGAAGAAGCTGCTGCTGTAGAAGGAGGTGTTGAAGATGGTAAACCCTTTTGCATCCTCTCTTAGCTGAAGAATATCAGCCATTAAACTTCTCCAGGCCTAGCTTCTGGACCCCAGCCCACACTCTGCCTTGAACTTGCCCCAGCATGTGCTCCTAGAACATCATTGGGACCTCCAAACTACCCCTCTAGTCCCAAACCCAAGCTACCAGTCTTAAGAAAAAAAATGAAAGCCACTTGTGTGCATACCAAGTCTCTCTCTCTCTCTCTGGGTCACTCTTTATTGTTCTCTGGCCAGCCAAGGTACTTTCTCCCAGCCTCCTTGGAGATTCAGGAGCTCCACACTCTACAAGTCTCAGGACTAGCTCCCACCCCCTCTCCTCCCCCCAAGTCTGAATTTGCATTTACTTTGATTTAGTCTGTTCTTAAATGTTGACAATTTATGTGATCTTTGGCCTATCTGATTTCATTTCTCTGATTTTATTTCTTTGATTCTATTTTATTTTATAGTTTATTTTATTGTACAATAGTTGGTCCTTCTGTCAACACCTGTTTATCAGCCAGGTGCTAAAGATCCAGGAAGCCCTAAGGAAGGAATTCCTATGGCTGGGTAGTAGGTTTATAATAGAGAAGTCTTGCCATTGGAATTATGATCTTTAGTCCAGTCACAATTGAAGTACCCTTTGTCTCTACACCTTTACACAGGAAGTTTATCAATACTTCTTCCTTCTATTTGGTTACAAATACTGTGAAAAAACACAAAAACAAAACATAATCAAGAAAGATCTAATGTGAGATCAGACGTCTAGAAAGAAAGATATAAGTTCCTTGTATTTTCATAGAATTTTCTAAAGCAACATTATAGACTACTATAGATTGTAACATATTTGGGTTTTAAAGACATTATGACATTTTTTAATCCCAAATGCAATCCCATCCAGACAACAGCGTAACTATTCATTTTAATGTCCATCATATAATATCGCACTGCAATATAAAGTTACTGTCCCTCTGGTTTTCCCTCTGTCCCTAGTCTGTGACCTCATTTTAATATATAGGCCAAGGAAATCACTAGCAAAAATGTTAATAAATTGCAACAGAAGGTGCAGCCCCTACTACAAGCCAAATATTTCTATGGCGTCACTTACTATATTACAACACTACACTGTTTTTCTGTCCCCTACTGTACTGCAAACATCAAATACCTGGCATTCACCATGAAGCAACAGCAAAACCAATATTAATTTATAGCAGAGCAAAGCTGGATTTGTTTCAGATTTGGATATCACAGGTATCTCACTATTTTTACAACTTACTAACACTGAAATAAATTATTTTAAAATATTTTATTACCAATATAGCAAATCTCATATATTTAATCAAATGTAAGTGTAACAAGTGCAGCATTACTATAAAGTATAGTTTGTAAAATTATATTACATCTAAATAATTCAATAAGTGTATGATATACAATCTATTGCCATACCACTCATTTCTGAAAAGATTACTCAGTCTGTGGAAATTAAACTACAGTAAATGCCTAAGACATTTAAATTATACAAATGAAGTGTGTATGTACATCTGGCCCATAAGTCGACTATTACAAGAATTTGTGCTATTACAAGAATTGTGCCAGCTGAGGATGAAATGCCTACTGCTGTATCTCATAGACATAACAGACTCAAGAGGCCACCAGTATTGCAAATTCTTATGCACATACTTCATACTTGCAAATAGTTTTGTTGACTTCTCTGAAGCTACTCAGGTGAATACAAATAAACAGATTCTTTAGTCTTTCTGACATCAGGACCTAAACCCATTTAGCTCCAAGAAGGGAATTAATGTATCAATGTACTGTGACTATTGTGGTGAAATTTACTCAAGTAGTGATCTAGCACAAGACCCAGGCAATTTGGGGCTTTTTTAGAGCAATTAAGTACTGCACAGGCCGTCCACTGCCCCTTCTGTTACGAGAATATGGATGTCCTGATGCAATAATTTGTATGCTAAACCCATTTCTCCACTCTGGACCAGATTCTGACCTCATAGTGATGTAACAGAGGTCAGACATGGACCCTCCTACCCCCAAGTGCACACCCAGGGCAGCTGCCTCAGTCACCCTGCCCTAGTCATGAATAACATTGTACTAGCCATCATATCAGAGGACGCAGACTTCAGTGTATGTAGGATATGTTATATTACATTGTGAGAAGTGATTTTTTTCCCTTGCTCACTGACTGTCTCCCTCATCTATTTTAACAAGCTGGTCGTTTTTAAAATTCTGTGTGTCTTAATTGTTATTGCTTATAAAGGGCTCATCAGTATTAATATGTATCGTTCAAGGGTCTTATTTACAAAGGTTTTACTTGAATCCTGTTGCCAGCTTCTAAATGCTATAGTTATTAGCTCGTGAAGTCTGCATTATTGGCAAACAAATGTGTATAAAATGCTCTAATTAAAAAAAAGACACTCTTCTTCCTCAGACATTTGTAATCATTATCTGATGGTTATGGTACTTTTCTCTGGTTCCTTCAATTTTGAATGACATTTGAGAACAAAGGTTTCACTTTATCATGCACCTAGCACTCCCTCTACTGGCTGACTAGGCCTCAACAACCAATTTTTTAGTAACCACACTTTGATTGCCATACATACATCTGAGCTTTTTATTTTCATGGACTTGGTTTTCATTTTAAATATAAAACCCAGGCCAAATAAGGAAGCTGTGTTGATTTCCATTAAGAACATATTACATTTCATTATATAATTGGTCCCACTATAGAAAAAATATTTAGGAAAAGTCAATGGAAATGTAAAAAAGGATTAAGGAATCCTAATTTTTTGTTGGCTGGTAAAGTAACAGTGCATTTAATAAGATTACTAGTTTTTTTGACTGAGGAGGTGAGACACTGGTTCCATAATCATTAGCAGATGTTGGGCTAAATTCAATAGTCTAAGTGTCCTTTTTCACTGGAATTATGCAGCTAGGTTTCAGATTCTTAAATGCAGAACAACCTTTTGATTTACTAACATTTCCCCTCCATTTGCTCCCCCACTAAATCTGTTGACTTCTGCACAATCAGTGATGCTGCATAACTAAAAATGCAAGAAATAGCTCTCAAGAGATCCATTGCATTATATTTTAAACTTCTGCAGAGACTGTCAGTTTTAATTCACAAACCTCAATTCATGATTAATTTTCAGCCAACCATGGAGTGGTACCAAGCTTGCTTATGTATGCCTCTTTTTTATTTCTGAAGATTGCAGCATGTTATTACAAGCACTGGATTAATCAAATTACAGATTTAGGGTCTGACGCAGCAAACCTCCACTCCGTTGATTAATCTTTAATCATACCAGGAGTCCCACCAGTGCAGTAAGTTGAACAAGGCAGAGGAATAAGAGTTTGCTTGATCAGGCTCCAAATCCCATCCAGAAATACATCTCTCTAAGTAATACTGTTTTACACTCCAGATATTGCAGCTGAATCCTAGTGGCGTGATCTTAGATCTACCTGGAGCTGATGGAATCCACATAAATACAAATGTCTGACCTCAGTTGCAAAGTCCTGGAGGGTGACTGTACATGAGCCAGGAGGCTGCTCCAATTCACTGCAATTACCATACTCCAGCCAGCCTCCATGTCTCATGTCTCAGTGTCCCAGCACTTCAAAATGGCATGGGGGTGCTTTAACTAAAGCTCTTTTGACACGTTTTAGACAAAGCGCCCCTTCACCATTCTGAAGTGCAGGAACGCTGATACATGAGACATTCTGGGTTCTTCAGAGTTGCTGTTGAAGCTGCTTTAATTAAAGTATCCCCTGCCCATCACCAGAGCATGTGTAAAAATGCCTATTATGTAGGATTTTCAAGAGGAATGTCACAAAATCACCTACTCACAAGGCTGGTCAATGGTGCCAGTTCACTTTTAGAAACCTAAACTTTTTGAATCAATACTTGTCCAGAGAAGAAAATATAGCACATTAAAATAAATAATTTTTCTAGTAGTATCTGGGAATTATGCAACTTAATATTGCCTCGGGAAGTTTACAGATGTAGTGGGGAAGGGGGGCACTTTAATTAGAGCAGTTCCAAGAGATGTAGTGGAGGAGGGAAGCTGCTTTAGAGCAGCTCCTATTAAAGGACCCCGAGTATCACGTGTATCAGCATCTCCACGCTGAAAAATGACAGTGGAGTCGGTTTAACTAAAGCTCGTCGACTGACTTTTAGTTAAAGCTCCCCTGCCACCATTTTTTTTCTTTAGCCTCCCTGTACATATATAGATGCCCTCAGTTCTTAACATGTATTTCACTTCTAAAAATACATTATATCTGCTGCTATTGCTTTTCAGTCCCATAATGATTAATTTTAGCCATTTTAACTGTTATCCAAGACTCTATGGGCGTGTCTACATGACACATCCCCCCCAGGCAGTGACACCTCTCCTGACTCTACCAATACCCATGTAGCTGCCAGGCTGTGACCCCAATAAACATCCCTGCTGAGAGGAGTGCCTCTCTCAGCCACATGGGGACTGGGTCTAATCCCCACATGTCTGAGACACAGCAGTCCCTGCTGCCAGGACAGCTCTCTCACTCCTACATGGGACTAGCCCCATGCCCTCTGCCAGCCCTGGGCTGGCACCCTGGGGAGCCTGTAGCTCTCCCTGGCTGCTACAGTGGAGCCAAGCAGAGCAGGGGGCAAGAATATTTCTGGTCTCAACTGCTCATGTTGGGAGCAAATTTTCTCCCAAGCCAGCACATGAGTAGACCCTGTTCTGGGGAACAGTTTACTGAGCCTTATTTTAATGCACAGTAACCTTACTGTGCATAGTTTCATCGTTTCATAGTTGGTAGGGTTGAAGGGACTTGAGCAGATCATCAAGTCTGACCCCCTACCATGGCAGGAAAGAGTACTGGGGTCAAACAACCCCTGCAAGGTGTTCATCCAGCCTCCTTTTAAAGACCCCCAGGGTCAGAGCCAGCACCACATCTCTTGGAAGTTGGTTCCAGATCCTACCGCCCTGACGGTGAAGTAGCATCTCCTGATAGCTAGCCTAAATCTACCCTCTGCCGGCTTGTGACCATTATTTCTTGTCGATCCTGGTAGTGCTCGAGGGAACAGAGACTCTCCCAGTGCCTGCTGGTCCCCACTGACTAGTTTGTAACAGGCCACTAGATCCCTCCTCAGCCTTCTCTTGTGGAGGCTGAACAGGTTCAGATCCCATAGCCTCTTCTCGTAGGGCCTGCCCTGCTGCCCCCTGACCATGTGGGTGGCCCTCCTCTGGACCCTCTC
>NW_017728931.1:93419416-93424576 GCF_001723895.1 Crocodylus porosus | reverse complement strand
GTGCAGGATTTGAGACAATACAGTCTCCCTGTGCCTTTTACTTGAGCTCAAATAAACTCTGTCTGCTTCTCCCCCAGTGTGTTTATTTGGCGCGACGCACACCGGGCAACGAACCCAATTGTTGCCTCCCTCGAGCACCTTGTGCCGGCAACATGAGTGTCTACGGATCGACACCACAGTCTCCTAGTTTTTTAATGAGAATGGGGTGAAAGACAATGTTAAAACCCTTCCTAAAGTCCAGAAAGACTATGTCCGCTGCAACACCTGCATCTAACGATTTTGTGACCTGGTCATAGAAGGCCACCAGGTTGGTCTGACAGGACCTGCCTCTAATGAACCCGTGTTAGTTGCCCCTAAGCATAATCTCCCCTGCTGGCCCCACGTGGACGTGCGCCAGGATGATTCCCTCAAAAAGCTTACCCAGGACTGAGGTAAAACTAACTGGCCTATAGTTTCCTGGGTCCTCCTTCCTCCCTTTTTTGAAAATGGGAACCACATTGGCCCTTTTCCAAGGCACACTCTATAACTGTTTTCTTCAAGACTAAGAACTATGTTTTACTCTCGACTGAACAATGAGCCAGGGCAATAAGAGCTTTGGATTATCCTTGTTTATGTGTCCACTACAGTTTGCCATCTAGCTAACTGATCTGCAGGACGGAAATGGGCTTTACTATTTACATTTAGCATGCTATCACTAACTTTCAATCCATTTTGGATGGCTTATATCTGCTTACAGAGTTAGGTTGTAATAATTATCTCAGGTTATATGCCAGGTTACTTTAATAAGATCCTCAAATTCAGACCATAGAATGTCTGTTTGGTAGCAGAAATATCAGAGACAAATGTTGAGCCTTCTGTCTTGGATTTTGTCCAATATTTTTCACATACATTAAGAGATGCACATGATCCAACACATGAGTTATATTCCTGGACCCACTGGTTGCTAAGAGCTCCTCTAGAAATGCTTGGTATTAGGGAAAAACAGGTGAGATGAGATCATGATGGAATACTTTTGCATTTGATATTTTTATTTTCTTATAAATGCTTCTTTTATTTTCGATAGTATAAGAGTGATGTTGTAGAAGTAATGTGAGAGGCAAAAATTTCTTAGGGTGATGTCTTTTAATGAACGAACTATATAGTTGGGATGACGTTAGACAAGGTTTTGAATGCAGGACATTCTTCATCTGGTCTCTGATCACAGGAAGCCAGGCATAGCACAGAGAAAAAAAGCAGGGAGGGGAGGGAGGGAGTTTAGAGAAATTCCCAGGGGTAGCAGACACATCAGCAGACAATAGAAGAAAAGAAGCTGATTACTGAGTTATCAAGGCCTATCAAAAGGGAAAAGAGTCATTCTCACCTTCCTTATGTGGAAAAAAATCAGGAGTTAGATAAAATATAATGTGCCAAGACCTGATATCAGCTTTCAGTCCTTGGTTCTTAGTGTCTAACCAGTTTATGGATTTTTGTTTCAAAGTTTACCTTTTAAAGGTGTTAGGTAGATTTCCCTTGAGCATGAGGATAGTGAAATCAAAGAGAGAGTCGTTCTGCATTTAATGTTCTTCTAAGTGGGGGAGGGGCTGTCTGTCCAATATATTTTTTCTATGAGAGTTCATTCTGGAATGTAGTTGCTGTTTAGTTTCACCCTATAATTGCTATGAGGACACTTCATACATTGTATCAAATATATCACATTTTGGTGAAGGCATGCTTAGGTACCATGGTTCTAATGATTTTGTAATGGAGGGGTATTGACAGTACGGTCAATGACATGTGCTGACAGGGTAATGTTTTCTTGCCAAGGCAAGACTGTATTTCTTTATATCTGTCGGACTGTAGAGAGCTTACTTCTGATAATGACTTGGGCAAGGTTAGGTAGCTGTTTAAAAGCCAGATACGGATGGGCTAGCCAGAGTATTTTGCTCAAGGTCTGATATTTGTTGAGCATAGACTGGAATTGTTTGGCAATTCTTCTGATCAGATCCACTGTGGCAAGGGAAAGGAGTAGATGACCACTAGGGATGTGTGGTTGCAGGGGGGGTTCTTTTTGTAGCAGGTTGCTACCGAGTAGTACTTGGATAGCTCTTTCAAATGTGCAGTCTATTTCTCTACTGGAGTGTCCTTGTTATATAAAGTTAGAATTTAGGCTGGTCAGGTAGGAATCACAAATGCTCTCCTCCAAGCAGATGTAGTTGTATCTGAGGGCCTGGCTGTAGATTATAGTTTTGTTGGTGTGCTTGGGATGATTCCTGGTCTTGTGGATATAATTAGTCCCCTAATTAGTCCCTGAAGGAGTGGTCTGTGGGTTTTCTGTATATAGTGGTTTGTAAGTGTCGTCTTGGATTTGGATTGTGGTATCTAGAAAGTTGATGCTGTTGTAGCAGTATTCCAGAAAATCTTGTCAAAGGATGATGGTTGTTAAACCTATGGTGGAAGTAAATAAGTGAACCCAGATGTTCAGTCCAGATCATGAAAATAACATCATCTAACATACATATAGTTTCTAGAAATTTGTCCTTCATGTGGGTCATGAAGAGGATGGCATATTAGGGAGCCATCTTTGTGCCCAGTAGCCGTGCCCATGGTTCAGAGGAAGTGATGGTTGTTGAAAGTGACATGTTGTTGCAAATCTGAGTCTGCTCCATGTTCTGAAAGGTATTTCAGGTAGGCAGCTGTGCCTTCATGATGTGGGATGCTAGTGTACAGGCTGTTGACATCCATGGTTGCAAGTATGGCCTCCTTATCATTGAGGTTCTGGATCCTGTTGAAATTTCAATATGTTCAAAACAGCAATTTGGGTAGGTCTTTTGAATAGTCTAAAAAAATGTTTGTTCAGTGCCCATAATAAAATGTGGCACAGTGACTGCACTGTGCAGTAAAAATGCAGAGCTTATCAAATTGAAATGATGATGATAATATAAAAACTATTGCTGATAAACATTGTAGCTAACAAGATTTGTAGGGCAGAAAATAATGAGGACAAACTCTCACTATTCACTGATGTGAATAGCCTACATAAAATTGTTAGGATCCAGAAAAATGTGTTTTAATAAAGCCAGCTGCAGAAGATAAGACATCTGGAAGCCAAGAACATGCATTATTCCTATAGGATAAGACACTGGTTTGGAAAGCAGTAACTCAGAGAAGGACTCATCTTTGATTATCACCTCAATATAAATGCTCAGCATAACACTGCCAAAAATGCTTCAATGTTTTAAAAAGGAAGGTATCAAGCACAAACAGGGAAGTGTTTTCCCTCAGTAAACAGCACTGGCAATACATCTATTAGGATACAAAATCCAAGTCTGGGACTGTCCATGCTTCAAGAAAGATGTCAATGGCTGAAAAGAGTTCAAAGCAGACCCACACTGGCCACATGCATACCAGTGCACACATGCATTTTTCAGCACCTCAAAGGCTGCAAAAAGCACCCTGTGCATGTGATTTGGTTCTCCACACTGCATATTTGCAGCACAGAGCTCAATTTAGATCCCGCTATCAAAAAAACGCACATGGAAAAAAAAAGCAGGGCAGCACACATGGCAGCAGTATGCCATGCCCAACTCCAGAGCCTGGCCAGCAACAGCTATGCTCCAGCTGCCAGCCAGGCTCCGTGTCGGCTCCAGCCTCCCCTACCCACCAGGGAGCATTTCTCACTGTGCTAACACCACATGTAGGAGGGTGCACCAGGGCAAAAAAGAACCAGCATGAATTTGTGCTTGTGCTGCTGCTTTTTCCCCTGTGGCAACCACATGCCCCTACTCATGGGGACATGACCACTGGGTGCATCTATATGTGAAATTAATGTGACACAATAAACTCTGGAGCAGTTTGAGCCAGAGCCAGCTTCTCCTGGGCACACCATCTACACATGCACCTGGGACAGCACCAGTTTGAGCCAGGGCGGAGCAGCCCTGGGCTGGCAGCAATCTCAGGGGGTCAGCTGTGGATTCTGGATGATTGCAGTGGACAGCAAAGAAGCTGGCTGGGGCATGAGAGTGCTAAAGTCTGGAGATGTACAGTAGGCAGCACACATACTTTAGCACCCTTGTGCTCCAGCCCTGTCACCATCCACATGTGCATTTTGTCACACTTAATTACTCTGCTGTAAGACAGTGCTGTCTGGGACAGTACTATCTTACAGCAGAGTTAATTCATCTACTGCACCCTAATGCAGCACATGCAGACAGTGATGCTTTACTGCAGAGTTAATTAGTCAACTCCACAGTAAAGCATATATGTAGATGCACTCATGATCTCTGAGTAGTAAGGGGAACATGCAACTTGCATCCTGAAGTTGAAGGATCTCAGTTGGCTTATCAAAGCAAAGGTTTGATAAGAAAACATACATGATAGAGGGATCTGATAGTAGGGGGTGTTTCAAACTTGCTGACAAAAGTCATGACAAGATCCAATAACCAGAAACTGAAGCAAGACAAATTCATCCTTGAAATAAAATGCAGTTTCTGAGTGTAGGGTAATTAAATATTGGAAAAGCTTAGCAGGGAATGTGGTAGACTCATCATGTGTAACATCACTTAGAGTTATTAAGACAAGATTAAATATCTTTCTAAAAGATATGCTTTAATCTGGTTTCTAGGAAATTTTCTATAGCCTAGGTGTGCCAGGGGCTGGCTGAACAGTCATAGAATTCTTCTCTGGCTTAGTCACTCAATATATTAATCTAATTTCCATCTTCAGTTACGGGACTAAAAGTATTTCCCACGTTGTGTTAAACATCCTTTACCACTTTGCATTACATGAATGACTGTAACCAAATCTCATGCTTCAAATGTTTAGCTGATCATGCACAGAGGTCATTGTGGAACCTTCTGTCCTGACACCCTGAGGGTGGTTTTGCTTCCCTTTGAATCATCAGCTGTTGGCCACAACTGGAGATAGGACATGGGTAGACCAATACACTGAAATGGAAGCCAACTCTCTCTTTCTTAGATGTCTAAATAGTGAGGCATGTTCATGCAGTCAGGGCTAAATGGACTGATCACCAAATCTGGAATGAGGAGGATTTTTTCCTCTGCTCAGATCACAGAGGTCATTGTGATACATTTCTTACCATGTATCTGAAACAGTTCCTAGCACAAGAGGCTTTCCCAGTTGTGCTGCTGTCACACAAATAATGTTACACCCTCTGGGTGGCCT
>NW_017728931.1:93412602-93418966 GCF_001723895.1 Crocodylus porosus | reverse complement strand
TACCATGTATCTGAAACAGTTCCTAGCACAAGAGGCTTTCCCAGTTGTGCTGCTGTCACACAAATAATGTTACACCCTCTGGGTGGCCTCAAATATAGCATTCAACAACATATATTTCAAGATACTGTTCTGCTGAGTACATTCAGTGTTTTAAAGTTTGCAGTTTGCAAGCATACAGCTCCTATGAAGTGCAATTACCATTCACAAAGTAGAGTATATATTCTATATAATCTCATCATAGCCTAAAACAGTTTTCTTAACTGGTTTCTACACTCTGGATTATAATTTTTTCCTGGTGAAATCTAGGTTCCACTGAACGAAATGCCATACATTTCATCCATGTATCTCAGTTGTTTTATTTGATTATTAAGAAACAATAGAATCTGTGCTGTATGTCATGAATGCAAGCAGTTGGATTTGTACCTACTGCCTACCCTGGAGCACAGCACGTTACATCAGACTCCAGTGAGTCTGACTCACCGCATTCTGTACTAAGTGACAGAACAATTTTGTTGATGCTCTATAGTGCAGTGAAAATACATTTGCTGTTTATTGTTTCACAAGAGTGATTGGCACAATGGAGAAGCAACCTTTTCTGGCTTTTTAACTACTACCCTCAAAAGGTTCAGAATCTTGGCTAAGACAAGCCCATAAAGCTGAATCCTCATTTGAAGCTTATCCAACTCTTTCTATGCCTAATTACTTGTGAGAATGAAAAATAAAAGTTAAAAAAAAATTAACCTGCAGGAGACCCAGGGCAAGGTATAGGAAGAAATGAGAGCTAATTCTCTTCTCTTTGAATGCCTTTGTAATTTTCAAGGCATATTCTCTTTTCTTATTATAACTAGAAGGCAGCTCCAGATATGCTTGGAGTCCTTGTCCAATAGTGAATATGCAAATATGAGTTTTGCTGAATATTTATTAGAGGAAATAACTTTATCATCTCAAATACAATTTATTCATTTTAACTTTTTGGTTTTTTTCAATAGGCATCAGAAAAGAGTATTCCTGCTGAAGTTAGAGTCACAATGACAAAAACTGTAGCACTTATATGCCAGAAGACAGGATGCACTACTGATCAATGGTTAGAAGTGAAGTTAAATACAAAGGACTAATTCCTGCTCTTAATGCCAATTCAACTATACAAATTAAACATGTGCTTATATTTATTCATAGCAGCAAAAGCATTTATGAATGTACATAAAGTTAAGTATGTGCTTTTAAGCTTTACCATTTAGGGATAGCTGATTTACTGAATCAGGGTTTCGTGATTGGGTGTAATCAGACCACTTTATATCACTTTTGGGAGAAGCATAAAGAGGCTTTCTTAACCTTTGAAATAGTCTTATTTTAAACCAAAACACATTTCATACCTGTGAGAATTTGGTGTAATGTTTTTCCATAGAAAATCACTTTTTTTTTTTGGCACAAAAATCTATATCACTTTTTTCTCTGTTGATATTCAGCTGGCAGTGTGGAACCTAGAGTTACATCAAATATTCAATCTGAAACCCTTGAAATACTTCCTTTTCTAACAGTACGCTGCTTCTATGAAAATACCATGTTTCCTTCAATACTTGTCATGGCAGTATGGCAGAGGGTGTTTGATTGAAGAGTAGCACATAACCTTTTTTGTCATCACCAGGGGAGAGAGTTTTCAAAAATACCCACATGACAGTGGAACCTATGTTCCATTGACATTCACTGGGACTTAGCCTCATAGGTCAGGAAGGTGCTTTTAAAAGTTGCCCTTTATGTCAGCACAAATTTAAATGCAGTTGTTCCTGCTGTAATTGCAAGTGGACCTGGTTATGTCTCATTATTTCTTGAAGTTTTTTTTATTTGCCAAGTCTATAACCATGTTCTCAGGAAGGCCCAAAAAAATAATGATTTTTTTTCTCTTGGGTGCAGAGCATGCTGCCTCAGAATCAGTCAAATAAAAACCCCGCAGGATGGTGGGTGGGTTTTTTTTTCAGTATTTACTATTGTCCATACTCCTATAACTTTCCCTTCCATGAGCCAATCTCCTCATTACTGTATTTAAAATTCTAATTAAACCTGCCCTTATTATATTCTTATACCTGTTTAATAAAGGAAATAGTCCCAATAGATTCTAGTCTATTGTGCTGTGTCATTAGAGGCCTATGGAAAAACTCTCTGTTAGTGTAAAATGGTGAAGCTTCACTGACTTCAGTGAAGTTCCAGCTGAGAATTTGTCCCTTAGTACCTGCTGATCCTTCAATTATTTTACACTGAATTTATTCCAAGTCTGACAAAGTTGCACTATTTTAAAAACATAAACTAACTTTATGACTGACACATAATGCTCAAAGGGTAAGTCATACAACAAATTACATCAGCACAGAATTCAGCCCAGATATTTCCACGGGAGCTGTACACCAGTTACACCATTAAGAATTTAGTGCATCGCATCATCTCTTTACAACAGCAATATCTTAGAGCCTTGTTATACAGTAATTTTAGGTGACTTCTGTAGCTCTTGACCCCTGGAGCTGCATGTTGGCACCTTTTAAGTGGCTTAAAGCATTCATTATTTGGCTTAAAGTTATGCCATTCCAAGGCAGGATTATCTCTAGTCTGCCTAACTTTGCTCCTGTTCCATTAAAATGTGGCCACTCTCCACAGCTTTTCTGCCAAAGTCTAAGTCCTCCAGCATCCCAGAATGCAGTGGCCCCACCTAAGTCAGGGCAGAGACACTGGGACACAGCTGAGCCAGCAATGGTTCCTTTGGCCCACGGTGCTTCCATTGGGCAGAGCCAGTGCCATAGCCCTGGAGCACACAGCAGCTGAAGTGCCTTCCAGACTGGCTTGCTATTCCAAATGTCCAGTCCAGACTCGGACCGTGATGCCTGTGGGGAGTGGCAGGCTAGTGCTCAACCTTCCCCCTGACCTGTAGCAGAACCTATGCCCTTCCCCACAATCTGCTGCAGCATCTCCCACCTGGTGCATGTCCCCCAGGGCCCAGACACACTGCCAAGCAGGACCAGGTGACTGGAGCAGGGCAGAGTTTAGTGGCTGCAATGTGGCAGCTCAAAGCCACTTTCTGCTGACCCTATACTCCTCTGGGCTATGCAGGGTTGGGCTGCTGGCTCACCCTGCCTGGCCTGCCCAGCAGTGGCTGTGGTTAGCAGGTACCTGAAGCCCCTAAATGCTCCATAGCAGTCAGGTGGCTCCAAGCATGGAGCATGGGGCTCAGCACTGCCCATTCAGGCTGAAGTTGCACAGAACAGGCAGAGAGGTTATGCCACTCACAGCTGCCTCCCAAGCCTGACAGGGGCGGGAAGTGCTACAGCTGCTGAACTCCACCCTGCTCCAGCTGCCCAGCTCTGTTGGGCATATTTCCAGGTCCAGGGGGCCCTGTATTCCCTCCCACCCCCAGTATGTTCTCAGACCAGGTCTAAGAGGTACAGGCAGAACGTGCTCACTTTTCCTGCCAGATGGAGCCAACACTGCAATCTTGGAGCTCTCTTGCTTTGCCTGGGCCCAGCAGTCTGGAAATGTGCCAGCAGGGGGTGATACAGGGACAAGACTTCCCACCCCTGATGGGCTTGGGAGGCAGGTATGAGTGGCACAGCCTGCACTTTGTGCCCAGACCTGCACTTGCGCCCAGAGCTGCCCAGCTGCCATAGGGGGTTCAGGGGCTTCAGGCACCTGCCAATCATAGCTGCTGCTGGGAAAGACAGGGAGGGAGAGCTGGTGGCCAGACCCTGCACAGCCTGGCAGAGTGTGGTATCAATAGAAATCGGCTTCAAGCTTCCATGCTACAATGACCAAGCTCCACCCTGCTCCACCAGCTGTATGGCTCCACTGAGGCATATGTACAGGCCCAGGGGACCCTATCATTTTTTTTTTCTCTGGAGCTCACCTCCCCATGCTGTCATGGGCTGGACTGCCAGCCAGCCAGACACAGCCTGAGCTCAGAGGGGCCCGATCGTTTTTGGGGCTCAGGTGGTACCTGGCCAGCCACCAGCTCAGGCAGAGGTGGTATAGGATGGCAGGCTCTGGAGAAAAAAGGACTGGGCCCCGCAGAGCTTAAGCAGAGAGCCAGTCCAGATGGAGGCATGAGGCACTATAACTGCCAGGTATTCCAGGGCTTCGGCACAGCAGGAGCAGTGAGCCACTCCTGTCCCTAACTCCTAGTTCTGCCCCTGCTCACAAAGCCTGTAGTGGCAAATCACAGCTGTGAAGGTGAAGAACAGTCAGAGATGATTTTCTGTCTTAAGGTGTGACTGCTCCACTAAGCTGAACTACACTAAGTCAATTAACATTTGTTTGGCTTACAACATAAGGTGTAATAAGGCCCTTATATATATTTCTAAGGTCCCTGGAATACATTACATTTGTGATACAATTAAGATATTAATCATGCCATAAATAGGAACAGTACTACACATGCAGCCAATTTTGGTGACCTAAAGTGGAAAAATAGCTACAAAATATGTGAACCATCTCTGTGGTTCATTTGTATGGCACCATAAATTGAACACGTAGTTTTCTCATACTGATGTTGACTATTAGCTGATAGTCAACATCAGCATGGGGGTGGGGGTAGCACCAGAACCAGGACAGTCCCAATCCTGATGCCAAAAATGTACTACTGGGGAAGTGGGTTGCAAGGTTCCCTGTGTCCCCCTTGATGGCTAGAAAATGATATGTGGAGGTTTGCTAATAGATAAAATAGATATTGTATTAGAACTATGGTCCAGAGGAACAGCAAGGGTTAATTTATTTCTAAAAGCCTGGTTTGTTACACAGTTTCACAGCCTTCAGGGAAGGCAGGGTGTCTTTGGCCAATGGAAATATACATCCTGGGAAACTGAAAACTTTCAAACTTTATTTTCATAATAAGATAGGCCTGGCTCCAGGGCTACAGTGCCCACTTGCAAAAACCCTTGGGATTTCCAAGTTCAAATGAAATGACCAAAATAAGGCCTGTCCGTGTGATAGGTTTAGGAAAATAGGATTTTGACTGACAAAACAGAACATGGACAGTATGATGACCACATGCAGACCAATCCACAATGCCCAAAAATGAAGAGTCACTGGAGGAGAAAGAATAAAAAAGAGGAGTTTTCAAAACAGCAATTTGGCAGTTGGCATTGGCCCCTGACTTCCAAGGTTGCTGACATGAGACATTCAAGCAAAGAACCTCAAGGTGACATTTACGTATTGGCCAGACGGACCACTCACCTTGTGTATATTCTGGGCACCGGGGAATTTGGGTAATGTATGTTGTAATCACCTTGCTTGTTTTGTCTGCATTGCTTTTATTTGCTATCTCTGTGTATTGATAAAATTTGCCTATTATCAACTGGAGGAGTTATGGTCAGTCTAAAGATTGTGCTCGCCTGGGGCAAGGAATCGGGGCTGGATTGTGAATCCAGTGCCAACACCCTTGCCAGGGAATCTGGCAACCCTGTACTTGGTAGCCTTCCCTGCATGCCCCTGCAGGCAAAGCACTTTAAAAAACCCGGGATCCCTGGGGCTGGAAATAATTTTGGACTAGAGCTCTGGAAAAGATACTGGACTAACAACTGTGAAGTCTGAAGTCTATTCCCAACTCTGGCACTCAAGTGTTGTGCTATGCCTGTCTTGTTTTTATTGAATGCTTTGTAAATAATTTGGACCAGGGACCAAAACTCTAATGCTATAGGTTTATAAAGCAGCAAGCACTGACTCACTTGGGGCCTCAAGCATTATTATAATACAAATAAATAATACATATACATAAGTGGAGGAGCTTATAAAATGAACAGGGAACTTTCAGTGCTGTTGTTGCAGCTTCCAATCTCAGGAATTTATCAACTGCATTGTTTCATATGCAGAAGTTATTATAACTAGCTGGGAATTTGTTTTATATAAATGAAAGTTTATATTCTGCAGATAATGAGGCAAGCATAAGAGAAATACTGATAAATGATAGTTTCATAATTTCTAGGGTCGGAAGGGACCTGAGCAGATCATCTAGTCCGACCCCCTGCCATGGCAGGATAGAATACTGGGGTCAGATGACCCCAGCAAGATGTACATCTAACCTCCTCTTAAAAACCCCCAAGGTAGGAGCCTGTACCACTTCTCTTGAAAGCTGGTTCCAGACCCTAGCCACCCTGACTGTGAAGTAGCGCCTCTTGATATCTAACCTAAACCTACCCTCTGCCAGTTTGTGACCGTTATTCCTGGTCACTTCTGATGGTGCTTGGGAAAACAGTGACTCCCCCAATGCCTGCTGATCCCCCCTGACTAGTTTATAACAGGCCACAAGTTCCCCCCTCAGCCTTCTCTTTTGGAGGCTGAACAGGTTCAGGTCCTGTAGCCTTTCCTCATAGGGCCTGCCTTGTTGTCC
>NW_017728931.1:93395259-93412591 GCF_001723895.1 Crocodylus porosus | reverse complement strand
ATCTCCCCTGGTGGGGCTGTGCACCTCCTGGGTTAGATGGAGGTCCTGCACTCTGGCCAAGAACCTACATGAGCGTTCAGACCTGGCTGACTGTTCTTCCCAGATACAACTTCATAGTTTCTTGAACTGTTCCCTGAAAAAAGTGATAGTTGTCATGTATTAGCACTTTGAAAACTTCCAACTACCAACTGATAGCCAACAAAGGTGTATGGAATTAGTCACTTTCAAGGACTATTTATAAAGTCTCTTTGTGCTCAATCCATTTTTTGTATTATTACATATATAAAAACACCTATACAAAATAGATAAGCAACAGATAAAATAGTAAGGTATTTTACAGAGCAAGGTATTTCATGTACTTGCCTAGGAGGAACTATCCCTGCACAGTTCTACTAAGCAAAACAATACCAATTAACCCCCGAAAATCTATATTTAGAAGGAAAATAGGACATGGAAAAGCAACAAACACACAAGTATTTGAACTAGGGAAATTAGGAGGAAGAGAGCTCATGGCGGGGTGGCGGGGGGATAACCCTAAATCAGACTAATTTTGAAAAACAAAAATACTAATCTTTTCCTCATGATTGTGTGTTCTAAATTTATGCATGATCCGAATGCAAAAAAAAGATAGCCCTAGAACATTTTCTTCTTTTGCTACATTCTACTCTGTCGCAGGGCACTGAAGTGCCTGCTCCTAGGGAAAGGTACAGTTGTGGGTTGCCGGGGCAACTGCAGTCAATCAGCTGACCGGAACGGGGCAGGGCCTGGCTTATATAAACAGCCTAAGCTGAGGCCCAGCAGGCAGTTCCCTGCTGGCAGCTGAGAGAGAGAGAGAGCTCTGCAGGAGTAGAAGCTAGATGGCCTGACCAGCTTCAGTTGAGGACTGGGGAAGCAAGCCCTGGTAGGGTTTTGAAGGATGATTAGCCGGAGGGCTTAGAAATTGTGTTTTAGCCAGTTTGGCGTGGAGTTTATGTTGCAGGCCAGGAGTGGGAGTTTTCTGTTTGTTATTATACTGGAGGACCGGGTGAGGCTGTAGGGGTTGGAGGAGGCCTCATGGGAACTCCCCCGTAGCGTGGGGGTTCCTGGCGCCAGAGAGGGTGCCACGTTTTGGTGGTTGTATTGACCCCGGCCCCAGTGTGGCAGTGTTGTGCGGGGCGAGGAGCCTGGTGCAGGTGAGTGACCCGAGAAGGCGGGTCTGGGGGCCAGGCATGGCTACGGCCACCTGAGGTGGGAGTGCACAGCATCATCGGTAGACCAGGTACCAGCGAGAGTACACCAAGGGGTACCCTGTCCAAGGAGGTAAAAGGCAGCCTCCCTTAATACTTTTGTCAACAAAGACATGGCGGGCGAGAACGAGGGTGCAAGGGCACCCACTTGGCACGGTAGGGGTTGCTAGGAGAGATCACGGCCGCTTCTGGGTCCCCACCCTGTGACATACTCTCTTACCAAATAGTTACTCTGTGTTTACAGAAATCTAATAGAGCTGAATTTTGTTCTCTTTGCTTTTCTAAGTTGAGGAGTTCTACTGGAAACACCTCTTTATCTGTTTCATCTAATGCATGGTACCGGGCCATGAAGGGTTGGCTGCTGGTTCACAGGAGGGTTGGCTGCTGGACCAAAAGCAACTGTGGACCAGCAAACTACAGACTGGAAGTGACCAACATACTGCAGACCAGCAGCCAACCCTTTTTTATACTGAGTATAAAAAAAGGGTTGGCTGCCTGCCCACATTATGCTGGTCACTGCTAGTCCACAGTTTGCTGATCCGCAACATAAAAAGGTTGGAAACCCCTAATCTAATGCAAAGCCAGCAGAGAAATATAGGAAAAGTTGATAAAGGACTACTTCCTCCAGGGAAAAAAATGATATTATGCATCTAACACTTAGAGGGAAAAGTGTGTGTGTGGGGGGGAAGAGTTAATGAAAACAAAGTGTGGGGTTTGCTTGCTGAAAAGTAACTAGAGAAATTATTATACCAGTCCAAGAGAGTACTTCACTGGTAAAACTGGAAGGAAAATGACACGTTACTCCTACAGGGAATCTGTGTGAAAACAAAATTGCAGGCAATGCTTACTTCAGATTACTTTAGTTTCTTAAGGAAAATTGGTCCAAAATGTGTTGAAGTACAAATTCTTCACTCACTAATACTGCCAGGATTTCAGTCAGGGTGTGTGGGATGCCCATACTTCAAGGTCACACTGTAATCAAAATTACATTGTAATCAAAGGCAGTAATAACCAATAGCTTTGAAAGTAGCTTCTTGTTCTATAACTCAGATGACTTGTTAAAGAGCTGTGGGCATGGCTCTTTTAAAAATGTAGGAGGGTTACTCTGTTCTGTTGCGGAAAACTTTTGTTGGATTAGTACAGAGGACAAAGAATTTCACAAGTATGTTAACTAATCATGGTTAAAGCTTTTCAGTCCAATGCTCAGTTACAAACTTGGGGAAAAGTATGAACGAATACATAGGCAATAATGTCCTGGCTCCATTCAGAATATGCTGCTTAAGAACAGCTGTCTGGGGGAGCACCAGATTGCCGACGGGGGGGCAAGGTTTCCCAATTGCCGAGCCAGCAGCAAAACTGGAAGTGCATTTCTGCCAGCACTTCTGGTTTTGCAGCTGGGTCTTCCAGGGGGTGCATGGCCAATATCGGGGGTGCACATGTACTCGTGTGTATCCCCTACATGTTGCCAATGTTCATATCTAACTTCAATTCAAATCTTTGACACAGCTGGATACTATACAAGGATGTTCATAAACCCAATGTATCTTCATGGGTTTACTGACTACTGAGTACTGACTATACTACTAAAATATTAGTGTCCTAGTGACATTTGAAAGATATTGAATGACACATGAAAAATATCAAATTTTAGCCAATTTTAATGAAATCTTAATATTTTCCCAAGGACGAAGCAACTCTGACCACCTGAAACCTGAGATACTGCTCCTGCCTTTGTTTCAAGGTAATTTGTATCATCACAGAACCTCACAAGAGGTGAGAGACTACCAGCTATGAACTGCCTGCCCAGAAAAGTTTTCCATCTACTGACTCCTCTGTGAAATACTAGGAAATATAAACTTTCATTTCTACCCAGGAGAACTTTTACCATCTTTTCTACAATGCCTGATGAAGAGTGCTTGTGCCCAAAAGCTTGCAATTAAAGATTTTTTTTGTGACAATCTTGTTGGTCTAATAAAAGATATCATCTCTACTATGAGCCCTAATTGCTAGTGACATTTGAGTGTCTTTTAATGTGATGTTGAGGTTTCTTTTAGTTCTGGATCATGGATTTTAAATATAGTCATAGAAGACATTATATTTTTACTATATGCTCCAGGAACATACGCATTTCTTGGGAAGTCTTCTCTGTACTGTATAATATAGTGAAAACTAGCACCCCCATCAGCAAACATAAGAAATGCTCCAATAAAATCTGATCTCACTGCCGTGTCTGGTCATATCCTTTCTGCTTCCTTAACATACTTTGCTTCTTCATGGAGTCTTATTTTCACAGGTCTTATCTAACTGCTGCAATAAGTCTTAAAGACTGATTGAATTGTGCACTTCTTTGTGTACACACTCTTCTATCCATTTAAAAATCAGTGCAGTAACTTGATGACACAAGTCCAACTGATATAATCCAGTTTTAAGAGCATTCACATTAGGTATAGTTCTGGTAGAAGCTTTAGACCACAAGAAACAAAGTCCATAGACACATTCACTAAACAGTAAGAAATTTTTTTGTAAGATGGACTCCTACAGAGGTAGAATCTGCCAAAACAGGTAGGTTTTAAGGCAGCAAAGCACCGGATTCAGTGATTCATTCATAATGTTTGCATCTCAGAACTTCAATAGAGCTAAAGGACATTGCAAACTCCTATTGAATTTCACCAGGAGGTTTCCATGAGGTTCCTTTGAAAATCCCACCCTATATAACTTTAAAAAAAACTTATCATGACTTTTGTTCCATTGGCCAAGGATAATCAGTAGTAAAAAATAAATGTTTTGTGCTTCTATTCTAGAAAGGCATCTTCATGGATGGGATATGGAAAGAAGCATTAAGGAAAATATTTTTTAGGAATAAATCCAAATTATAGTTGTGCTAAATGATTTAGTGTTTCCCCCATGTTCTTCCAAATATTTGCTGGCACACGTAGCAAATTTCTAAATCTTGAACATTTTTGGACACTGATATTTTGCTTTAATTCTAATACTTGAGGAACATTAATTCCCAGTAATGCTAATGTTTGCACAAAACATTCTTCTCCCCTGTGAAACCTATGTGAATTTATGCAACTTTTACCCACTGTCATGTTTATAGACAAAACTGAACAAAAATAGAAGCAGAGTATTTGCAAAAGCAAGTGGAAACTCATTTAAAAAACCCTTTTGATATGGAAAGAGAAAAAGTAAAACATAAAAAAAATCTATATGCAGCTTTCTTTATACAAGACTGATGAAAAATAAATGTTGTATTGATTTCACAAGCTGAGAATGTTGCCCCATACTTGGATCACCCAGTACATAAATAACAGATACATAGTGTTGAACCTTTTACTCCACAGGGAGCTGCAGTAGATGAACAGAGGCTAGACCCTTACGGGAAAGCCTTTCACCTTTCCATAAATATATTTCCTAACTAAAACGAGTCCAAGAATTAGAACCCTGTTTTCATCTTTCCTCTTGTCAGCTTTGTCCCTCTTCGCATCCTGTGTACGCCACGCTCCTACAGTGCTTCATCTACCTACTTCCTCCATTAGATAACCTATGCTAATGGAGACTATATTTCAGGAAGTTTTAAAGCACAGGAATATTTAATTTCCTATGTAGGTTAAGTGACACTAAATGCAAATGGTATATATTGTTATATTTAGCTCATTATGAAGTTTATGCAGCTCCATTCTTGGTCCTCAGCTCACCTCCTCACTTCTGGATTCAAAGGTGTCTCATCTACAAATATTCAGCTATGCACATAATCCACAAATTTACCTCTCTACTCCAGACCTAACTTCTTAGATGAAAACTAAAAGCTCATGATGTCCAGGCATTGGCTGAACATTAACTGAGTGAATGCAAAACACTGTTCCTAATTTTGTCACTAACCCTTCTCCTTCCACCTTACTTTTTCAATCACCGTGGACATCATCTTGCCTGTCATCATCTTGGACATCATCTTGGACATCATCTTGCCTGTCAGTCAGGCCCAGAAGTAAAACATCATATTCCAGTCAGCTCGTGCTTCTGGTCTCCACATGAAGGCTATGTTCAGAGGTATTCAGAGGTGCACAAATTTTGCTGATTGTTTTTGCATAACATCTCTAAGATTCAGTCTTTCTTCTTAATTCAAAAAACTGAAACTCTCCAGGCTTTTATAATCTCACATCTCAAGTCCTAAAATATTTCTCTAGCCTTGGCAAATGCAATATTCTCCTACCAACATCGATTCAAAATGCTGTTGCAAATATCATTTTCTGGCTTGTCCTTTTGATCATGTCTATTCTTCTCTTTACATTCTAACATTCTCCCCCTTTTCTCCATCACATCAGATGTAATCTAGTTCATCCCCACCCTACCTACCATCTCTTAAATGCTTTTGTAGGCTTCTTCCTGCTTGACCTGTAATGTCAATTTTTATGACTTAAAAGAGGAAACAAATGTGTGCTTTCTCCTGTGTTGACCCTCATGTTTGGGAGGAGCTTTCTGTAAACATCCACTAAATCAACTCACTGCCTGTTTTGCCTTGATGCCAACAAAAAAACTTTGACAACAGCTAGTTGGTGTGCTGTAATCGTTGGCTACCACACAAATATTTCTGTGTCATTTTCTTGTATTTTCCCACAAATGTGTACTTATTCACCTGTTATCTCTTATGTTATACCTAGAGTTTCAGATCTTTAAGACCAACTTTTTGACCTGTGTTTATATAGCACTGAGCATGGAGTGGGCAGTGGGGGATGTCCAGGCCCATGGCTGGGGTTCCTAGGTACTAACTCAGAATAAATCAATAACAACAATATAATAACAATAACAACAGTAATAATAATAATGCATTTGTGGCTAGTATCTTCAGTTACAGTTTGAATAGCTTCAGCTTTTACCAGTTTCTACAGGGCCTAGTTTAAGCTACTAGATCCAGCTGCATAGTAGTTGCTCTCATAATGAGATCTACAGTATACTTAACTAACAGAATTACATTTCTTGTAAGCTGTTATATGCTGTGGGTGAAAGCCACTCATACCCCTTGTCGCAGCTGCAATCATTGTAATTATGTTGTTAGTGCATTAGTTGGCTTCAATCCGGAGCACAGTGTTTGTTCTCAATAGATGTCTTATGGTTGAAAGGCACCATTTAACTATGAGTCACCCTTTATTGATGTAATCATTCTTACTTTATGAACATAGATAATTAATATAAAGCTCATCTGTGTGTAGCACTGGCACTCTCACTTCGGCAGGATATTTTTTCCACCAGAAATATCTCTTTCCCCAACATTAATTTCATATTTTCTCCTGCACCTATCTGGTATAGATTTGTCTAACTATCTTTTGCTAAAGGAAAAAAAACAGTTACTTACCCTTACTCATCTTTATCTGTTTGTTAAAGAATAGCTAGTGATCTTCAAAATGACCAAATCCAGCCTTTCTTGACTGCTAAATGAAACTTTTAAAGTCAAAATTCTGGTGACCTTTTGATAGATGATTATTTACTATCTACTGCACATTTCAGAGTCAAATTCAGAGCTTGTATGCCTGCAAGTCTATTACAGTCTATAGACTAATTTTAGCTGTAAAATGGCCTCAAAGTTGCCAACGTGAAACACCTCCTCTCCCCCTGTGCCACACTACCACCATTGTTAAGACCAGAGCTCTTTCATTATAAAAGAAACTGTGATTCAGCAGGGAGTACCTACTGAGATCCCGCTATTCTGGAACTTACTTTCTGCCTTGGTCCAAAATAGCCTGAATTTGCTGAGCCTCTAAACATGTTACAAAAGCCCTTTGGAACTTTGTAGAAAGAAAGAAGGCATGTTGCCAGGTAAGATGGGGGGCGGGGAAGGCTCTCTTATCTTGGTTGTTTAATTTATTGACTAATTGATGTAAACAGTCCTGTATGGTAGATTATTTAACGTAATTGGCTAGTAAAGTTAATTAAATAAATTATTTCTGGTCTGACTTTAAAGTCAATGGATGATGATATTTCTGAGATGTGAACCAGTTTTAAACTACATGTGAATTTGACCCATTGACCTATGTGATAAAAATGCAATTGAGTAACTATATGGTACTACTGCTCTAGCCCCTGCCTTTCTTCACCCCTCAGCCCTTCTCTTTTCTCATGTCCAAAATTAGATTGCACTTCCCTGGGAGCAATGACCTTGTCTTTTTTTTATCTGTTCTGTAAATCCCTTAACACAATTCTGGGTACTGTATAAATAATAATAAATACATGTATAGGGATAATATCTAATAGATAAATTATTTTGCTTGCTTATTAAGTCTGTATTGATTTTATTTTTTTATCCAACATTTGGGTTAAAATCTGCTAACATGACCTACATAAGAAGAAAAATAAACAGAAAACAAAGAAACATTGAGATTCCAAAGCTATATTGTTCTCTCTATTTGAGAAGTAATAGTATAGCATAGTTCCTATTGCACCACAGAAAGGAAAAATGGATAAGAAATACAGTCATGTTTACAACAATTGTTGTTAAGCATACAAAAACCATAAGCGAGCACCATAAACACATATTTATCCTGTATTTATCAAACTCTCCAAAGACAAAACAAAAAGGAAATTCTTTCCGCTTATTTTCTAAAAGGCCTTTGTTACACCTTATATTGTGAGCCACTAGCTCGAGTTTGGAGCAATCACAGTTCAGCAGGGGCCTGGAAGACTGAAAGGGTAAGAAGCACACACCCCCCACACACCACCCCCCCAGGCCACCACCTCCTGGAACTCTCTCCTGGTTCTCCTTTGCCCCTGGGGATCCCCTTCTACCCCTTAGGGTTTTCTCTGTCCCCATAGCTCCTCTGTCCAACCCCCACTTATTTGTGGGTATCTATGCTGTCTGTCCCAAGAAGCAGGCAGGGAACGGATAACCCACTTGTCTGGCCAACACTGTCCAGCTGCTGCTCTTCTTTGAGCTGAGCCTGCCCAAAAATCAGAAGTGGGGACAGATGAGTTAACCTTTCCCTGATATGGACAGTGCAGGCAGCCACAAGTAAGTGGAGGTCAGGGGGCAGTAAGCAGAGATCTGGGGTGTTGGGGAAAATGGGCCTGATATGGGCCAGAGGGGTTAGGGGAGTACCATTTACACTGAGATGTATCCTAGAGAGGCTACACCTTAAGGTGCTGACAGAAGTAACAAATTTTGTCTGATCTGGCCACAGAAAGCAGCTTATAGCTGCCACTAAACACAAGTGCACAGCTGCAGATAGCTTCAAAAATGACCGATTGGGTGAAAAACTGACCCCTCATTACATGAGGTATCAGATAAAGATGCTTCAAAATGTAACATCTTTTGTAACTTGTGTCTGTAGAGCTCCCAGCCTGTCACTGTTTACAAAATGGGAGGGGGGGAAGGGACCAGAGGGTGTTCAGTCTGGGGTTTTGTTCAGCCCTTCTGAGGGTGGGGCAGGTATATTGCAGACCCCACCCCTCCGTCCCACCCAGGGTGCTCCAAATCACCCACTCCACCCTTCAGCACCAGCTGGGAAGCCCCAAGAATGAGCTCTCTCCACTGCCTTTCCCCCCTCCCATTCTGAAAACAGTGAGTGCTGGCAGACAGTCCTGGCCATTGCTATGGCTGCAGGCTGTGAGTCTTGCTTCCAGATTCCCCTTCTCCCTGGAACCAACATTGAACTTCTGTTTGGTCTGGGGTAATGTTGTAACTCAGAGCATTTTGCAAAAATCATTCAGAGTAACAGCTGGGAGCTGCACTGCTGTCTGCACCTTTAGTGTAACACAAGCTGGGTAATATATATCAGACATACTCCTGCCCTGGAGTGGTGTAACTTTGAACTACCTAATGAGTGCTTAAAACTACTTTCAGGTGCTAATGTGTAGACAATCCAGGTGCTAAGAGTTCCAGGAGCTGCCCAAAATTACTATGTAACAAGGCCCTGATATGATCCAAGTACATTTTTTTAAGTTACTCTGTCTGCAGCTAAAGGCCTGATGTTTCTTTCCTTTCTCAAATTAAACAAACCAAATCCATCCCTCTTGTCACTCTTCTAATTTATGTAAAGATGCAACATGGGTGAACTTGTCCCATCATGTCTAACATGGAATTTCTCAGATTTCTCTCATAATCTTTCCTTCTTCATATATTTAATTTCACTGGTAATTCCCACTGGGCATCCTTCCAACTTTGAAATTCAGACTTCTCTCTGTTCTCCTTCCCTACCTTGACTAAATCTTCTGGTTTCTTCTCATAAACAAATACTAAATATCTTCTTATATACCAATACTTCTTCTTTTTTCTATACCTAAAACTATATAGTCTTGTCTCTAGGACTAAGTACAGACAGTCAAAAAGCCCAAAGTTGAATTCATTCAATCGCTACAGGTTGGTCTAAGTTGCAAAGACTGAACCAGTAAGCAAGTATATACACATTCACTTTTGATTCTGGAAATGCAGCCACATGCCTGCAGTGGCCCAGGCCAGAAGCTGGGAGGTGCTAGAGGGAGGTGCTTTACTGGAGCAGAAAACCATGGACCAAGGTTAGCCTGCCCACCCTGCAAAGGGGGATGTGCAGGGGAGGTGCAAAGCATCCTGGGATGGTAGGAGACTGAGTTAACTTAAATCTGGAGGGGATCTGGAATAGAAGTTCAATAAAATGATTTAACCTAAAACAGCTCAGTCTGATACTGCATCCATCCAGGTTTACCTTAAACCAGTTTTGGCCATTTTGAAAACGTTTTATGTGTACTGAACTTCTGTTGTTACAGATTTGGACCAGTTTCTGATCACCAGGGATCCTGGTGTTCTCTGATTAAAAAAAAAAAATCCCCAACTTTTGGATTTAAAAAAAAAAACCAAACCAATTTTTGGATTAAAAAAAAAAAGCAAAGTAGTGTTTCATTTTAATCAGGGAAAAATGTGGATTTTGGCTTACTTTTTTTAATCCAAAAATTGAGTTTTGTTTTGTTTTTTTAAATCAGAGAAAACCAGGATTCCTGCTGATCACTAACTCCAGTTTATGTGCAATTTCTGTCCCTAGCCTAACTCATTCAAACTATCCACAAGGTTATCACTGAAAACTATCCCTCTATCCTGCATATCCAGCCAGTGCTTAAGTCTTTGTGCCCTTTAGCGTACTTTCAGATTTAGACTCTCTGTCTTCATGATCCTAGCTCCACATAGATCCTGCCCTGCTCTCAGGTTTTAGGACCTTCTGTTCTTCTTTTATGGACGTATAGGAAACCCTCGCTACTTACGGGTTCAGCATTCATGGTTTCAAATATTCACAAATGCCAAACCCACATCTTAAATAGACCTAAAGGAGCTCCTCGGGAGCTCTGCACTTGCCGCCACTGGGCTCCTGCCACTGCTGCCAGGCTCCCGCTGTCACCAGCGCAGCCATGCCTGCCCCCCCCCCCCCACCTGCCGAGGGCACTGTTCATGAACACAGATGGCATTCATGAACTCAGTGCCTTATGCATGGATTTTGCCATTTGTGGGGGATACGAGAACGTATCTGACACAAAATCACTTACAAATGTAAAAACATGAAATTTGAGGGAAAAAACATAGTTCAGAAAACCATTCTATGTTTGCCTTCTATGCCATCACTACCCCAACTATCATATTCCCTGCACATCATTTACTGTTATCTCCACCTTTTTCCAGGGTTGAAACTAGAATTCCAGCCTCTCTAGTCAGTGGTCCCTCAATAGTAGGCTTAGGGACCTATCTTTGATGACCTGGGCCATTGTCCTCTTAAAAATCTGCAGTGCCATACACAAATGAGTACATAATAAACCCAAACCAAATGTTCTCTTCTGCTTGGAGTAAGAGAAAAGTTAGTCCATTAATTCTATATAGGAGGAAAGTGCAGGGCTGGATTTACCCCAAGAGGAATAAATCATACTGCAATAATAAATATGCCTTAATCCACCTTTCTCTGTTAAATACCCTTTATTGTTTTACTCACTACCTTCACATACTGGTAGCCTCTGTACTAGTGTTCAAGGAAGAAACAGTACCTAAATGTTCTTCCTAGTTATACCTTTGGAGGAAACAGTAATAGAATCAATCTGTGGGTAAACAGAAAATGCAGGAGGTTACATTAGCTTTTGAGTTTAGCTGATATTCCCTATTGTACTATTGCACAAATAAATGGCCTAATAAAAGTTATAGCCAATGAAAGAAGAGATGTAAATTAGCTTCAACATCCCAAAGTATCTCACCTTAACACAAAGAAAAGCGAGGTTAAAAAGAAAAGGCAAAGATACTAAGATGAAGGCTGAAAGGATGGTTAGTGTTAAATGAAAGTAATGCTTGCTAAAAATCTGATGGCCCAGAGGAAAATCCTGACACAATTTAAGAGGAAAGTCAAGTTCAGAATGTTAGAGCTTGGAACAGATCATTTTGCTTCTGGAAACTGATGACAGGTTAAAATGAAAAGCATTTTAAAAATGCGTAATTAATAACAATAATGGGTTTCCATTAATAATACAGCACTTAGTTTCAAGAATAATGTAGCTTCATTTAATGAAAACTATAAATTATCCTTAATCACACATTTTGGTCTCCATACATTTATAACATCATCATGTCTTTGCACGGCTGTACAGTGAAGCCCCATTACACACATGTTATAAGCTCTACTATTCATTTATTGCATAAGACTGAAATTCAGGAAGGATTCCTGTGGAATATATAGATCCACGCATTTTAGAAAACTATTCTTGTAAATACAGGAAAAAAGTATTCTCCAAGATTTTAAAAGGTATTCAATCTAACATTTGACTCTAATGCACATCTGGGCTTTGGAATGGAATGTTTTAAACTTTGAATTCTTCTACAAAATTAAGACTGAAAAGGCCGATCTACTGTACAATAAGTTGGTGCAACTCCAGTGACTTACACTATGTGTATATATTAGGCAAACATTGCCCCACTCCCCCCACGTTACTTCCTTGCAGCAGTCTCACCCATGTGCATAAAGAATGTTCTATTTAATTGCAAAACTGCCTTTTTAAAACGGTGTAACATACTGTACTACTAGAAGGGTTTGAGGAACAGATGGACTATTTAATTCTTGATTTTTAAAAAGTCCTTAAAACAAGTAAACAGCCTATTTGCGTGTGATGTTTGTGATATAGGTGGTATTTGCTTGAATTATTCTGAAAGGAAGATCTGTTAATGTTTGAATAAGTGTTGCTACAACTGCATTTTACATTGCTTGTGAAGACTTGTAAGCAAGTAAAAGATAGTGTAAATATGATTCTCTTGAACATGTTTTTCCCATGTTGTAAATGCAGAAAACAATACACATGTTAATGTTCTGTGCCTTTTATATGTTGTAGAAATGATTCACATTTCAGGGGGTCACAAATTCTTGCATGATATAGATGAACTACAAAAACAAATAGGAGTGGCATGCAGGGATATTGTAGATAACACACCTACAGCAGCACAAGGTATAGTTTTCTGCATAGGCACCAATGGTTATCATATTTAGTTTTCAGCATCTCTTGAGAGTCCACAATATAGAATTGTATCTAAACTAGACCCAAGAAGGGTGTAGCTTGTGAGAAGCTTTCATCTGTGTCAGGGGTATAAATTAGGCTATGAGAAGACCTGGCATAAGACATGATGAGCAAAACTAGATTGGTGTACCTTGCTCACAAAGCACAGCCTCCTCCAGGGACCGAAAAAAAACCAGTGGATAGGCTTTGAACATTTTTCTCCCCTGCCGGGAACTCAGGCAAAACAGAACAAAAGGAGGGTTTTCATTTCCTTTTACTTTTTGTTTTGTTTTACTGTTTTACTTTTCTTTTCTTTTCTTTTCTTTTCTTTTTGAGAGAGAGAGAGAGGGAGAGAGCATGGATTCCCCAATCTAAGGGATTAACTGTGTATTTTAACTTCTAGAGAAACCATCAAAATGACACTATTGTTTTAATACAACCCTATCCACCTCTGCTCCAGGTAACAATCTGGCAACCACAAGTTTTTAGATGCATAAGTTATGATGTATTAAATCTAGTAAATTATAGGTAAATTAACTAGCTATCTCAACCCAATCTGAATTCTTCCTCCTAACCAGCTATTCATCTCTTTCCTTGCCTCAGCATAGTCCACATAAACTAACTGTGACAATATAAATTTCACGTAAGAACTCAAACAAACTGTGCAATGAGGGTTATACTTACAATGTATTCACTAACAATGACTAAATATTCCAGCGTGAAAATGAAGAAAAAGCACCAATTTAATATAGCAAGCCAAAAATTGTTCAGTAATTTAGTAACATAGTGAAATCCTATTCCATCATACAACATCCCTCTTGGCAAAAAAGCATAAATTTCAAGTATATTGTAGAGCTGGGTAGAAAATTTCATAATGAGTGGAGGGCAACTTCAAATAGCAAAGACTGGGGACTGGGAGAAGTGGAGGAGCAGCTGCTCTCCCGCTTCTACTTGGCCAGGGTCACCCCCTAGGAATGTGTAGGGAGCAGCTCCCCCGGTCCCTTGCTCCCTACACATTGCCTATGCTCCCCCCTCTCCCTTGCTCCCTATACCTGTATGCTCCCTCTCACTAAGATTTCCAGTCCTGCAAATGTCCCAGGATCTTCTGTGGACTATGAGAGGATGTTCCAGTCAAAGGGTCTTCTTCAGCATCAATCAGGACAGGCAGATGGCCCAGTTAAAACACTGTAGGGTATAACTTGTTGGTTGACTGGTCCCAGTGTTTTCCCTACATCCCCAGCAACAGCAGCAATGCATGCCCAGCCACCCATCAAAGAGCAGCAAAAGGAAGGCTTAACCAGGCTCTCAGTCACTGACTTCTAAAACGGTGCAACAGCTAGGCAATAATGTGGAATCAGAAGTGCTGCAGAGGTATTTACAGATGTGTGGTGCCTCCATCTCTCTGCATAAAATCTCAGGTTTACACATAATGAAAGCAATGTTTCTGTGTTGAAGAGTTAAAGAATCTAAAAGCAGCATATCAGATTCTGTTGAGAGCCCAGGCTTTAAGTTTCTTTCCTATGGACAATTTAAATAGATATGACAGAGGGAAAAAAACAGTAATATTCTGTCATCTTATTAAAGTGGGCATTGTAATATTAATTGTGTAGGTGGCAGATTAAAAAAAAAATCCTGTTAGAAATCACTGATTTCCACTTCTGAAAGTTAGCAGAAGTAAATGATTACCCAGGCAGCTGAGGTGAATTATTTGGAAGGGGGGAAAAAGCTACCTCCAGAGCGTCATACACTTGTGTAATAGCTTAGCTGACCAGTGCATTACCCCTGCTGTATCCAGTAGCTGAAAGGCTAGATTTCTACCACAAATATCTGTTAATTCCCACAATGCTTCAGAGTAAGTAAAAAAACTGTTAA
Organism: Crocodylus porosus; assembly: GCF_001723895.1. Taxonomy (NCBI): domain Eukaryota; kingdom Metazoa; phylum Chordata; order Crocodylia; family Crocodylidae; genus Crocodylus; species Crocodylus porosus. The sequence goes on along the minus strand of NW_017728931.1, from coordinate 93,398,015 downwards.
GAAGGAAACAGGGGGGAAAGTCTCCCAGACTATCATTTCTTAGCATCCTGAACAGCAACAATGAAACATAAAGTGAGATGTTCAGATGAACTGAAATTGATTCCAGCTGTCATTATCCAAAGCAGTTCCCGTCAGCCCCTGACAAATCTTCCTTCTCCTCTTTCCTGCTTTAGGAGGCTTCTTCACACCTACATTGTATTTCTTTTTCAATCACTTTATAAAATGCACAAATACAGTCAATAATCTTTGCCTTTCAGTTTTCAGTCCTTTTTGTTCTGAGAGAAAGGGGTTTTCTGGGGGCATTGGCATGTATCCTTTTTAATACATTTCCTATCATATGCCATATCCTACCCTCATTTTTTTCTGTGATATCTGCTTCAGTGTTGTTTTACCTTCTTCATTTTGTAACATAATTTCTATTGTAGCCATGTCTGTGCCTCCCTAAGGGATTTCTGTCTCACTCTGTGATCAACAATGTCTTTAACCTGTTTGCCATCATTAGGAGAGAGATACTCTTCAAACTATAAAAAATACCTTTTGTCAAATCAATAATAGCCCGGCCTGATTCTCTTTATCACTTTTCTCTAGTTTGTGTTACATTTCAACAGGAATCACATGCCACAGACATAAATAAAGTTTACCTATGCTCTGCTTGGGTCATAATAGGATGGTTCATCTGATAGGCCCAATATATTAATCTCCTATCTCCTGGACTTTCCATCTGTAAAGCATCCAAATCATTACATAGTAACAGCCACCATAGTTTTTTTGTCATGCTGAATACAATAGTTTCTCCTTAGAAATAAAAGCTACAAAGAACATAGGACTCTAACATACAAAACCAGGCAGTACCTCCTGGTTCATTAAGTCCATTCTCCTCGTGTCACAGGCAATCATATCTATTCTGTTCATTAAACACAGGGCCTTGCCACATGTTCATTTGCAACAGTTACAAATCATTACAAAGTTGTGATCTGTTAAAGTTAGTCTATGTAGGAGTAGTGCTACACATTCTCCTGTAACAGAAGGAGTCACTGGACAATCAACCAGCTATTTGTCTTTCCCAGTCCCTACATCACAATGGACCATACCAGTCTGGGCCCCAACACTTAGGAAGTGTTTCATTTAAATCGTAGTATACATTACCATGTGATGACACAGAAAACTTTCTAACTCAAAGTAACGCTTACTACAATCTAAATAAAACATGTCCTAAATGTAACGTGTAACAAGACCCTAAAGTTCTCAAACAAGCCACCGATAATTGTGATGAGGACAAGTACTGAACTAATTTTAAAATTAAACTAAGTAAGGGTGGTGTCACACATTCAACTTAATATTAAGTGCAGTTAAAACACAAGCAGATGAACGTTCAAGCATGTTAGCACTTGCTAAGTGCTCTCATGGTACTGTAAAGTTGATCCCTTTCAGGCAACAGCAGGTGCACTGGAGTCTTTAACTGGCTCCAGTGGGGAGGACCGGGAGGGCAAGGACAACCAAAAACACCCAATTGTTGGTCCCAGCCTTCCCACAACACCAGGGTCTTAAACAAGCCCTGAGCCCTCCCACCACACCAAAGTCATCATGGGCTGCAGCACTTAGGGCTTGTTTCATTTAGAAATTAGTAAATATTACCATGCAACTGCTCAGAAAACTTTCTAACTCAGGGGTCAGCAATTGTTTTGACCGGAGTGCCAAACACACCCCAACCCTGACCCATGCCTCAACTTGGTGTGCCAGGGGCAGACTGCAGGGAAGCTGTGAGGGCCTGATCCTCATTGCTGGCAGCAGTTGTACATATGCCTCTAGGCAGATGGCAGGGAAGGGGCTGGGGTTGTGCTGCCCCAGCTACTTCCCTGCCTTGAGCCCCAAGGGGCACCTCATGACTGCCTGACACAGCAAGCCCAGGCTCTGGGCAACTGTCACAGGCAGCCAGCAGGCTCCAGACAGCTGCACCAGGCTCCAGACCACCAGCATTGGCTCCATGGTGCTGGCAGCTGCATGCACACCTCTGGGCAGATGGCAGGAGAGGGGCTGGGGTTGTGTTACCCCAGGCCCCTCCTCTGATGACCATCTAGAGGCGCATGTGCAGCCGCTACCACTGAAGCCCAGTGCAGCTGTTTGCAGTTTCCTGGCTGCAGCCAGCTTGGGTTTTGGGCTGCCAGCTACAGAGCTCAGACTGCTTGCAGCAAGGCTCTCATCCTCCCAGCCACCTGCTACAAGCAGCCTGGGCTCCACAGCCGGCGGCAGCTGCCCAAAGCTTGGGCCAGCTGTGGCATGCTGAGCAAAATGGACTTGCATTCCATACTCTGGCACACATGCTGGGGGATTGCCAGCCCCTGTTTTAACTTAAAGTAATGCTGTGTGTCCTAAATGCAGTATGCAACAGGGCCTAAAGTTTCAAATAAGTTTCCAAGAAGAGTGAGGAGGGCAGGAACTGAACTAATGGAGCTAAATAAGGATGATGTCACAGGTTCAATTTAACACATATGAAGTGCAGTTAAAACACAAGCAGGCTTTGTGGCAGAAAGCCACCTTGGTTTTTCCCCAAAATCTCTGTCCTGTGACAGTGTGATCAAGATGGGCCAGCACAGAGGAGTCACACCTCAGTCTGTCTCTTTAGGTAACCTGAGCTGGCTGCATTCCTGAGGGAGGGGGGAAACCTGCTCCCTCTGCCTACGTGACTGGCATCTGCTACCTGGGTGAGGGGCATCTACCTGGGGAGCTGGAATCTGCCCGGTAACAGGTGATGTATT
>NW_017728931.1:93394115-93395248 GCF_001723895.1 Crocodylus porosus | reverse complement strand
AGCATAAGGCGCCCCTAGGGAGGCATTCGGAGCCTGGAAGGTGGTCGGGCGCAGGGAGGTGGGCGGCTCAATGCAGGAGCGCCCCCTACTGGCCCGCCACATGCTTAGCTCGTTAAATGCCGTCATGGCATTATAAAGTTGTTCCCTTTCATTCAAGGGTTATCTCCTAACATGTATGGATAATTGTTGGTCTTAAAATTTCCAGTGTAAATTATAGCTAGATAAATTTCTGCATTTCTTTTAAAAGAAAACTCCAGCTGATTTTAGCATGGGCCTTGACTAAGTTGGAACAGTAATACTGGACAGATAGGTATGCATACAACCTAGTATATATACATGAGAGCTCATGTGGCATGAAATATTTTGGTGTCAGTTTTTTATTTAAGAAGCAATTTTATGTTAATGGTGTGCAAATAATCTATATAGTTAGGCAGTTACACAACTCAGTTCTATTGCAAAAATAATTTATATTTAAGTGCTCAAAAGACCTAGATATGTGATTGATTAAGACTGAATAACAAGATTTCTGAAAGAAAAGAGAATAAGACAGAATGTGTAAGTGGAATATTAGATAAAAGTTCCCACTGAGGTCAAGAGATTAAAGGATTTGAAATGTGAATGGATAATGTGAGCATTCAAAAATGGATTACAAGGGATACAGTAGATAGAATTTGAAAAGCAGGTTTACAGTCATGCTTCAGGTCATGTCACCAACTGTCTGGGCTATGAGGAAACCTACTCTGGGGATAGTGATTCTACATTTGTCCACTGGGATTTCTTTTTCCTTCCTCAGAAGCATCTGATACTGACCACTGGAAGATGACCTAAGTAAAGGCCAAGGCTAAATAGGCAACAAACCTTCCAGCAATACCTGTGTTCCTATGGAAAGACTTAAGAGGGAGAGCAAAAGATCCCCAAGAGCTTGACCTGAAGACCCTAGAGGAACCCTTGACAGGTTGCAACGGTGGGCGGATGAGAATAGGATGGGGTTTAACACTGATAAGTGCAAGGTGTTGCACATGGGGAGGAAGAACCGGCTCTTGGAGTCGTCATTGACTCCACGATGAACATGGGCCGGCAGTGTGGGGAGGCAGTCAAGAAGGCCAACGGTACCCTGTCATGCATCCACAGAT